>NC_046251.1:1282500-1582500 GCF_009819885.2 Catharus ustulatus | reverse complement strand
GGAGGGGGATTTATGGAGCTGGGGATTGTGAGGAGGGGGATTTGGGGGGCTGGGGGTCTTCAGGAAAGAGAGATTTGGGGGAGTGGGGATTGTGAGGAGGGGGATTTGGGGGGTGGGGGTCGTGAGGAGGGGGATTTGGGGTTCCTGAGGAGGGGGATTTGGGGGTCTGGGAATTGTGAGGAGGGGGATTTGGGAGGGATGAGGGTCCTGAGGAGGGGGATTTGGGGAGCTGGGGGTCCCGAGGATGGGGATTTATGGGGTTGGCGGTCCCTGGAAAGGGGGATTTGGGGAGTTGGGAGTCCTGAGGAGGGGGATTTGAGGGGCTGGGAATCCTGAGGAGGGGGATTTATGGAGCTGGGGATTGTGAGGAGGGGGATTTGGGGGGATGAGGATAGTGAGGAGGGGATTTATGGGGCTGGGGGTCCCTGGAAATGGGGATTTGGGGGGCTGGGAGTCCTGAGGAGGGGGATTTATGGGACTGGGGGTCTTGAGGAGGGGGATTTGGGGGGATGGGGGTCGTGAGGAGGGGGCTGGGGGTCCTGAGAAGGGAGATTTGAGGGGATGGGGATCGTGAGGATGGGGATTTATGGGGTTGGGGGTCTTCAGGAAAGAGGGATTTGGGGGGATGGAGATTGTGAGGAGGGGGATTTGGGGGGCTGGGGGTCCTGAGAAAGGGGGTCTGTGGGGCTGGGGGTCCATAAAAACGGGGTCTGTGGGGTCTGTGGGTGTCTGTGGGTCTGTGGGGGTCTGTGGGGTTGGGGGTGTTTGTGGGTCTGGGGGTCTCGGGGGGCACAGCCCTGTGAGCTTTGCAGGGTCGGGGGTCCCCAGGCAGAGTCTGGGGTGCCCGGGGGGGTCTCTGTGGGGCTGGGCGCTCCCAGGTGGGGTCTGGGGTCTCCAGGAGGGGTTATGGGGATTGGGGGGGGGTCCCAGAAGGAATTTGGGGTCCGGGGGGGGTCCCGGGGGGGGTCCCAGAAGGAATTTGGGGTCCGGGGGGGCTCCCAGAAGGAATTTGGGGTCCCGGGGAGGGGTCCCAGAAGGAATTTGGGGTCCGGGGGGGGGTCCCAGAAGGAATTTGGGGTCCGGGGGGGGTCCCAGAAGGAATTTGGGGTCCCGGGGAGGGGTCCCAGAAGGAATTTGGGGTCCGGGGGGTCCCGGGGGGGTCCCAGAAGGAATTTGGGGTCCGGGGGGTCCCGGGGGGGTCCCAGAAGGAATTTGGGGTCCCGGGGAGGGGTCCCAGAAGGAATTTGGGGTCCCGGGGGGGGTCCCAGAAGGAATTTGGGGTCCGGGGGGGGTCTCAGAAGGAATTTGGGGTCCGGGGGGGTCCCGGGGGGGGTCCCAGAAGGAATTTGGGGTCCGGGGGGGTCCCGGGGGGGTCTCAGAAGGAATTTGGGGTCCGGGGGGGGTCCCAGAGGAATTTGGGGTCCGGGGGGTCCCGGGCTCACCCCACGTTGAGGTGATCGACCAAGGCCTCGGTGAGGCGGGTGGCGGCCGCGATCGCGTCCCTGCGGCGCCGCTCTGCGAGGGGACAGCGGGGACAGCGCCGTGAGGGGCGGCGGGACCCCCACCCGCCATGCGTGACGTCACCATGCTAGTGCATGACGTCATCATAATGCCGTGTGACGTCACCGCGCGGAGCCGTGACCTCACCGGCCTCTCCCCCCCTCAGAGCCCCTCAGGCTTCCCGCCCTTTCCCCCACTCTTGACGGACAGCCGCGCCAGCCAATGGGGTGCCGCTCTGCGGTGAGCGGCAGCTCCGGCAGCCAATAGGAGGCGGCGGGCGGGGTTTGTTGCCATGGGGACGGGGGCGGGGCTCACCCTGCAGCTCGCGCCGCTCGCTCTGGCGGGCCTGGTGCTCCTTCAGCAGCCGGGACAGCATGGCGGGCCCGCCCCACGTGACCGCCGCGCCTCACGTGACCGCACAGCGCGTGAGCTGAGGCCACGCCCCCTCCCGCGCGTCAGCGGCACGTGACCGCCCCGCGGAGAGTCACGTGACCCGGCCTATAGTGGGTGAGGGGAGTCCTATAGGGGATATGGGGGGGATATAGGGGATTGGGGGGGATATAGGGGCTATAGGGGATTGGGGGAGCTATAGGGGATATAGGGGATTGGGGGAGATATAGGGGATTGAGGGGATTGGGGGAGATATAGGGGATTGAGGGAGCTATAGGGGATATAGGGGACTGGGGGAGCTATAGGGGATATAGGGGATTGGGGGAGTTATAGGGGAGTGCTATGGGGGATATAGGGGGGATATAGGGGATATAGGGGGAGTTATAGGGGATTTAGGGGACTGGGGGAGCTATAGGGGATATAGGGGCTCTAGGGGACATAAAGGATTGGGGGGGCTATAGGGGATTGGGGAGCTATAGGGGATTGGGGGGCTATAGGGGATGGGGGGGTTATAGGGGCTATAGGGGATATAGGGGATGGGGGAGCTATAGGGGATATAGGGGATGGGGGGGCTATAGGGGATACAGGGGAGTGCTATGGGGGATTGGGGGAGTTATAGGGGATTTAGGGGACTGGGGGAGCTATAGGGGATATAGGGGATGAGGGGGATATAGGGGATGTAGGGGATTGGGAGAGCTATAGGGGATATGGGGGGGATATAGGGGATTGAGGGAGCTATAGGGGCTATAGGGGATTGGGGGGATATAGGGGATGGGGGGGCTATAGGGACTGGGGGAGCTATAGGGGATATAGGGGATGAGGGGGATATAGGGGCTATAGGGGATTGGGGAGCTATAGGGGATTGAGGGGCTATAGGGGATATAGGGGATGGGGGGGGATATAGGGGATTGGGGGAGCTATAGGGGATATAGGAGCTATAGGGGACATAAAGGATTGGGGGGGCTATAGGGGATTGGGGGGCTATAGGGGATTGGGGGGCTATAGGGGATATAGGGGATGGGGGGATACAGGGGACTGGGGGAGCTATAGGGGATTGGGGGGCTATAGGGGATTGAGGGGCTATAGGGGATATAGGGGATGGGGGGGCTGTAGGGGATTGGGGGGCTATAGGGGATTGGGGGGCTATAGGGGCTATAGGGGATTGGTGGGAGTTATAGGGGCTATAGGGGACTGGAGGGGCTATAGGAGCTATAGGGGATTGAGGGGCGTTATAGGGGCTATAAGGGATTGGGGGGGCTATAGGGGACTGGGGGGGCTATAGGGGATTGGGGAGTTATAGAGGCTATAGGAGATTGGGGGGTGTTCTGTAGGGGCTATAGGGGACTGGGAGCTATAGGGGCTGTAGGAAATTGGGGCGCTATAGGGGAGTCCTATAGGGGATATAGGGAATCGGGGGGGACTGTAGGGGATTGGGGGGAGTTCTATAGGGGAGTGGGGGGAGCCCTATAGGGGCTATAGGGGATTGGGGGGGGCTATAGGGGACAGGGGGTTCTATAGGGAATGGGAGTTCTATAGGGGATTGGGGGGGCTATAGGGAATTGGGGGTTCTATAGGGGATGAGGGTTCTATAGGGGACAGGGAGTTCTATAGGGGACAGGGGTTCTATAGGGGACAGGGAGTTCTATAGGGGACAGGGGTTCTATAGGGGATGGGGGTTCTATAGGGGATTGAGGGTTCTATAGGGGACTGGGGGTTCTATAGGGGATGGGGGGGTGGTTCTATAGGGGACTGGAGCCGCTGCCGGGAAATTCCCTGGGAACGAAACCGGGAGAGGCGGGAGGGGGCGCTGGGAAACGGCGGGACTGGAAACCGGAAAAAAATAAAACAAAACCAAAATAAAACAAAACAAAAAACTCACAAAACCCAAAAACAAATAAATAAAAAAACAAAAAACCAAACCCGGGACTGGAAACCCTGGGAACAAAAAAAATAAAAACTAAATAAAACAAGAAACCAAAAAACAAACAAACAAAAAACCCAAAAACAAACTCCTCCCCCCAAAAAAAACCCAAACCAACCCACCAAAAAAAAACCCAAAAAAACCCCAAAAATTTAAAACCGGGATTTGAAATCCTGGGAGCCGCAAAATTGCCGGGATTTGGTGCCAGGAGAACGGAGAGGATGAGGAGGGAAATGGTGTGGGGAGGAGGGGGAGGAAGAGGAGATGAGGATGAGATGAGGATGAGGGTGAGATGAGGAAGAGGAGGATGAAGATGAGGATGAGATGAGAATGAGGATGGGAAGAGGAGGATGAAGAGGATGAAGATGAGATGATGAGGAAGAGGATGAGGATGATGAGGATGAAGAAGAGATGAGGAAGAGGAGAATGAGATGAGGATGAAGAGGAGGATGAGGATGATGAGGAAGAAATGAAGAAGATGAGGATGAGGAAGAGGAAGATGAAGATGAGGGTGAGATGAGGAAGAGGATGAAGATGAGATGATGAGGATGAAGAAGAGGAAGAGATGAGAATGAGGATGAGGAGGATGAGGATGAAGAGGATGAAGGTGAGATGAGGATGAGGATGAAGAGGATGAGGAAGAGGATGATGATGATGAGGGTGAGAAGAGGAGGATGAAGAGGATGAAGGTGAGATGAGGATGAGGAGGATGAGAGGAGGATGAGGATGAAGATGAGGATGAAGATGAGATGATGAAGATGATGATGATGATGAGGATGAGGAAGGCTCAGCCCGAAGCCGGGGGTCACCTCGGGCTCCGCCGCCCCCGCTCTGCCGCTCCCAGTCCCTCCCAGTCCCTCCCAGTCCCTCCCAGTCCCTCCCAGTTCTCCCAGCGGATCCCGAAATTCCGCCCGCGGCCGCAGGAATTCGGGTGGGGAACGCGGCCAAAAATAACCCAAAAATAACCGAAAATATCCCAAAATAACCAAAATAACCCAAAATAACCCGGAATGAGGGTGAGAATATCCCGGACCGAGCCCGGGAACTCGGGAGGGGCAACGGGATCGGGTCCGGAGAAATCCCGGGATGGGAAATTCGGGAAATTCCGGGGTGGGAAATTTGGGATTTATTCCAGAGAAATCCTGGGATTGGGGGGAAATTTGGGAAATCTAGGGATGGGAAATTTGGGATTTATTCCAGAGAAATCCTGGGATGTAAATCCTGGGACTGGGGGGAAAACTGGGATTTATTCCAGAGAAATCCTGGGATTGGGGGGAAATTCGGGAAATCCTGGGGTGGGAAATTTGGGATTGATCCCAGAAAAATTCTGGGATGGGAAATTTGGGATTGAGTCCCGGGAAATCCTGGGATCGGGGAGAAATTTGAGATTTATTCCAGAGAAATCCCGGGATTGGGAAATTTTGGGATTGATCCCACTGAAATTCTGGGATGGGAAATTTGGGATTGAGTCCAGTGAGATCCTGGGATTGGGGGGAAATTCGGGATTGGGAAATTTGGGATTAATTCCATGGAAATCCTGGGATTGAGGGGAAATTTATGATTTATTCCGGGTAAATCCTGTGATGGGAAATTTGGGATTGATCCCAGCGGGACGGGGTCGCTGCTCCCAGGATTTCCTGGATTTCATTTCTAAATAAATCCCAAAAATAACCCCAGAAATAAACTCCAATAATAAATCCCGAAAGCAAACTCCCAAAATAAACCTGGAAATTAAACTCCCAAAAACAAACCCCAAGAATGAACCCCCAAAATAACCCCCCAAATCCTCAAAAATAACCCCAAAAACAAACCCCAAAAATAACCCCAAAACCAAACCCCAAAACCGAACCCCAAAATTTCCCCCCGACCTGGGTCAGACCGGGCGGGATCCGCACCCGGGGCGGTTTTGGGGTGAAAAAATTGGAAAAAAATTGGAAAGAATTGGGATGGGGAGGGGAAATTGGGGGGGGTTGGACACCCCAAATCCGCTCGGGACCCCCTCAAACCCCCCCGGGACCCCCCCCAAAATCCCTTCAGAACCCCCAAATCCGCTTGGGACCCCCCCGAAACCCCTCAGGACCCCCTCGGGACCCCCTCAAAACCCCCCCAAATCCCCTCAGGACCCCCCAAACCCACTCGGGACCCCCCCGAAACCCCTCAGGACCCCCCCAAATACACTCAGGACCCCCCAAACCCACTCGGGACCCCCCCAAAACCCCTCGAGACCCCCGTGAAAACCCCCCGGGGACCCCCCCAAATACACTCAGGACCCCAAAAACCCCCTCAGGACCCCCAAATCCACTCGGGACCCCAAAAACCCCCTCAGGACCTCTCCCCCCCCCCCCAAATGCACTCAGGACCCCGAAACCCCCCCGAACCCCCCCCCAGATACACTCAGGACCCCCCAAACCCCTCCAGGACCCCCCCAAAATCCCTCGAGACCCCCCCCAAATCCCCTCAGGACCCCAAAAAACCACTCGGGACCCCCCAAAAACCTCCCCCCAAACCCCCTCCGGGATCCCCCAAACCCCCCTCAGGACCCCCTCAATCCCCCCAAACCCCCCCAGAACCCCCCCAAACTCCCCTCAGGACCCCCTCAACCCCCCCAAACCCCTCCGGGACCCCCTCAAATTCCCCCAGGACCCCCCCCAAACCCCCCCAGGACCCCCCAACCCCCCCCGTTTGGGGCCGCTCCGTTCCCACGGCCCCGCAGCTCCGCGGATCCTCCCGGGATTTGGGGAGGGGCTAAAAATAACCCGGGCCTGGAAAATGTGACAGAGCCCCCTCCCCACCCCCGAAACCCCTCCCGAAAATCTGGGGGGGGGGGGGAAAGGCACGGGAGGGTCGCGACCCCTCCTCAAAAAAATAATCCAGGGGGTCCCGGCCCCGCCCCTTTGGGTTTGGCTCCTCCCCTCCGGGATTTGGGGGTCGGGGGGGGGTCCTGGGGCTGTAGGACCCCCCAAAACCTCTCCAGGATCCCCTAAAACCTCTCAGGACCCCCTGAGGACCCCCCCAGAATTCCCCAGGACCCCCTAAAATCCCCCCAAAACCCCCCAGGACCACTCAAACCCCCCCAGGACCCCCCAAAACCGCCGAGAATCTCCCCAAACCCCCTCAGGACCCCCCCAAAACTCCTCAGGACCCCCCTAAACCCCCTAGAATATCCCCCAAAACCCTTCAGGACCCCCCAAACCCCCTCAGGACCCCCCCAAAACCCTTCAGGACCCCCCAAACCCCCTCAGGACCCCCTGATGACCCCCCAAAACCCCCCAGAATTCCCCAAACCCCCTCAGGACCCCCCAAACCCCCTCAGGACCCCCCCAAAACTCCTCAGGACCCCCCAAAAGCCCCCAGGACCCCCCCAAATCCCAACTACGGGGTGCAATATCGGCGATATAGGGTTCAATATCGGCGATATGGGGCGCAATAATTCTGATACGGGATGCAATAAATCTGATAAGGGGTGCAATATCGCGATATGGGATTCAATAAATCTGGTACGGGGTGCAATATCGCGATACGGGGTGCAGTCCCTGCGATATTTGGGTTCAATCTCCTCTCCAGCAGGGTCAGTCCCTGCCCTATGGGGTCGCTCTCTGGTATTTGGGGTCACCCCCTCCCCTATTTGGGGTCCCCCCTTGCTCTATTTGGGGTCACTCTCCGGTATTTGGGATCACCCCCCGGTATTTTCGGTCACCCCTCCCCCATTCGGTGTCTCCCCCTCCCGTATTTGGGGTCTCTCCCCTATTTGGGGTCACCCCCTCCCCTATAGGGTCATTCCCTCCCCTATTTGGGGTATCACCTCTATTATTTGAGGTCCTCCCTCCCCTATTTGGGGTCACTCTCCGGTATTTGGGATCACCCCCTGGTATTTTCGATCCCACCTCCCCTATTTTCGGTTCCCCCCTCCCCTATTTGGGGTCTCTCCCTCCCCTATTTGGGGTCACTCTGGTATTTGCGGTCACCCCTCCCCTATTTTCGGTTCCCCCCTCCCCTATTTTTGGTCACCCCCGTCCCCTATTTGGGGTCACCCCCCGGTATTTTCGATCCCCCCCTCCCGTATTTTCTGTACCCCCCTCCCCCATTCGGTGCCCCTTCCCCTATTTGGGGTCTCTCCCTTGTATTTTCTGTCCCCCCTCCCCTATAAGATCATTCCCTCCCCCTATTTGGGGTCACCCCCCGGTATTTTCCATCCCCCTCCCCTATTTTCGGTGTCCCCCCGTCCCGGTGCCGTTCCCGGTTCCATCCCACTCCCCTATTTTCGGTCCCCCCCGTCCCCTCCCGGTGCCGTTCCCGGTATTTTCCATCCCCCCTCCCCTGTTTTCGGTCCCCCCCTCCCCTCCCGGTGCCGTTCCCGTTCCTCGGGGCGGTCCCGGAGCCGCCCCCGGGATCTCCGCGGCTCCTCCCGCGGGCGGCGGCGGCGGCAGCGCGGGGATGGCGAGCTGGGGCTGCGGCTGGCGACCTCGGCCGGCCCTGTGGCTACCGTGGCCGGCCCTGTGGCTACCGTGGCTGGCCCTGTGGCTACCGGCGGCCGCCGCCTTCAACCTGGACGGGAGCAGCCCGGTGCTCAAGGACGGGGAGCGCGGGAGCCTCTTCGGAGCGGCCGTGGCGCTGCACCGGCAGCTGAGCCCCGAGCCCGCGGGGTGGTGAGTGGGGGTCCCGGGGGTCCCGGGGGGTCTGGGGGGTCTGGGGGGTCTGGGGGATTGGGGGGATCGGGGGGATCGGGGGGACGCGGCCGTGGGGGAGCGGAGGGATGGAGACCCCCGGGAATGGGGGAAAGAGGGGAGAGGGGTTTGGAGAGCAGGGGGGTCCTATAGTCGGGATTTGGGGGATCGGGATCCTATAGCCGGGATTTGGGATCCTATAGTCGGGATTTGGGGGTTTGGGATCCTATAGCCGGGATTTGGGATCCCATTGCCGGGATTTGGGGGGATTTAGGATCCTATAGCCGGGATTTGGGATCCTATAGCCGGGATTTGGGATCCTATAGCCGGGATTTGGGGGGATTTAGGATCCTATAGCCGGGATTTGGGGGTTTGGGATCCTATAGCCGGGATTTGGGATCCCATTGCCGGGATTTGGGGGGGTTTGGGATTCTATAGCTGGGATTTGGGGGATTTGGGATCCTATAGCCGGGATTTGGGGGGTTTGGGATCCTATAGCCGGGATTTGGGATCCTATAGCCGGGATTTGGGGGGTTTGGGGAGTTCTGGGGGGATCCTACTGCTGGGATTTGGGGGGGGATCGGGATCCTATAGCCGGGATTTGGGGGATCGGGGTCCTATAGCCGGGATTTGGGGGGTTTGGGATCCTATAGCCGGGATTTGGGGGGTTTGGGATCCTATAGCCGGGATTTGGGGAATCTGGGGAGTTCTAGGTCTGGGGGGGATCCTATTACCCGAATTTGGGGGATTTGGGGAGTTCTGGGGGGATCCTACTGCTGGGATTTGGGGGATTTGGGATCCTATTGCCGGGATTTGGAGGGGTCTGGTGGGACGAAAGCTTGGGGCTGGGGGCTCGCGACCCCCGGGAATGGGGCTGGGATGGAGCTGAAATGGGGCTGGGGACTCGCGACCACCTGGGATGGGATTGGGATGGGACTGAAATGGGGCTGGGGTCGCCAGGACCCCCGGGAATGGGGAGAGCAGAACCGGACACCGGGGATAGGGCGGGACCGCGATCCCCGGGATTTGGGGGCTCGGGAGCCGCGGGGCTGGGGGGGACCGAGACCCCCGGTGACAGGAGGGACAGCGACAGGCGACAGGGACAAGGATAGCGCCAGGGCCAGGCGACAGTGGCAGCGCCAGGCGACAGTGACAGTGACAGTGGCAGTGGCAGGGCCGGGCCGGCCGCGCCGCCGGGATTATTCAGCATTAACCGGGCAGGGGGGTCCTGGGGGGGCTCGGGGGGCGCTGCCCCGGAGCGCTCGGCTGGAGGGACCCCCCCGAGACCGGCCCTGCGAGCGCCCACCCGCGACTGCCACCACGGACCCGTGTCACCTGTCCCTTGTCCCTGTGTGCCTGTGTCCCCGTGTTCCCTGTCCCTGTGTTCCCGTGTCCCCCATGTCCCCCTGTCCCTGTGTCCCCCTGTCCCTGTGTTCCCGTGTCCCCCATGTCCTCCATGTCCCCCAACCCCCCTGTCCCCTTGTCCCCGTGTCTCCCTGTCCCCGTGTGCCCGTGTCCTTGTGTCCCCCATGTCCCAATGTCCCCATGTCCCTGTGTCCCACTACCCCGTGTCCCCCTGTCCCCATGTCCCCCTGTCCCCTTGTCCCCATGTCTCCGTGTCCCCCATGTCCCCCCAGCCCCCCCTGTCCCCTTGTCCCTGTGTCTCCCTGTCCCCGTGTACCCATGTCCCTGTGTCCCCCATGTCCCAATGTCCCCATGTCCCTGTGTCCCACTACCCCATGTCTCCGTGTCCCCCTGTCCCCATGTCCCCCCAGCCCTTGTCCCTATCTCTCTCTCTCCCCCTGTCCCCCGTGTCCCTGTGTCCCCCAGCTCCGTGTCCTCCAGCCCCCCTGTCCCCATGTCCCCATGTCCCACAGTTCCCATGTCCCCTTGTCCCCGTGTCCCCCCACCCCTTGTCCCCGTGTCTCTGTCCCCGTGTCCCCCTGTCCCCGCCGACACCCTCCAGTCTCAACCACAGGAACCCCCGAATCGGGACTGTCACATCGCACTGTCACCCGCGTGTCCCCACCCCTCGTCCCCTCCGCCCCCCCCCCCCGCCCAGCCCGGTGTCGCCGCTGTCGCCGCGGTGTCGCAGCGCTGCCGCCCGCGCCGCGTTCTTGGCACCGGGGGCGGTTTGGCTGCCGGTGCCCGGTGCAGGTGTCCCCGCTGTCCCCGCTGTCCCCTGCCTGTCCCCTGCCTGTCCCCCCGTCCCCCGGCCCGGCTTTGTCGCCTGTCCCCTCTCAGGGTGCCCTGGCCCGGCTCCGTGGGGCTCCGCGCGCTCCGTCCTTTTTTGGGCACGTTGCTGCGGGGTTATTTCCAGAGAATTCCAGTTTATTTTTACCGCCTCTGCCTCCCTGCCACCCCCGGGGCTCCGCCGTGTCCCCAAGGCCACCGCCACCCCCCGGGGCTCCGCCGTGTCCCCAAGGCCACCGCCACCCCTGGCGGGGCGACCGCGGGTGGCCGCGAGCACCGGGACCGCCGGTGGTGGCACCGCGGGTGTCCCCTGCGTGTCCCCTCCCGGGGATCTGGGGGTGTTCGGGGTGTGTCCCCACGCGTGTCCCCTCCCGGGGGTCTGGGGGGTGTCCCGGCTGTGTCCCCTCGTGTCCCCACGCGTGTCCCCTCCCGGGGGTCTGGGGGTGTTCGGGGTGTGTCCCCACGCGTGTCCCCTCCCGGGGGTCTGGGGGGTGTCCTGGCTGTGTCCCCTCGTGTCCCCTCCCGGGGGTCTGGGGGGTGTCCTGGCTGTGTCCCCTCGTGTCCCCTGCGTGTCCCCTCCCGGGGGTCTGGGGGGTGTCCCGGCTGTGTCCCCTCGTGTCCCCACGCGTGTCGCGACAGGCGCGGGGGTGGCACAGCTGCTCGGGGGTGGCACAGCTGGATGCGGGGGTGGCACAGCTGGGTACGGGGGTGGCACAGCTGGGTGCGGGGGTGGCACAGCTGGATGCGAGGGTGGCACAGCTGGATGTAGGGGTGGCACAGCTGGATGTGGGGGTGACACAGCTGGGTGCGGGGGTGGCACAGCTGGATGCGAGGGTGGCACAGCTGGATGCGGGGGTGGCACAGCTGGATGTGGGGGTGACACAGCTGGGTGCGGGGGTGGCACAGCTGGATGCGAGGGTGGCACAGCTGGATGTGGGGGTGGCACAGCTGGATGCGGGGGTGGCACAGCTGGATGCGGGAGTGGCACAGCTGGATGCGAGGGTGGCACAGCTGGATGCGGGGGTGGCACAGCTGCTCGGGGGTCCCCGAGGGGGGGTCTCTGTGCCCTTCAGTCCCCCCCAGACCCTGAGGGGGTCCCTGTCACCCCCCCAGGCTGCTGGTGGGAGCCCCCCAAGCTCCGGCCCTGCCCAGCCAAGGGGCGAACCGCACCGGGGGTCTGTTCGCCTGCCCGCTGAGCCCCGAGCCCTCCGACTGCTGGCGGGTGCCCATCGATGAGGGAGGTGAGCCGGGGCTCCGGGGGGGTCCCAGAGGGGGTTCCCGGCCGGGCTGACCCCTCCCCGTGCCCCCCAGCGGACCCGCAGCGGGAGAGCAAAGAGAACCAGTGGCTCGGGGTCAGCGTCAAGAGCCAAGGGCCCGGCGGCAAGATCGTGGTGAGCGCCGGGGGGTGGCGAAGGGACACCGGGGACACCTTGAAGAGGGGGATCCCGGCTCGCTGTGACATCCCCCGGTGTCCCCCAGACCTGCGCGCACCGGTACGAGGTGCGGCACCGCGTGCGGCAGCCGCTGGAGACGCGGGACGTGATCGGGCGCTGCTTCGTGCTGAGCCAGGACCTGCGGGTGCGGGACGAGCTGGACGGCGGCGAGTGGAAATTCTGCGAGGGGCGAGCGCAGGGACACGAGAGATTCGGCACCTGCCAGCAGGGACTGGCGGCCGCCTTCAGCCCCGACCGCCGCTACGTGCTGCTGGGGGCGCCCGGAACCTACAACTGGAAGGGTGAGGGGCGCTGGGATTCCCCCCCGGGGAGGGTTTGGGGGTCTGGGTGGGCGTCACTCATGGGAGAGCCTGGTGACCACAGATGGGAGGGTGAGGGGCGGCGGGACCCCTCCCCAGTGGGGTTTGGGGGTCTGGGGGGCTGTCACTGCTCAGAGATGCTGGTACCCACAGATGGAAGGGTGAGGGGCGCTGGGACCACCCCCCGGGGAGAGTTTGGGAGTTTGGGTGGGTGTCACTGATGGAAGACCCCCACACTCACAGCTGGGAGGGTGAGGGGCGGCGGGACCCCTCCCCAATGTGGTTTGGGGGTCTGGGTGGGTGTCACTGATGGGAGAGCCTGGTAACCACAGCTGGGAGGGTGAGGGGCGGTGGGACCCCTGCCCAGGGGGGGTTTGGGGGGTCTGGGTGGGTGTCACTGATGGGGGCACCCGGAACATACAACTGGAAGGGTGAGGGGCGGTGGGACCCCTCCCCAATGGGGTTTGGGGGGTCTGGGTGGGTGTCACTGATGGGAGACCCCCAAACCTACAACTGGAAGGGTGAGGGGCGGCGGGACCACCCTCGGGGAGGATTTGGGGGTCTGGGTGGGTGTCACTGGTTGGAGACCCCGGTACTCACAACTGGAAGGGTGAGGGGCGGTGGGACCCCTCCCCAATGGGGTTTGGGGGTCTGGGTGGGTGTCACTGATGGGAGAGCCTGGTACTCACAGCTGGGGGGGTGAGGGGCGGCGGGACCCCTGCCCTGGGTGGGTTTGGGAGTCTGGGTGGGTGTCACTGATGGGAGAGCCCCAAACCTACAACTGGAAGGGTGAGGGGCGCTGGGACCCCTCCCCAATGGGGTTTGGGGGTCTGGGTGGGTGTCACTGCTGGGACCCCTCCCCAGTGGGGCACAGAGGGGGCTCGGGGATGTCCCGGGGAAGGGGGAGGGGTGTGAGGGGTGGGTGGGGTCCAGGTGTGCCCAGATGTGCCCAGATGTGCCCAGATGTGCCCAGATGTGCCCAGCTGTGTGCAGGGGATGCTGGGGCTGCAGCACCAGGGTCCCTCGGTGTCCCCTGCGGTGTCCCCGGGGGTCCCCTGTGGTGTCCCTGGGGGTCCCCATGTCCCCTCACCCTGGGGAGGGGTCTCTGCTCTGCCAGAGTTCCCCGGAGCCCTCGGTGTCCCCTCGGTGTCCCCTCGGTGTCCCCTCACCCGGGGAGGGCTCCCTGCCCACGGATCTCGAGGGTGTCGGGAGGGTCTCGGAGGGTCCCTTGGTGCCCCCTCGGTGTCCCCTGTGGTGTCCCCGGGTGTCCCCTGTGGTGTCCCTGGGGGTCCCCACGTCCCCTCACCCTGGGGAGGGGTCCCCTGCCCATGGAGCCCGAACTCCCCAGAGCTCGGGAGGGTCTCGGGAGGGTCCCCACGGTGTCCCCGCTGTCCCCTGGGGTCCCCACGCGGGTGTAGCGGCTCAGCCAGAGCTCCCCAGAGCCCTCGGTGTCCCCTCGGTGTCCCCTCACCTGGGGAGGGGTCCCTGCCCACGGATCTCGAGGGTGTCGGGAGGGTCTCGGGGGATCCCTCGGTGTCCCCTCGGTGTCCCTCGGTGTGCCCTCGGTGTCCCCTGTGGTGTCCCGGGGTGTCCCCACGTCCCCTCACCCTGGGGAGGGCTCCCTGCCCACGGATCCCTCGGGTCTCGGGGTGTCCAGACGGTGTCCCCACGGTGTCCCCTCGGTGTCCCCTCGGTGTCCCCTCACCTGGGGAGGGGTCCCTGCCCACGAAACCCTCGGGTCTCGGGGTGTCCCCGCGGTGTCCCCACGTTGTCCCCACGCTGTCCCCGCTGTCCCCCGGGCCCCGCAGGCACGGTGCGCGTGGAGCAGCTCGAGCAGAGCTCTCTGGACCTGCTGCGGCCGGACGCGGGCCCGTTCGAGGCGGGGGGCGAGAAGGACCAGGACCCCTCGCTCATCCCCGTGCCCGCCAACAGCTACTTCGGTACGGGGGGGGCCCGGCCCGGGGATCCCCCCACGGCAGCCGCGGCCCCTCCGCGCCCCCCGAGCCCCCCTGACGCCCCCTCCCCGTGTCCCAGGGCTGCTCTTTGTGACAAACATTGAGAGCTCCACCCCCGACCAGCGGGTGTTCCGGACCCCCGAGCCCGGAGAGAGGGTCCCCGGCGCGGCCGCGGACGTGGCGCACAATTCCTACCTGGGTTCGTGCGTGCCACGCGTGTGCCACCCGTGTGCCACCCGTGTGCCACCTGTGTGCCACCTGTGTGCCACCCGTGTGCCACCTGTGTGCCGTGTGTGACCCTCCCCGTGTCGCCGTCCCCTCCCCGGAAAGGTCCTGCGGGCACACGCGTGTGGCGCTGTCCCCGCGTGTCACACGTGTCCCCTCATGAGTGTCCCTTTGTCACGTGGATACGGGTGGCACCTGTGTCAGGTGTGTCCGTGACGCACTCGGGTGTCACCTGTGCGCTCGTGTCCCCTCCGGACACAGATCCACCCTCTGGTGTCCCCAAACACGTCCCTGTCCCCACGGATGTCACTCTGTCCCCACAGTTGTCCCCAGCCCCGCCCCTGTCCCCACGAGTGTCCCCTCCGGACACAGATCAATCCCCGGTGTCCCCAAACTCGCCCCTGTCCCCACGAGTGTCCCCTCTGGACACAGATCCACCCCCCGTGTCCCCAAACTCGCCCCTGTCCCCACAGCTGTCCCCTCCGGACACAGATAATCCTCCGGTGTCCCCAAACTCGCCCCTGTCCCCACGGATGTCACCCTGTCCCCACAACTGTCCCCAGACCCGCCCCTGTCCCCACGAGTGTCCCCTCCGGACACAGATCCATCCCCGGTGTCCCCAAACACGCCTCTGTCCCCACGGATGTCACCCTGTCCCCAGAGCTGTCCCCAAACACGCCCCTGTCCCCACGGATGTCACTCTGTCCCCACAGCTGTCCCCACGGATGTCACCCCCGCACACGCAGCCCCGCACACGTGTGGCCGCATCACCGCCCGCCTCTCGTGTCTGTCACCTCCCCTGGGCTGTGTCACCACCTCTGTGTCACCACCTCTGTGTCACCGTCCCAGTGTCACCAAACCGTGTCCCCACCCGTGTCCCTCATTCCTGTCCCCATTCCCTGTCCCCCTCCCTTGTCCCCTTCTCTTGTCCCCTTCCCTTGTCCCCATTCCTGTCCCCCAATCCCTGTGTCCCCCACTTCCTGTCCCTTCAAATCATTTCTCCCCAAATCCCCGTGTCCCCAAATCCCTGTGTCCCCATCCTTGTCCCCATTCCTGTCCCCCGTCCCCGTGCTCCCATCCCTGTGTCCCTCATTCCTGTCCCCCTCCCGTGTCCCCATTCCTTGTCCCCATTCCTGCCCCTCTCTCGAGTCCCCAAACCTCTGTCCCCTGTCCCTTGTCCCCATCCCTGTCCTCTGTCCCTTGTCCCCATCCCTGTCCTCTGTCCCTGTCCCCCTCCCTTGTCCCCATTCCTGTCCCCATTTCCTGTCCCCTGTCCCTGTGTCCCCATCCCTGTCGCCCTCTCTTGTCCCCCTCCCTTGTCCCCTGTCCCCTGTCCCCATCCCTGTCCCCCTCCCGTGTCCCCATTCCTTGTCCCCATTCCTGTCCCTCTCTCGTGTCCCCAAACCCCTGTCCTCTGTCCCTGTCCCCCTCCCCTGTCCCCTGTCCCGTGTCCCCATCCCTGTTGCCCTCTCTTGTCCCCCTCCGTTGTCCCCTGTCCCTTGTCCCCATTCCTGTCCCCATTCCTGTCCCTTGTCCCTGTGTCCCCATCCCTGTCCCCCTCCCCTGTCCCTGTCCCTGTGTCTCCATCCCTGTCCCTGTCCCTGTCCCTGTCCCTGTCCCTGTCCCTGTCCCTGTCCCCTCGCTGTGCCAGGGCTGTGCTGGGGGCACTGCCAGGCTTGGGGGGGGGTCCCAGAGCTTTTTTTGGGGGGGGGTCCCAGCGCCTGGAGTGTCCCCGCACCCGCCGTGTCCCCGCTTGTCCCCCCGTGATGTTTTTGCATGGGGGGGGTGCATGGATTGGGGGGGGCTGGAGCCTGGCTGGGGGCTCGGGGGGGCTCGGGGGGGGCTTTGGGGGGCTCGGGGGGGCTCGGGGGGGCTCGGGGGGGCTTTGGGGGGCTGCTCACGGTAACCACCGCATGTGGGGAGGGGGCTCTGCTCTGCACTTTGCTGCTCTGGCCCCCAAATTCTGCCATTTCCACCCCAAATTCTGCAATTTCCACCCCAAATTCTGTAATTTCCACCCCAAATTCTGCCATTTCCCCCCAAATTCTGTCATTTCCCCCCCAAATTCTGCAATTTCCACCCCAAATTCTGCAATTTCCCCCCCAAATTCTGCAATTTCCTCCCAAATTCTGCCATTTCCCCCCAAATTCTGCAATTTCCACCCCAAATTCTGCAATTTCCCCCCAAATTCTGCAATTTCCACCCAAATTCTGTAATTTCCACCCTAAATTCTGTAATTTCCTCCCCAAATTCTGCCATTTCCCCCCCAAATTCTGCAATTTCCCCCCAAATTCTGCAATTTCCACCCCAAATTCTGTCATTTCCCCCCAAAGTCTGTCATTTCCCCCCAAATTCTGCCATTTCCCCCCAAATTCTGACATTTCCACCCCAAATTCTGCATTTCCACCCCAAATTCTGCCATTTCCCCCCCAAATTCTGCAATTTCCCCCCAAATTCTGCCATTTCCACCCCAAATTCTGTAATTTCCCCCACAAATTCTGCAATTTCCACCCCAAATTCTGCCATTTCCACCCCAAATTCTGCCATTTCCCCCCCAAATTCTGCCATTTCCACCCCAAATTCTGTCATTTCCACCCCAAATTCTGTCATTTCTCCCCCAAATTCTGTAATTTCTCCCAAATTCTGCCATTTCCACCCCAAATTCTGCAATTTCCCCCCAAATTCTACAATTTCCACCCCAAATTCTGTAATTTCCCCTCCAAATTCTGTCATTTCTCCCCCAAATTCTGCAATTTCCACCCCAAATTCTGCAATTTCCACCCCAAATTCTGCCGGGGCCGATTCTCATTCCCCTCATTCCCACCAGGAGAATTCCCTCATTTCCCCATTCCCAGAAGGAAATTCCCCCCAGTCCCACAAAGACAATTCCCCCATTTCTCCTCTTCCCCCAATTTCCCCCCAATTCCCAATTTCCCCCCGTTCTGCTCCGTTTTTTCTCCAATCTCCCCACGAGAATTCCGGGACTGGGGGGTGACCGGGCTGTCCCCAACCCTGCGGTGTCACCGTGTCCCCAATTCCCGGTGTCCCCAGTTCCCGGTGTCCCCGTGTCCCCGAAGGTTCTCGGTGGTTCCGGGTGTCACCAGGCTGTCCCCACCCATGTCCCCACAGGGTTCTGGTGGTGACCGGGCTGTCCCCAACCCTGCGGTGTCACCGTGTCTCCAATTCCCGGTGTCCCCAAACCCCGCGGTGTCCCAATGTCCCCAATTCCCGCTGTCCCCGTGTCCCGCAGGGCTCCGGGGATGGTTCCGGGTGTCACCCGCTGTCCCCACGCGTGTCCCTCAGGGCTCTCGGTGGTTCCGGGTGTCACCCGGCTGTCCCCAAACCCTGCGGTGTCACCGTGTCCCCAATTCCCGGTGTCCCCGTGTCCCGCAGGGTTCCGGGGATGGTTCCCGGTGTCACCCGCGTGTCCCACGGGGTTCTGGTGGTGACCGGGCTGTCCCCAACCCCCATGGTGTCACCATGTCCCTCAGGGCTCTCGGTGGTTCCGGGTGTCACCCGGCTGTCCCCAAACCCTGCGGTGTCACCGTGTCCCCAATTCCCGGTGTCCCCGTGTCCTGCAGGGTTCTCGGTGGCTCTGGGGATGGTTCCGGGTGTCACCCGCTGTCCCCACGCGTGTCCTGCAGGGTTCTGGTGGCGACCAGGATGTCCCCAAACCCTGCGGTGTCACCGTGTCCCCAATTCCCCGTGTCCTGCAGGGTTCTGGGCATGGTTCCGGGTCTCACCCGGCTGTCCCCAAACCCTGCGGTGCCACCGTGTCCCCAATTCCCGGTGTCCCCAATTCCCGGTGGCCCCATGTCACCAATTCCCGGTGTCCCCGTGTCCCTCAGGGTTCTGGGGATGGTTCCGGGTGTCACCCGGCTGTCCCCAACCCTGCGGTGTCCCCGTGTCACCAATTCCCGGTGTCCCCAATTCCCAGTGTCCCCAATTCCCGGTGTCCCCATGTCCCCAATTCCCGCTGTCCCCACGCGTGTCCCGCAGGGTTCTGGGGATGGTTCCCTTTGTCACCTCGCTGTCCCCAACCCCGTGATGTCCCCGCAGGGTTCTCGGTGGCTCTGGGGATGTTCCCGGTGTCACCCGCTGTCCCCGTGATGTCCCCGCAGGGCTCTCGGTGGCTCTGGGGATGTTCCCGGTGTCACCCGCTGTCCCCGTGATGTCCCCGCAGGGTTCTCGGTGGACTCCGGGGCGGGGCTGACGCGACAGCAGCAGCTCAGTTTTGTCACCGGCGCCCCCCGCGCCAACCACACGGGCGCCGTTGTCATCCTGCGCCGCGACAGCGCCAGCCGCCTGGTGGCCGAGGCCGTGCTGGCCGGCCACCAACTGAGCTCGGCCTTCGGCCACAGCCTGGCCGTGCTGGACCTCAACAGCGACGGGTGCGTGCGGGGGGACACCTCTGTCACCTCTGTCACTGTGGGACACCTCTGTCACCTCTGTCACTGAGGGACACGTCAGTGTCACCTTTGTCACTGTGGGACACCTCTGTCACCTTTGTCACTGTGGGATGTGTCCGTGTCACACCTGGCACTGTGGGGACACCTCTGTCACCTTTGTCACTGTGGGGACACCTCTGTCACCTCTGTCACTGTGGGGACACCTCGGTGTCACACCTGGCACTGAGGGACACGTCTGTGTCACCTCTGTCACTGTGGGGACATCTCTGTCACCTCTGTCACTGTGGGATGTGTCCGTGTCACCTCTGTCACTGTGGGGACACCTCGGTGTCACACCTGGCGCTGAGGGACACGTCCGTGTCACGTCTGTCACTGTGGGGACAACTCTGTCACCTTTGTCACTGTGGGGACACCTCTGTCACCTCTGTCACTGTGGGACACCTCTGTCACCTCTGTCACTGTGGGGACATCTCTGTCACCTCTGCCACTGTGGGACATGTCTGTGTCACCTCTGTCACTGTGGGGACAACTCTGTCACCTTTGTCACTGTGGAACGTGTCCGTGTCACCTCTGTCACTGTGGGGACACCTCTGTGTCACACCTGGCACTGAGGGGACAACTGTCACCTCTGTCACTGTGGGAACACCTCTGTGTCACACATGGCATTGTGGGACATGTCCGTGTCACCTCTGTCACTGTGGGGACACCTCCATCCCCAGACTCCAAATCCTCGAGGATTGTCCAAATTCTGGCACCCCCGAAATCCCGTTCAGACCCCCCCGCCCCGTGCAGATCCCACCCCAGGACCCCCCAAACCCCTGAGACTCCCCAAAATCCCTGAGACCCCCCCAAAATCCAAGTAAGCCCCCCACCCCGGGATTCCCCACCCCCAGAGCCCCCCCAAATCCCTGAGCCCCCCTCGTTCAAATCCCAGCCCGGGACCCCCCAAACCCCTGAACCCCCAAACCCCTGAACCCTCCCACCCCCTGAGCCCCCCCAAACCCCTGAACCCCCCAAACCCCCAAGCCCCCCAAAATCCCTGAGACCCCCCAGACCCCTGAGCCCCCCCAAACCCCCTGAACCCCCCCAAACCCCTGAGTTCCCCCAAAATCCCTGAGACCCCCAAACCCCTGAGAACCCCCCAAATCCTGAACCCCCCCACTCCCAGGACCCCCCAAATCTCTGAACCCCCCCCACCCCCTGAACCCCCAAACCCTGAACCCCCCCACTTCCAGGACCCCCCAAGCCTCCGAGCCCCCCCAAATCCCTTTTCCCCCCCCAAACCCCTTTTCCCCCCCAAACCCCTTTTTTCCCCCACGGCCGGTCGAATCCACCCCCCCACATCCTGGGGGTACCAGCTCCGTGTCCCTCGCCCCCTCCCCAGCTGGACGGACCTGGCCGTGGGTGCCCCCCACTTTTTCGAGCGGCAGGAGGAGCTCGGGGGGGCGGTGTACGTGTACATCAACCCGGGGGGGCTGTGGGACAGCGCCACCCCCCTGAGGCTCAGCGGATCCCGGGGGTCCGCGTTCGGGGCGGCGCTGAGCGCGGCCGGGGACCTCAACCGGGACGGATTCCAGGGTGAGGGGCTGGGGGGGTTTGGGGAGGGGGTTCGGGGTGTGGGGAATGGACCTGAACCGGGATGGGTTTGAGGGTGAGGGGCTGGGGGGGAAATTCGGGGGGATTTGGGGTGTGGGGATGGACCTCAACCGTGATGGGTTCGAGGGTGAGGGGTTTGGGGGGGGATTTGGGGGGGTTTGGGGGGATTTGAGGGGGTTTTGGGGGGATTTCGGGGGGATTTGAGGGGGTTTTGGGGGGATTTGGGGTGTGGGAGTGGAGTGGGGATGGACCTGAACCGGGACGGGTTCCAGGGTGAGGGGCTGGGGGGGAAATTCGAGGGGATTTGGGGGGGTTTGAGGGGGATTTGGGGGGGATTTGGGGTGTGGGGAATGGTCCTGAACCGTGACGGGTTTGAGGGTGAGGGGTCTGGGGAGGGATTTCGGGGGGATTTGGGGAGTCGGGGTGTGGGGATGGATCAAAGGCACGTTGGGTTTGAGGGTGAGGGGCTGGGGAAGGATTTCGGGGGGGTTTGAGGGGGTTTGAGGGGGTTTTGGGGGGATTTCGAGGGGATTTGGGATGTGGGGATGGACCTCAATCACGATGGATTTGAGGGTGAGGGGTTTTGGGGGGAAATTCGGGGAGATTCGGGGGGGTTTGAGGGGGATTTGGAGGGGATTTGGGGTGTGGGGATAGACCCCAACCACGATGGGTTTGAGGATGAGGGGCTGGGGAGGATTTGGGGGCGTCTGAGGGGGTCTGGGGGGACGGTTCAGGATGTGGGGATGGACCTGAACCGGGACGGTTGCGAGGGTGAGGGGTTGGGGGGGGAAATTCGGGGGGATTTGGGGGGGTTGGAGGGGGATTTGGGAGGTTTGGGTGGATTTGGGGGCTTTTCGGGGTGTGGAGATGGACCTCAGACTCGATGGATTTGAGGGTGAGGGGTTGGGGGAGTCTGAGGGGGAATTTTGGGGGCTTTGAGGGGGATTTGGGGTCTAGGGGTGGACCAAAACCGCGACGGGTTCGAGGGTGAGGGGCTGGGGGGGAAATTCGGGGGGGTTTGGGGGGGATTTGGGGGGATTTCAGGGTGTGGGGATGGAGCTGAACCTGGACGGCTTCGAGGGTGAGGGGTTTGGGGGGGGATTTCGGGGGGATTTTGGGGGGGTTTGAGGGGGATTTGGGGGGATTTCGGAGGGGTTAGGGGTCTAGGGATGGACCAAAACTACGATGGGTTCGATGGTGAGGGGCTGGGGGGGCTGGGGGGTTCTGGAGGGGTTTGTGGGAGATTTGGGGGGATTTGGGGTGTGGGGATGGATCAAAGCCACGATGGGTTTGAGGGTGAGGGGTCTTGGGGGGAATTTGGGGGGGATTTGGGGGATTTGGGGTGTGGGGATGGACCTGAACCGCGACGGGTTCGAGGGTGAGGGGTTTGGGGGGGAAATTCGGGGGGATTTGGGGGGGTTTGAGGGGGGATTTGGGGTCTAGGGGTGGACCTCAACCACGATGGGTTTGAGGGTGAGGGGTCTTGGGGGGAATTTGGGGGGGATTTCGGGGGGATTTGGGGTGTGGGGATGGAGCTGAACCGCGATGGGTTTGAGGGTGAGGGGCTGGGGGGGTTTTGGGGTTGGATTTGGGGTCTCCAAGACCTGGACGTGTTGGAATTGCAGACCCCGACCATGACCTCTGTCCTGGGGGGATTTGGGGATTTTTTTCGGGGGTCCCCAAGATCCGGGGATGACCCCACGGCAGGACCGAGCCCGGGGGGCTCAGGGGCTTTTTGGGGTCCTGCCGAGAAGGAACCGGGGAGGGTCTGACCCCCCAAATCCCCCCAAATCCCCCCAAATCCCCCCAAATCCCCCCAGACCTGGCCGTGGGGGCTCCTTTTGACGGCGCGGGCAAAGTTTTCATTTACCACGGCAGCGCCCTGGGCATCGTCACCAGCCCGGCGCAGGTGAGGGGTCCGAGGGGTCCCTGGGGGGGGGTCCCGGGGGGTCCCGGGGGGTCTCGGGTCACCCAGAGCCGCCCCCTGCCCAGGTGCTGGACGGGGAGGCCGTGGGGGTCTCGGCCTTTGGGTACTCGCTGTCGGGGGGGCTGGACGTGGATGGGAACCTGTACCCCGACCTGCTGGTGGGGTCCCTGTCGGACACCGTGGTGCTCTACAGGTGAGACCCCCGGAGCGACCCCTCCTCATTCCTGGGACCTCCACGATCCCCAATTCCCGAAAATCCCAAATCTCCGGAGCGCCCCCTCCCCATTTATGGGATCCTCAGAATCCCCAAATTCCCGAAAATTCAAAAATCCCCAGAGCGCCCCCTCCTCATTTTTGGGACCCCCAAATCCCCCAATGCCCGAAAATTCCAAACTCCCGGAGCGCCCCCTCCCCATTTTTGGGATCCCAAGCATCCCCCAATTCCCGAAAATCCCAAAATCCACAGAGCGACCCCTCCCCATTCCTGGGGTCCCCAAATTCCCGAAAATCCCAAACCCCTGGAGCACCCCCTCCTCATTCCTGGACCCTCAGAATCTCCCAATTCCCGAAAATCCCAAATCCCCCGAGCGCCCCCTCCCCATTCCTGGGGTCCCCCAAATCCCCAAATTCCCGAAAATTCGAAACCCCTGGAGCGCCCCTTCCCCATTTCTGGCACCTCCAGGATCCCCCAATTCCTGAAAATCCCAAATCCCCGGAGCGCCCCCTCCCCATTCCTGGCACCTCCAGGATTCCCCAATTCCTGAAAATTCGAAACTCCTGGAGCGCCCCCTCCCCATTCCTGGGGTCCCCCAAATCCCCAAATTCCCAAAAATCTCAAACCCCCGGAGCACCCCCTCCCCATTCTTGGGATCCCAAGGATCCTCCAATTCCTGAAAATCCCAAATCCACAGAGCGGGAACCCCCAGCCCTGGGGGGTCCAAGGATCCCCAATTCCCGAAAATCCCAAATCCCCAGAGCGCCCCCTCCTCATTTTTGGGACCCCCAAATCCCCAAATTCCCGAAAATTCGAAACCCCTGGAGCGCCCCCTCCTCATTCTTGGGATCCCAAGCATCCCCCAATGCCCGAAAATCCCAAAATCCACAGAGCGACCCCTCCCCATTCCTGGGGTCCCCAAATTCCCGAAAATCCCAAACCCCTGGAGCACCCCCTCCTCATTCCTGGACCCTCAGAATCTCCCAATTCCCGAAAATCCCAAATCCCCGGAGCGCCCCCTCCCCATTCCTGGGGTCCCCCAAATCCCCAAATTCCCGAAAATTCGAAACCCCTGGAACGCCCCCTCCCCATTTCTGGCACCTCCGGGATCCCCCAATTCCCGAAAATTCGAAATCCCCAGAGCACCCCCTCCCCATTCCTGGGATCCTCAGAATCCCCCAATTCCCTAAAATCCCAAATCCACGGAGCGCCCCCTCCTCATTCCTGGGACCCCCAGGATTCCCCAATTCCCGAAAATTCCAAAATCCACAGAGCACCCCCTCCCCATTCCTGGGATTCCCCAATTCCCGAAAATCCCAAACCCCTGGAGCGACCCCTCCCCATTCCTGGGGTCCCCCAAATCCCCAAATTCCCGAAAATCTCAAACCCCTGGAGCGCCCCCTCCCCATTCTTGGGATCCCAAGCATCCCCCAATTCCTGAAAATCCCAAATCCACAGAGCGGGACCCCCCAGCCCTGGGGGGTCCAAGGATCCCCAGTTCCCGAAAATCCCAAATCCCCAGAGTGGCCCCTCCCTATTCCTGGACCCCCAGGATCCCCAAATTCCCGAAAATCCCAAATCCCCGGAGCGCCCCCTCCCCATTCCTGACACACTCAGAATCCCCCAATTCCCGAAAATCCCAAACCTCCGGAGCGCCCCCTCCCCATTCCTGGCACCTCCGGGATCCCCCAATTCCTGAAAATTCGAAACCCCCGGAGCGCCCTCCTCATTTCTGGGACCTCCAGGATCCCCAATTCCCAAAAATTCCAAATCTCCGGAGCGTCCCCTCCCCATTCCTGAGACCCTCAGAATCCTCCAATTCCCGAAAATTCGAAACTCTTGGAGCGCCCCCTCCCCATTTCTGGCACCTCCAGGATCCCCCAATTCCTGAAAATTCGAAACTCCTGGAGCGACCCCTCCCCATTCCTGGGATTCCCCAATTCCCGAAAATCCCAAACTCTTGGAGCGCCTCCTTCTCATTCCTGAGACCCCCAGAATCCCCCAATCCCTGAAAATCCCAAATCCCTGGAGCGCCCCCTCCCCATTCCTGGGACCCCCAAATCTCTCAGGACCCCCAAACCCTTCAGGCCCCCTCCCCACAATCCCGGGAATTCCCATTCTTGGGACCCCCAAACCCTTCAGAACCCCCAGCCCCAATTGCCCCCCACTCCCGGCAATCCCCCTCCCCAATCCCCCTCCCCTGGGGACTCCCCCCGCCCCTTTGGGGGTTCCTCCCGGAGTTTGGGGATGCACTCAGGGTTGGGGTCTCCCCTCGGGGTTTGGGGGTGCACTTAGGGCTGGGGGTGCACTCAGGGCTGGGGGGCTCCCCCTGGGGGTGCACTCAGGGTTGGGGTCTCCCCTGGGGGTGCACTCAGGGCTGGGGTCTCCCCCCGGATCTGGGGGTGCACTCAGGGCCGGGGTCTCCCCCCGGGGTTTGGGGGTGCACTCAGGGTTGGGGTCTCCCCCGGGGGTGCACTCAGGGCCGGGGTCTCCCCGGGGGTGCACTCAGGGCTGGGGTCTCCCCCCGGATCTGGGGGTGCACTCAGGGCCGGGGTCTCCCCCCGGGGTTTGGGGGTGCACTCAGGGTTGGGGTCTCCCCCTGGGGGTGCACTCAGGGCCGGGGTCTCCCCCTGGGGGTGCACTCAGGGGTGGGGTCTCCCCCTGGGGGTGCACTCAGGGCTGGGGTCTCCCCCCGGGTTTGGGGGTGCACTCAGGGGTGGGGTCTCCCCCCGGGGTTTGGGGGTGCACTCAGGATTGGGGGGCTCCCCCGGGGGTGCACTCAGGGCCGGGGTCTCCCCCTGGGACCCCCATTCCCCCCCCCAGGGCTCGCCCCGTGGTTCACGTGTCCCGGAACGTGTCGCTGCTGCCGCCGCACATCGACCTGGAGCAGAGCAACTGTCGCGACCAGGAGGGCGTCTGGTGGGTGGCGCTGTGTCCCGTATCACCTCTGTGTCACCTCCGTGTCACCCCGTGTACCTCTGTGTCCCCCGTGTCACCCCGTGTCACCCTGTGTCACCCCGTGTACCTCTGTGTCACCCCGTGTCACCTCTGTGTCACCTCCGTGTCATCCCCGTGTCACCCCGTGTTACCCCGTGTCACCCCGTGTACCTCTGTGTCCCCTCCCTGTCCTCCCCCGTCCCCCTCCCGTGTCCCTCCTTGTGCCCCCGTGCCCTCCTCGTGTCCCCCCATGTCCCTCTCCCTGTCCCCTCCCTGTCCCCCCGCGTCACCCCTGTTGTCCCCATCGTGTCCCCTCCGTGTCCCCTCCCTGTGCCCTCCCTGTCCCCCCCGTGTCCTCCCCTTGTCCCACACCTTGTCCCCCCATGTGCCCCTCCCTGTCCCCTCCGTGTCCCCTCCCTGTCCTCCCCGTGTCCTCCCGTGTCCCCCCCTTTTCCCCCCCGTGTCCCCTCAGTGTTCCCCCCGTGTCCCCTCCCTGTCACCCTCGTGTCCCCCTCCCTGTCCCCTCCCTGTCCCCGTCACTGTCCCCCCCCGTCCCCCTCACTGTCCCCCCCTGTCACCCCCGTGTCCCTTCCCTGCCCCTCCGTGTCCCCCCTTTTTCCCCGCCGTGTCCCCCATCTGTCCCCTCCCTTTCCCTCCCTGTCCCCTCCCTGTCCCCTCCCTGTCCCCTCCTTGTCCATCCCCGTGTCTCCCCGTCACCCTCGTGTCCCCTCCCTGTCCTCCCCGTGTCCCCCCGTGTCCTCCTCGTGTCCCCCCCGTGTCCCCATGTCCCCCTCCCTGTCCGCCCCGTGTCCCTCCTTTTTCCCCCCTGTGTCCCCCTCCCTGTCCCCCGCCTTGTCCCCTCCCTGTCCTCCCCGTGTCCCCCGTGTCCCCTCCCTGTCCCTTCTCGTGTCCCCGCCGTGTCCCCCCCTTTTCCCCCGCGTGTCCCCCTCTGTCCATCCCCGTGTCTCCCCGTGTTCCCACCGTGTCCCCCCTTCTCCCCCGCGTGTCCCCCCCGTGTCCCCCCCCCGTCCCCTCCCTGTCCCCCCCCTGTCCCCCCCTGTCCCCCCCCGGGGTCCCCCCGGACCCCCCTGACCGCCCCCTCCCCAGCGTGGAGGTCCGAGCGTGTTTCAGCTACAGCGCGAGCCCGGAGAGCTACAGCCCGCGGCTGGGTGAGAGCGGGGGGACCCGGAGAGGGGAGGGGTCCCGAGATATGGGGGGGGGTCCCGAGACATGGGGAGGGGTTCCTGAGTCACGGGGAGGGACCCTGAATCGTGGGGACCCCGAGTTCTGGGGGGTTCCGAGTCGTGAGGGGTCCTCCAGTTCTGGGGGGTCCCGAATCGTGGGAGGGGTCCCTGAGTCAAGGGGGGGTCCCAAGTTCTGGGGGGTCCCGAGTTCTGGGGGGTCCCTGAGTCCTGGGGTCGCCGAGCTATGGGGGGGTTCCCCCTAGCCCTGAACTGCCCCCAATCCCTGAGCACCCCCAATCCCCAGGACCCCCCAATCCCCAGCACCCCCATCCTCTGAGGTTCCCCCCAACCCTGAACTGCCCCCCAATCCCTGAGCACCCCCAAACCCCAGCACCCCCAATTCCCAGGACCCCCAATCCCCAGCACCCCCCTCCCCTGGGGTGCCCCCCAACCCCCCAGTGTTGGAGCCCCCCATGACCCCCCGGTTCCCCCCGTTCCCCCCCTTACCCCCCGGTTCCCCCCCGGTTCCCCCGTTTTCCCGCAGAGCTGCAGTTCGTGCTGGAGGCGGACTCGGAGCGCCGGGCCCGGGCGCTGCCCCCGCGGGTCTCGTTCCTGGGCCGGGGTCCCGCGGATCCCGAGAACCGAATCTCGGGGAGCCTGGAGCTGCCCCGGCAGCGCGAGCGCCGCTGCGTGACGGCCACGTTCCGGCTGCACGTGCGTGCTTCGGCCTCGGCACCTTCCTCATCCTCATCCTCATCCTCAGCCTCCTTATCCTTACCTTCCTCATCCTCACCTTCCTCATCCTCATCCTCCTCATCCTTATCCTCACGTTCCGGCTGCACGTGCGTGCTTCGGCCTCGGCACCTTCCTCATCCTCATCCTCATCCTCAGCCTCCTTATCCTTACCTTCCTCATCCTCACCTTCCTCATCCTCATCCTCCTCATCCTTATCCTCACGTTCCGGCTGCACGTGCGTGCTTCGGCCTCGGCACCTTCCTCACCCTCATCCTCATCCTCACCTTCCTCAGCCTCACCTTCCTCATCCTTATCCTCACGTTCCGGCTGCACGTGCGTGCTTCGGCCTCGGCATCGGCCTCATCCTCGTCCTCACCCTGCTCATCCTCACCTTCCTCATCCTCACCCTCATCCTCACCTTCCTCATCTTCACCTTCCTCATCCTCGTCCTCACCCTCCTGTGCCTCACCTTCCTCTGCCTCAGCCTCTGCCTCAGCCTCACCTTCCTCCTCACCTTCCTCATCCTCACCCTCCTCACCCTCACCCTCACCTTCCTGATCTTCACCTTCCTCATCCTCATCCTCACCCTCCTCATCCTCACCCTCCTCATCCTCACCCTCCTCATCCTCACCCTTCTCATCCTCACCTTCCTCATCCTCCTCAACTTCAGCCTCACCTTCCTCATCCTCGCCTTCTTCGTCCTCACGCTCATCTTCCTCCTCTTCCTCTTCCTCACCTTCCTCGGCTTCATCCGCCTCTTGCTCAGCCTCCTCATCCTCATCTTCCTCACCATCAGCCCTGTCCTCATCTTCCTCACCCTCCTCTTCCTCATCCTCATCCTCATCCTCTTCCTCTTCCTCTTCCTCTTCCTCTTCCTCTTCCTCTTCCTCTTCCTCTTCCTCTTCCTCTTCCTCTTCCTCTTCCTCTTCCTCTTCCTCTTCCTCTTCCTCACCTTCCTCACCTTCCTCCTCCTCCTCCTCCTCACCCCTGTCCCCACCCCCCAGGTGTGCCAGCCCCTCCCGTGTCCCCGAGTGCCACCCTGACCTTCCTCCCCCCCTCCTCCTCCTCCCGTGCAGGACGACATCCGGGACAAGCTGCGCCCTGTCGCTGTCACCCTGTCCTACGCCATCGTGGGGACACGGGGGTGGCACCGGGCGGGCCGGGGGACAGCGCTGCCCCCGCTGTCACCTGCGCTCAGCCCGCGGCAGCCCAGCACGCACCGCGCCGAGGTGGGGACCGGTGTGTCACCTGTGTGTCACCTGTGTGTCACCTGTGTGTCACCTGTGTCACCTCCGTGTTATCTGTGCCACCTGTGTCATCTCTGTGTCACCTGTGTCACCTGTGTGTCACCCGTGTCATCTGTGTGTCACCTCCCTGTCACCTGTGTCACCTCCGTGTCACCTGTGTGTCACCTGTGTCACCTGTGTGTCACCTGTGTCACCTGTGTCACCTGTGTGTCACCTGTGTCATCTGTGTGTCACCTGTGTGTCACCTGTGTGTCACCTGTGTCACCTCCGTGTCCCCCTGTGTGTCATTAATGTCACCTGTGTGTCACCTGTGTCACCTCCGTGTCACCTCTGTGTCACCCCCGTGTCCCCTGTGTCACCTGTGTCACCCCTGTGTCACCTCCGTGTCACCTCTGTGTCACCTGTGTGTCACCTCTGTGTCACCTGTGTGTCACCTCTGTGTCACCTGTGTGTCACCTGTGTGTCCTGTGTGTCACCTGTGTCACCTGTGTCACCTGTGTGTCACCTGTGTGTGACCTGTGTGTGTCCTGTGTGTCACCTGTGTCACCCGTGTCACCTGTGTGTCACCTGTGTGTCACCTGTGTCACCTGTGTCACCTGTGTGACCTCTGTGTCACCTGTGTGTCACTTGTGTGTCACCTGTGTGTGACCTGTGTGTCACCCGTGTCACCTGTGTGTCACCTGTGTGTCACCTGTGTCACCTCCGTGTTATCTGTGTCACCTGTGTCATCTCTGTGTCACCTGTGTGACCTCTGTGTCACCTGTGTGTCACCTGTGTGTCACCTGTGTGACCTCTGTGTCACCTGTGTGTCACCTGTGTGTCATCTGTGTGTCACCTGTGTGTCACCTGTGTCACCTGTGTGTCACCTGTGTGTCACCTCTGTGTCACCTCTGTGTCCCCCCGTGTCACCCAGTGTCCCTCCCATCCCAGTTTGGGACACCGAGAGTGTCACCTGTGTCCCCCCCGTGTCCTCCTGTCTGTCTCTGTGTCCCCATCCCAGTTTGGGACACCGGGAGTGTCACCTGTGTCCCCCCCCGTGTCCCCTCACTGTCCCTCCCGTCCCAGTTTGGGCCACCTGGAGTGTCCCTCGTGTCCCTCGTGTCTCTCGTGTCCCCCCCGTGTCCCTCCCTTCCCCTCTGGGGACACCTGCAGTGTCCCCCTGCCATTCCCGGGGTGTCCCCGCACTGTCCCCGCACTGTCCCCGTGTCCCCCCAGGTGCATTTCCTGCGCCAGGGCTGCGGCGATGACAAAATCTGCCAGAGCCACCTGGAGCTGCGGCCGCGCTTCTGCGCCCGCCTGGGCGACAGCGACTTCGTGCCCCTGCCCAGGTGAGGGGACAGCGGCCACCGGGCTGTCCCCTGAGGTCACCGGGGATGTCCCCAGCGGTCACCGGGGCTGTCCCCAGAGGTCACCGGGGCTGTCCCCAGCACCCCGGGGGGCTGGGCTGGCACTGAGGGACCGGGGATGTCCCCAGGGCAGTGACAGGAGCGAGGGTGGCACTGCCACCTCACCCTGAGTCAGACCGGGGATGTCCCCAGGGCACAGGGGCGAGGGTGGCACTGTCACTGAGGGACCGGGGATGTCCCCAAGGGAGTCACAGTGACGAGGATGGCACTGCCACCTCTCTGTGAGTGCCCCGGGATGTCCCCAGGGTTGTCATGGTGGCACTGCCAGCTCTCTGTGAGGGACCGGGGATGTACCCAAGGGAGTCACAGGGACGAGGATGGCACTGCCACCTCTCTGTGAGTGACCCAGGATGTCCCTAAGGGTCTCACGGTGGCACTGTCCCCTCTCTGTGAGTGACCGGAGATGTCCCCAAGGGAGTCACAGTGACGAGGATGGCACTGCCACCTCTCTGTGAGTGACCCGGGATGTCCCCAAGGCTCTCACGGTGGCACTGTCCCCTCTCTGTGGGTGACCCGGCTCTCACGGTGACACTGTCCCCTCTCTGTGAGTGCCCCGGGATGTCCCCAAGAGTCTCACGGTGGCACTGTCCCCTCTCTGTGAGTGCCCCGGGATGTCCCCAAGGCTCTCACGGTGGCAGTGCCACCTCTCTGTGAGTGACTGGGGATGTCCCCAGGGTTGTCACAGTGGCACTGCCACCTCTCTGTGAGTGACCGGAGATGTCCCCAAGGGAGTCACAGTGACGAGGATGGCACTGCCACCACTCTGTGAGTGACCCAGGATGTCCCTAAGGGTCTCACGGTGGCACTGTCCCCTCTCTGTGGGTGACCCGGCTCTCACGGTGGCACTGTCCCCTCTCTGTGAGTGCCCCGGGATGTCCCCAAGGCTCTCACGGTGGCACTGCCACCTCTCTGTGAGTGCCCCGGCTCTCACGGTGACACTGTCCCCTCTCTGTGAGTGACCCGGGATGTCCCCAAGGCTCTCACGGTGGCACTGTCCCCTCTCTGTGAGTGCCCCGGGATGTCCCCAAGGCTCTCACGGTGGCACTGTCCCCTCTCTGTGGGTGACCCGGCTCTCACGGTGGCACTGCCAGCACTCTGTGAGTGACCCGGGATGTCCCCAGGGGAGTCACAGGGACGAGGATGGCACTGTCCCCTCTCTGTGAGTGACCCGGCTCTCACGGTGGCACTGCCACCTCTCTGTGAGTGCCCCGGGATGTCCCCAGGGTTGTCACAGTGGCACTGTCCCCTCTCTGTGAGTGCCCCGGGATGTCCCCGAGGCTCTCACGGTGGCACTGTCCCCTCTCTGTGAGTGCCCCGGGATGTCCCCAAGGCTCTCACGGTGGCACTGTCCCCTCTCTGTGAGTGCCCCGGGATGTCCCCAAGGCTCTCACGGTGGCACTGCCCGCAGGGACGAGGATGGCACCGCCATCTTCGCCATGAGCGAGCAGAAGGACGTGGCCCTGGAGGTGGCGGTGACCAACGAGCCCTCGGACCCCGCGCAGCCGCTGCGGGACGGGGACGATGCGCACCAGGCCCTGCTGGTGGCCGCGCTGCCACCCGAGCTGCCCTACGCTGCCCTGAGGGAGGACACGGCGGGGACAGGGGTCAGCGACAGGGGACATGGGGGATCGGGGGGGACAGGGGACAGGGGACAGGGGTCAGGGACAGAGACAGGGACACGGGACAGGGGACAGGGACAGGGACAGGGACACGGGACAGGGGACAGGGACACGGGACAGGGGTCAGCGACAGGGACAGGGAACACGGGACACGGGACAGGGACAGGGGACAGGGGGGACAGGGACAGGGGACAGGGACAGGGGACAGGGACAGGGGTCAGGGACAGGGGACACAGGGGACAGGGACAGGGGACAGGGGTCAGGGGACAGGGGACACAGGGGACAGGGGTCAGGGACAGGGGACAGGGGACAGGGGACAGGGGACAGGGACAGGGGACACGGGACAGGGGACAGGGGACAGGGGACAGGGGACAGGGGACAGGGGACACAGGGGACAGGGGTCAGGGACAGGGGACATGGGACAGGGGACAGGGGACAGGGGACACGGGACAGGGACAGGGACAGGGGACAGGGGACAGGGACAGGGGACAGGGGGGATCGGGGTTCGGGGACAGGGGACACGGGACAGGGGACACAGGGGGGACAGGGGTGAGGGACAGGGGACAGGGGACAGCGGGGACAGGGGTCAGGGACAGGGACAGGGACACGGGACAGGGACAGGGGACAGCGGGGACAGGGGACAGGGACAGGGGACAGGGGGGACAGGGACAGGGGACAGGGGGGACAGGGGTCAGGGACAGGGACAGGGACACGGGACAGGGACAGGGGACAGCGGGGACAGGGGACAGGGACAGGGGACAGGGGGGACAGGGACAGGGGACAGGGGGGACAGGGACAGGGGACAGGGACAGGGGTCAGGGGGGACAGGGGACACAGGGGACAGCGGGGACAGGGGTCAGGGACACGGGACAGGGACAGGGACAGGGACAGGGGACACGGGACAGGGACAGGGGACAGGGGACAGGGACAGGGAACACGGGACAGGGGTCAGGGACAGGGGACAGGGGACAAGGGACAGGGGTCAGGGACAGGGGACACAGGGGACAGGGGACAGGGACAGGGGACAGGGGACAGGGGGGATCGGGGTTCGGGGACAGGGACACTGGACAGGGGACACAGGGGGGACAGGGGGGACAGGGGGACAGCGGGACTCGGGGTGCAGGGACAGGGGACAGAGGGTGGGGACAGGAGGGGGACAGCGGGGGGATCGGGGTGAGGGACAGGGGACACGGGACAGGGGGACAGGGGATAGGGTGGGGACGGGAGGGGACAGAGGGGACAGGAGTGCGGGGACAAGGGACAGGGGAGCTCGGGATGCGGAGTGAGGGGACAGGGGACAGAGGGGACAGGGGGAACAGGGGTGCGAGGACAGAGGGGACAAGGGGAACGCGGGGACAGGGGGACAAGGGGGACGGGGGGACGGAAGGGGACAGAGGGGACAGCGGGGACAGGGGGGACGGGGGGAACAGGGGAGCTCGGGGTGCGGGGACAGGGGACAGGGGGCGGGGGACAGGGGGGACAGAGGGGACGGGAGAGGACATAGGGGACAGGGGGACAAAGGGACAGGGGGGACAGGGGGGCTCGGGGCTCGGGGACAGTGGGGACGGGGAAGATGGAATTGGAGGGTGGGGTCAGTCCTGGGGGTCACCCCGAGGTTCTGGGGACTCTGGGGTCACTCCGGGGGTCATTCTGTGGCTTCTGGGGTCTCTGGGGTCACCCCGGGGGTCACCCCGGGATTTTGGGGTCTCGGGGGGTCACTCCGGGGGTCACCCCGGGGTCTCTGGGGTCACTCCGGGGGTCACTCTGGGATTTTGGGGTCTCGGGGGTCACTCCGGGGGTCACCCCGGGATTTTGGGGTCTCGGGGGTCACTCCGGGGGTCACTCTGGGGTCACTCCGGGGGTCACCCCGGGGTCTCTGGGGTCACTCCGGGGGTCACTCCGGGATTTTGGGGTCTCTGGGGTCACTCTGGGGTTCTGGGGTCACTCCGGGGTCACTCCGGGGTCTCTGGGGTCTCGGGGGTCACTCCGGTGCCCGCAGGGGGGCTCAGCCCTGTCCCCCCCCCCATTTCCAGGTTCTGTGCTTGGCCAACCAGAACGGCTCCCGGGTGGAGTGCGAGCTGGGGAACCCCCTCAAACGCGGGGCCCAGGTGGGCGCAGCCCCCTCCCCAACCCCCCCCGACCCCTCCCCCGGCCCCCAGCCCCCCCCAGCGCTCACCCGCGCCCCCCCAGGTTCGCTTCTTCCTCATCCTCAGCACCTCGGGGGTCTCAATCCACACCACGGAGCTGGCGGTGCGGCTGGAGCTGTCCACGTGAGCGGGCGGGGGGCTGCGACCCCCGGGATGGGACCCTCGGGATGGGATGGGGACCCCCGGAGTGGGGATGGGACCCCCGGGATTGGGGATGGGACTTGAATTGGGGATGGGGACCCCCGGGAATGGGGATGGGACCCCCGGAATTGGGGATGGGAACCCCGGGATGGAGGATGGAGACCCTCAGAATTGGGGATGGAGACCCCCGGGGTTGGGGATGGGACCCCCGAGGTGGGGGTGGGACCCCCGGGATTGGGGATGGGACCCCCGGGATTGGGGATGAGACCCCCGGGATTGGGGATGGGACCGGGATTGGGGATGGGACCCCCGGAATTGGGGATGGAACCCCCGGGAATGGGGATGGAGACCCCTGGGGTGGGGATGGAGACCCCCGGAATTGGGGATGGGACCCCCGAGGTGAGGGTGGGACCAGGATTGGGGATGGACACCCCCGGGATTGGGGATGGAGACCCCCGGGAATGGGGATGGAGACCCTCAGAATTGGGGATGGAGACCCCCGGGAGTGGGAATGGAGACCCCCGGGATTGGGGATGGGACCCCCGGGGTGGGGATGGAGACCCCCGGGGGTGGGGATGGGACTGCAATTGGGGATGGAGACCCCCGGGATTGGGGATGGGACCCCCGGGATGGGGATGGGACCAGGAATGGGGATGGGACCCCCGGAATTGGGGTTGAGACCCCCGGGAATGGGGATGGAGACCCCTGGAATTGGGGATGGGACCCCCGGAATTGAGGATGGGACCCCCGGGGTGGGGATGGGACCCCCGGGAATGGGGATGGGACCCCCGGAATTGGGGATGGGACCCCCGGGGTGGGGATGGGATCCCCAGGGTGGGGATGGGACCAGGAATGGGGATGGAGACCCCTGGAATTGGGGATGGGACCCCCGGAATTGGGGATGGGACCCCCGGGGTGGGGATGGGACCCCCGGAATTGAGGATGGGACCGGGATTGGGGATGAGACCCCCAGGATTTGGGGGCCAAAACCCGGGGATGCTGAGGGTGAGAGCCCCGGGGGATTTGGGGTTTGGAATCCCAGGGGATTTGGGGTTTGGAACCCCCAGGATTTGGGGTTTGGAGCCCCCAGGATTTGGGGTTTGGAGCCCCCTGGATTTGGGGTTTGGAGCCCCCAGGATTTGGGGTCAGAACCCCGGGGGATTTGGGGTTTGGAGCTCCCAGGATTTGGGGTTTGGAACCCCCAGGATTTGGGGTTTGGAGACCCCTGGATTTGGGGTTTGGAATCCCAGGGGATTTGGGGTTTGGAGCCCCCAGGATTTGGGGTTTGGAGCTCCCAGGATTTGGGGTTTGGAGACCCCAGGATTTGGGGTTTGGAATCTCAGGGGATTTGGGGTTTGGAGCCCCCAGGATTTGGGGTTTGGAGCCCCCAGGATTTGGGGTTTGGAGCCCCCAGGATTTGGGGTTTGGAATCCCAGGGGATTTGGGGTTTGGAGCCCCCAGGATTTGGGGTTTGGAACCCCCAGGATTTGGGGTTTGGAATCCCAGGGGATTTGGGGTTTGGAGCCCCCAGGATTTGGGGTTTGGAACCCCCAGGATTTGGGGTTTGGAATCCCAGGGGAATTTTGGGGTCAGACCCCCCAGATTTTGGGAACCAGAGCCCTGCAGGATTTGGGGGCCAAACCCGGGTAGTTTTAGAGTCCGGCCCCCAAAATTTAGGACCGGGGGCTGCAATTTGGGGATCCAACCCCACACACGTGTCCTTGGGGTTTTTTTTGGGGGGAGATTTCACCCCCGACCCCAAAAATTCCCCCCCAGAACCAGCGAGCAGCCGGGGCTGGAGCCCGTGGTGGTCCGAGCGCGAGTGGTCATCGAGCTGCCCCTGGCCGTGACGGGGTCAGCGGGGACGGAGTTTTGGGGACGGGGTTTGGGGTTTGGGGTTTTAGGGACGGGGTTTGGGGTTTTGGGGCTTTGGGGACGGGGCTTTGGGGTTTTGAGGCTTTGGGATGAGTGGGGACGGGTTTTAGGGTTTTGGGGTCTTGGGGACGGGTTTTGGGGCTTTGGGGTGAGTGGCAACGGGGTTTGGGGTTTTGGGGCTTTGGGATGAGTGGGGACGGGATTTTGGGGTTTTGGGGTGAGTGGGGGGCTCTTTTGGGGTTTTGGAGACTGGTCTTTGGGTGAATGGGGACGGGCTTTGGGGTTTTGGGGTTTTGGGGACGGGCTTTGGGGTTTGGGGTTTTGGGGGACGGGGTTTTGGGGTTTTGGGGTTTTGGGGACGGGCTTTGGGGTTTGGGGTTTTGGGGACGGGGTTTGGGGCTTTGGGGTTTTGAGTTGAGTGGGGACAGGGCTCGGGGTTTTAGGGTTTTAGGGTTTTGGGGACGGGGCTTTGGGGTGAGTGAGGACGGGGCTTTGGGGTTTTGGGGACGGGGTTTGGGGTGTTGGGATGAGTGGGGCCGGGGTTTGGGGCTTTGGGGTTTTGGGATTTTGGGGTTTTGGGGTGAGTGGGGACGGGCTTTGGGGTTTTGGGGACGGGTTTTTGGGGTTTGGGGTGAGCGGGGCCGAGGCTTGGGGTTTTGGCGTTTTGGGGTGAGTGGGGACGGGGCTTTGGGCTTTTGGGGACGGACTTTGGGGTTTTGGGGTGAGTGGGGGACGCTTTTGGGGTGAGCGGGGACGGGGTTTGGGGTTTTGGGGAAGGGGTTTTGGGGCTTTGGGATGAGTGGGGACGGGCTTTGGGGTTTGGGGTTTTGGGGACGGGGTTTGGGGCTTTGGGGTTTTGAGTTGAGTGGGGACAGGGCTCGGGGTTTTAGGGTTTTAGGGTTTTGGGGACGGGGCTTTGGGGTGAGTGAGGACGGGGCTTTGGGGTTTTGGGGTTTTGGGGACGGGGTTTTGGGTGTTGGGATGAGTGGGGCCGGGGTTTGGGGCTTTGGGGTTTTGGGATTTTGGGGTGAGTGAGGACGGGGCTTTGGGGTTTTGGGGACGGACTTTGGGGTTTTGGGGTGAGTGGGGGACGCTTTTGGGGTGAGCGGGGACGGGGTTTGGGGTTTTGGGGAAGGGGTTTTGGGGCTTTGGGATGAGTGGGGACGGGCTTTGGGGTTTGGGGTTTTGGGGTTTGGGGTCTTGGGGTTTTGGGGTTTTGGCGTAAGTGAGGACGGGACTTTGGGGTTTTGGGGTGAGCGGGGACGGGGTTTGGGGGTTTTGGGGACGGGATTTGGGGTTTTGGGGTTTGGGGTGAGTGGAGACGGGGTTTTGGAGTTTTGGGGTTTTGGGGACGGCGCTTTGGCGTTTTGGGGACGGGGTTTGGGGTTTTGGGGTGAGTGGGGAAGGGGCTTAGGTTGACTGGGGACGGGGGCTTGGGGTTTTGGGGTTTTGGGGACGGGGTTTGGGGTTTTGGGGCTTTGGAATGAGTGGGGACGGGGCTTTGGGGTTTTGGGGTGAGTGGGGACGGGCTTTGGGGTTTTGGGGTGAGTGGGGACGGGTTTTGGGGTTTTGGGGTTCTGGGGACGGGGTTTGGGGTTTTGGGGCTTTGGGATGAGTGGGGACGGGGCTTTGGGGTTTTGGGGAACGGGATTTTGGGGTTTTGGGGTGAGTGGGGACGGGCTTTGGGGTTTTGGGGTGAATGGGGACGGGCTTTGGGGTTTTGAGGACGGACTTTGGGGCTTTGGGGTGAGTGGGGACGGGGTTTGGGGTTTTGGGGTTTTGGGGACGGGGTTTGGGATTTTGAGGACGGGCTTTGAGGTTTTGGGGTTTTGGGGACGGGGTTTTGGGGTTTTGGGGTTTTGGGGTGAGTGGGGACGGAATTTTGGGGTTTTGGGGGGCGCTTTTGGGGCCGGGGATCCCCCTGACAGCAGCGCTGTCCCCGCAGCCTGGCCGTGCCCCCCCGGCTGTTTTTTGGGGGGCAGGTGCGGGGGGAGAGCGCCATGAGGAGGGAGAGCCAGGTGGGCAGCGCCGTCCGCTTCGAGGTCACGGTGAGAGACCCCCGGGACCGGACCCCAAATAGGGACCCCAAACAGGGACACCAAAATAGAGACCCCCGGGACCGGGACCCCAAAACAGGGACCCCAAATAGGGACCCCAAACAGGGACCCCAAAACAGGGACACCAAATAGGGACACCAAAACTGAGACCCCCGAAATCGGGACCCCAAAATAAAGACTCCAAAACAGGGACCCCAAAACTGAGACACCCAATAGAGACCCCAAAATAGGGACCCCAAAATAGAGAACCCAGGAATCGGGATACCAAAACAGGAACCCCAAATCAGGGACCCAAAACAGGGACCCCCGGGACCGGAACCCTAAAACAGGGACTCCAAACAGAGACCCCAAAATAGGGACCCCAAAATACGGACACCAAAATAGAGACCCGAAAACAGAGACCCCAAACAGAGACCCCCCCGAAACCGGGACCCCAAACAGGGACTCCAAAATAAATACCCCAAACAGAGACCCCAAAACAGGGACTCCAAACAGACACCCCAATCAGAGACCCCAAAACAGCGACTCCAAAATAGAGACCCCAAACAGAGACCCCAAACAGAGACCCTCCGAAATCGGGACCCCAAACAGGGACCTCAAAACTGAGACCCCCGGGACCAGGACCCCAAAACAGGACCCCAAACAGGGACCTCAAAATAGAGACCACAAATAGGGACCCCAAACACGGACCCCAAACAGGGACCCCAAAACGGGGAGGGGGTGCGGGACCCCCGGGGGTTCGGTCTGGCTGAGCCCCGAGCGCTTTGGGGTTCGTGGGGGGATTTGGGGTGGGGAGAAAATGAGGGGGGGCTGGTTTTGGGGTGGGGGCTCCATACAGGGACTGTTTTTGGGGTCAGGGCTGTAATTTTAGGGACAGAGCTGTAATTTCGGGGCAGGGGCTGTTTTTGGGGTCGGGGCTGTAATTTTGGGGTCAGGACTGTAATTTTTAGGGACAGAGCTGTAATTTCGGGGTCGGGGTTCCATACAGGGACTCTTTTTGGGGTCAGGGCTATAATTTTAGGGTCAGGGTTATAATTTTGAGGCCAGGGCTGTAATTTTGGGGTCGGGGCCTCCCCTCGGCCGTCCCTGACCATCGGGGGGTCCCCTCTCTGTCCCCCCCCAGGTGTCACAGCGGGGTCCGGTGCTCAGGACCCCCGGCTCGGCCGCGCTGACCCTGCAGTGGCCGCTGGAGCTGCCCAACGGGAAGTGGCTCCTGTACCCCCTGAGCCTGGAGCTGGGGACCCCCCCCCTGCCCTGCAGCCCCCCGGCCAACCCCCTGCGCCTCGCCCTGGTCAGAACTGGGGGGGACCGGGGGGTCCTGGGGGGTCCTGGGGTGGTCAAAGGGGGTCCTGGGGTGGCCAGGGGTGGGCAAAAGGGTCCTGGGGGTGGCCAGAGGCGTCCAGGGGTGACCAGAGGGGTTCAGGGGTGTCCAGGGGTAACCAGAGGTGTCCAGGGGGTGGTCAGGGGGGTGTTCAGGGGTGACCAGAGGTGGCCAAAGGGGTCCTGGGGGTGGCCAGAGGTGGCCAAAGGGGTCCAGAGGTGTCCAGGGGTTGTCCAAAGGTGGTCAGAGGTGTCCAGGGGGTGCCCAGAGGAGTTCAAGGGTGGCCAGGGGTGTCCAGAAGTGTCCAGAGGTGTCCAGAGGTGTCCAGGGGTGACCAGAGGGGTTCAGGGGTGTCCAGGGGGTGCCCAGGGGTGGCCAAAGGGGTCCTGGGGGTGGCCAGAGGTGGCCAAAGGTGTCCCGGGGTGTCCAGGGGTGTCCAGGGGGTGTCCAGAGGTGGCCAAAAGGGTCCTGGGAGTGACCAGAGGTGTCCAGAGGTGTCCAGGGGGTGCCCGGAGGGGCTCAAGGGTGGCCAGGGGTGACCAGAGGGGTTCAGGGGTGTCCAGGGGGTGCCCAGGGGTGGCCAAAGGGGTCCTGGGGGTGACCAGAGGTGTCCAGAGGTGACCAGAGGTGGCCAGAGGTGTCCAGAGGTGTCCAGGGAGTGTCCAGGGGTGCCCAGAGGTGGCCAAAGGGGTCCTGGGGGGGGTCCAAAGGTGTCCAGGGGTAACCAGAGGGTGCCCAGGAGTGACCAGAGGGGTTCAGGGGTGTCCACGGGTGGCCAAAGGGGGTTCTGGGGGTGGCCAGAGGTGTCCAGAGGTGCCCAGGGGTGGCCGGGGGGGTGTCCAGGGGTGACCAGAGGTGTCCAGGGGGTGTCCAGAGGTGTCCAAAGAGGTCCTGGGAGTGCCCAGGGGGGGCCAAAACGGTCCTGGGGGTGTCCGGAGGTGGCCAAAGGTGTCCAGAGGTGTCCAGGGGGTACTCGGAGGGGTTCAGGGGTGACCAGAGGCGTCCAGGGGTGTCCAGGGGTGGCCAAAGGGGTTCTGGGGGTGGCCAGGAGTCCTTGGAGTGTTGTCCAGGGGGTGTCCAAAGGTGTCCAGAGGGGTTCAGGGGTGACCAGAGGGGTTCAAGGGTGGCCAGGGGTGACCAGAGTTGTCCAGGGGTGTCCAGAGGGTGTCCAGAGGGTGTCTAGGGGTGACCAGAGGGGTTCAGAGGTATCCAGAGGTGGCCAAAGGGGTCCTGGGGGTGTCCAAAGGTGTCCAGAGGTGGCCAAAGGTGTCCAGGGGTTGCCCGGAGGGGTTCAAGGGGTGTCCAGAGGGTGTCTAGGGGTGACCAGGGGTGACCAGAGGGGTTCAGGGGTGTCCAGAGGTGTCCAAAGATGTCCAGAGGGGTTCAAGGGTACCCAAAAGTGTCCAGGGGTGCTTGGGGTGGTGTCCAGGGGGTGTCCTAGGGGTGTCCAAAGGGCTTCAGGAGTGTCCAGGGGTGACCAGAGGTGCTCAGGGGTGACCAAAGGTGGCCAGGGGGTGTCCAGGGGTGGCCAGAGGGGTTCAGGGGTGTCCAGGGGGTGCCCAGGCATGCTTGGGGTGGTGTCCAGGGGTTCCCAGGGGTGTCCGGGGGTTCCCGGTTGTTCCCGGTGTTCCCGGTCGTTCCCCGGGGTTCCCGGGGGTCCCTGTCCCCCTCCCCACGCCCACCCTCCCCCCCAGGAGCCGCCGGAGCGGGGGGACCCCCCCCAGGAGCCCCCGGGCCGCTCGTGGTGGGTGCCCGCGGCGGGGAGGAGGAGGAGGAACGTGACCCTGGTGAGGAGGGGGCGGCCGGGGGGGACCCGGGGGTGTCCCCAGGGCTGGGGTGACCTCCTCCTGCTCGTGGGGTGTCCCCGTCCCTGGGGTGTCCCCGTCCCTGGGGTGTCCCCGTCCCTGGGGTGTCCCAAAGCCTGGGGTGTCCCCGTTCCTGGGGTGTCCCCAAGCCCGGGGTGTCCCCAAGCCTGGGGTGTCCCCAAGCCTGGGGTGTCCCCGTTCTGGCACTGCCCCATTTTGGGGTATCCCCATTTTGCGGTGTCCCCACTTTGTCACTGCCCCGTTTTGGGATTTCGCCATTCCCGGGGTGTCCCTACTCCATTCCAAGGATGTCACCACATACCTTGGGTGTCCCCTCCATCCCCGAGGTGTCACCCCCCATTCCCTGGGTGTCCCCTCGCTGTCACCCCCCGCCGTGTCCCCACCCCAGGACTGTTCTCGGGGCACCGCTCGCTGTGTCCCGTTCCGGTGCCCGTTCCAATGTCCCCTCATTCCCTGGGGGTGTCCCCCATCCCTGGATGTCCCCTCAATCCCTGGCTGTCCCCACGCTGTCACCCCACGCTGTGTCCCCACCCCAGGACTGTGCCCGCGGCACCGCTCGCTGTGTCCCGTTCCGGTGTCCCCCCATTCCCTGGGTGTCCCCTCCCCATCCCGGGGTGTCCCCCAAACCCCGGGGTGTCCCCCCGCTGTCACCCCCTCCTGTGTCCCCACCCCAGGACTGTGCCCGCGGCACCGCTCGCTGTGTCCCGTTCCGGTGTCCCCTCATTCCCTGGGTGTCCCCTCCATCTCTGGGTGTCCCCTCAATCCCTGGCTGTCCCCACGCTGTCACCCCCCGCCGTGTCCCCACCCCAGGACTGTGCCCGCGGCACCGCTCGCTGTGTCCCGTTCCGGTGCCCGTTCCAATGTCCCCTCATTCCCGGGGTGTCCCCATCCCATCCCTGGCTGTCCCCCCGCTGTCACCCCCCGCCGTGTCCCCGTCCCAGGACTGTGCCCGCGGCACCGCTCGCTGTGTCCCGTTCCGGTGCCCGTTCCAATGTCCCCCCATTCCCTGGGTGTCCCCTCATTCCCGGGGTGTCCCGTCCCCATCCCGAGGTGTCCCCCCCATTCCCTGGGTGTCCCCCATTCCCGGGGTGTCCCCCCCCTGTCACCCCACTCTGTGTCCCCACCCCAGGACTGTGCCCGCGGCACCGCTCGCTGTGTCCCGTTCCGGTGCCCGCTGCCGTCCCTGGAGCGCTCGGAGCTGCGGGCGCGGGGCCGCCTCTGGAACGGGACCTTCCTGGAGGTGAGAGACCCCCGGGGGGAACCGGGGGGGGGGTCCCGGGGGTGGGGAGGGGGCTCAGCCCGGCCTGGACCCCTCCCCGAATTCGCAGGAGTTCCTGGACGTGCAGAACCTGGAGCTGATCGTGCGCGCCGAGGTCTCGGTCGCGTCCCCCCGCGGCAACGTCGTCATCAAGGACGCGGTGGCGCAGGTGGGGACAGCCCGGGGACAGCCCCGAGACCCCCGGGGACAGCCCGGACACCCCGGGGGGACAGTCCGGACACCCCGGGGACAGCCCCGAGACCCCCGGGGACAGCTCGGACACCCGGGGGGACAGCCCGGGGACAGCCCCGAGACCCCTGGGGACATCCCGGACATCTCCGGACAGGCCCGGACACCCCTGGACAGCCCCAAGGCCCCCGGGGACAGCCTGGGGACAGCCCCGAGACCCCCGGGGGACACCCGGACACCCCGGGGACAGCCCGGGGACAGCCCCGAGACCCCCGGGGGGACAGCCCGGACATCCCCAGACACCCCTGGACACCCCCAGACCCCTCATAACCTCCCCAGGATCCCCCCAGAGACCCCCCCTCGATGTCCCCCTGATGTCCCCAAGCCCTCCAGGCCCCCTTGACCTCCCTGACCCCACCTGATGACCCCTGACCCCTCTGGACACCTTCAGCCTTCCCTGATGTCCCTTGATGTCCCTGGATGTCCCCAAAATGGCCCCAGATCCCCCCCAAACCCTCCAGTTCCTTCTGATCCCTCCTGGTGTCCCCATGACCCCTGTGACCCCTCTGTGACCCCTCTGTGACCCCTCTGTGACCCCTCTGTGACCCCCTGTCCCCAGATGTCACTGTCCCTGCACCTGGACCCGGGCGTGGCCGTCACCGCTGTCCCCTGGAGGATGTCACACTGACCCCTGTCCCCATCCCCCTGTCCCCCTGACCCCAGTGACCCCTGTCCTGTCGCTGTCCCCAGATGTCGCTGTCCCTGCACCTGAACCCGGGTGTGGCTGTCACCGCTGTCCCCCTGGTGGATGGTCACACTGACCCCTGATCCCTGTCCCCTGTCCCCAGATGTCACTGTCCCTGCACCTGGACCCGGGCGTGGCCGTCACCGCTGTCCCTTGGTGGTGTCCCTGTCCCCTGTCCCCCTGGCCCCATCACTGTCCCCTGACCCCATCACTGACCCCTGACCCTGTCCCCTGGTGGATGTCACACTGACCTCTGGTGTCCCTGACCCCTGACCCTGTCCCTGTCCCTGTCCCCAGATGTCGCTGTCCCTGCACCTGGACCCGGGCGTGGCTGTCACCGCTGCCCCCTGGTGGTGTCCTGGTGTCCCTGTCCCCCTGTCCCTGTCCCCATCACTGTCCCCTGACCCCAGTGACCCCTGTCCCTGTCGCTGTCCCCAGATGTCGCTGTCCCTGCACCTGGACCCGGGCGTGGCCGTCACCGCTGTCCCCTGGTGGTGTCCTGGTGTCCCTGTCCCCCTGACCCCTGTCACACTGACCCCTGACCCCGTCCCTGTCCCCAGATGTCGCTGTCCCTGCACCTGGACCCGGGCATGGCTGTCACCGCTGTCCCCTGGTGGTGTCCTGGTGTCCCTGTCCCCATCCCCCTGTCCCCCTGACCCCTGACCCCTGTCACTGTCCCCAGATGTCGCTGTCCCTGCACCTGGACCCGGGCGTGGCCATCACCGCTGTCCCCTGGTCGTGTCCTGGTGTCCCTGTCCCCCTGTCCTTGTCCCCATCACTGTCCCCCTGACCCCATCACTGACCCCTGTCCCTGTCCCCTGGTGGATGTCACACTGACCCCACTGACCCCTGACCCCAGTGACCCCTGACCCTGTCGCTGTCCCCAGATGTCGCTGTCCCTGCACCTGGACCCGGGTGTGGCCGTCACCGCTGTCCCCTGGTGGGTTCTGGCCCTGGCCGCGCTCCTGGGGCTGCTGCTGCTGGCGCTGCTCGTGCTGGCGCTCTGGAAGGTGAGCGGCTATCGCGACAGGGCTGTGATATATCGCGATATATCACCATGTCATGTTGTGGCATATCGCGACATGCCCTGCCACATCGTGTGTGTCGTGCTGTGCCACGCCGTGTCATGTCACGCTGTGCTGCCCCGGTTGTCATATCGTGACATATCGCAACATATCATGACATACCCCATCGTGTCGTGCCACCCCAACCGTGTCCTGTGTCATATCATGTTATATCGCGATATATGGTGCTGTGTCATGACCTATCACGATATCTCATGGCATATTGTGATATATCGTGACAGATAACGGTATCTCGTGGCATATTGTGATATCTCATGCCATATCATGATAGCTCATGCCATGTCATGATACATTGCGACATACAATGGTATCTCGTGTCGTATCACGGTATCTTGTGCCATATCACGCTATGTTGTGTCATATCGCAATATCTCATTCATATCGTGATATCTTGTGCCACATCATCATCTCTCGTGCCATATTGCGATATCTCATGCCATATCACGATATCTTGTGCTACAGTGCAGTATCTGGTGCCATATCATGATATATCGTATCATGATATCTTGTGCTGTATTGCAGCATCTTGTGCCATATCGCAGCATCTTGTGCCATATCGCGATAGCTCGTGCTGTGTCGTGGTATCTTGTGCCATATCGCAATATCTCGTGCCATACTGTGATATCTCATGCCATATTGCGATATCTTGTACCATATCACGATATCTCGTGCCATATCACGATATCTCGTGCCATATAGCAATATCGTGTGCCGTATCGCGATATCTCATGCTGTATCACAATATCTCACACTATATCGCGATATCTCGTGACATATAGCTATATCTCGTGCCATATAGCAATATATTGTGCCTTATCGTGATATCCCATGCTGTATCGCGATATCTCACACCATATCGCGATACCTCATGCCCTCTCTCCGCAGCTGGGGTTCTTCAGGCGGGCGCGGGCGCCGCCGCCTCCGGCCGTGCCGCGGTTCCGGGCCGTGCGGATCCCGCGGGAGCAGCGGCCGCAGGCGCGCGAGGGCCGCACCGGCACCATCCAGCGGCGCGAGTGGGCGGCCAGCCCCGGAACCGCCACCGGAACCGGAACCGCAACCGGAACCGCAACCGGACACGGGCACCGCGACGGCGACGCCGACGGGCCCCGCGGACCGGGCAGCGCCTGAGGGACCCTGGCGTGGACACACGGACACGGGAGGGACACATGGACAGGGGATGGACACATGGACAGGGGATGGACACAGGGATGGACACAGGGATGGACACATGGACACAGGGATGGACACAGGGATGGACAAACGGACACAGGATGGATGCGGGATGGACAGATAGACATGGGATGGACACAGGGATGGACAAATGGACACGGGATAGACCAACAGATAGAGGAAGGACACACAAGGGACATGGGAAGGACATGGGATAGACAAATAGACACAGAACATGGACACGGGGATGGACAAATGGACACAGTATGGACAAACGGACATGGGGATGGACTCAATATGGACACGGTAGGGATGGGAACAGGGACAGACCACGGACACTCAGATCCACCTGAGGGACATGTGCGGGGTGGACACAGGATGGACTCAGGACATGGGATAAGGGACACAGGACATGGACAGGGGATGGGGGCACGGACACAGGACAAGGACACAGCACGAGACAGGGACACAGGACGGTCACCGGCTGTGCCCTGCGAAGGCCCCATGGAGGCCCCACCATGTCCTGGAGCAACCAGGACGGGCAGTGGTCAGACAGAGCTATCGCCCCAAGGGTCACTTTGTCCCCAGGGGTCACTTTTTGTCCCCAGGGGTCACTTTTTGTCCCCAATAAAAAGCGTTGACCCCACACAGACCCCGAGTGCTCCTTCAGTGTCCCGGGATGGCCGCCATGATGGGTGTGACAGCCGCCATGATGAGAGTGGTGGTTGCCATGATGGGTGTGACAGCCGCCATGATGGGTGTGTCAGCCTCCACACGAAAATGGCCTGTTCTCCGTCAGGCCAGGCCGTGTCTCCCGGACTAACGGGACACATCCGCGCCACGCGGGCCCGTACGGCCGTTCCGGACCCGCCACAACCCCGGTAACGGCGCCTGAAGCGCCACGAGCGCGGCCCTGCCCACACTCAAGATGGCGCCGCACTCTGAGGCCTCACCGGGACCTCCAATATGGCGACTCCTACTGCATCCTGCGACGGCATCAGTGACGTCATTCTCCTTCCGGTGCGTGCCGGAAGTGGCGCGGCCGTGGCGGCCCGGAGCTGCCGGGGCTGGTGAGGCCGGGGCGGCCTTGGGGACACCGGGGGGGATTTGGGGACACCGGGGGGGATTTGGGGACACCGGGAGGGATTTGGGGACACCGAGGGGACCTTGGGGACACCGGTGGCGGCGGTCGGGGCGGGGGGCCCGCGATCGTGGCCGCGCCAGGCCGGGGTTTGGGGCTGGGGGCGCCCTGAGGGCCCCGCGGGCTCTTTGGGCCCTCTCGTGTCCCCTCAGTGTCCCCAGACCCCTTCTGTCACTCTCAGTGTCCCCTCAGTGTCCCCACCCCGCCCCGGCTGTCCCCAGGGTGTGGTGGCACCGGGGGAGGTGGCACTGGGGGTGCTTTGTCCCCTCCCTGTCCCCCTGCCCCGTGTCCCCAACCCCCCCGGCTGTGCTGTGACCCCTGGGGTGACCCCGAGGTGACACCGAGGTGACAGTGAGGTGTCCCCAGGTTGCCGCGATGGCCACGAGCCGCTCCGAGGACGAGGAGTCGCTGGCGGGGCCCAAGAGGGGCCCGGCCACCCCCGCGGGGACTGTCCCCAAACGGCGCAGCTCGTCCAGGTACGGACAGGGGACAGGGAGGGGACACAGGGACAGGGAGGGGACACAGGGACAGGGAGGGGACACAGGGGACAGGGAGGGGACACAGGGGACAGGGAGGGGACACAGGGACAGGGAGGGGACACAGGGATTGTCCCCAAATGGCACAGCTCATCCAGGTACGGACAGGGGACAGGGAGGGGACACAGGGGACACAGGGACAGGAGACACAGGGACAGGGACACAGAGACAGGGGACACAGGGGACAAGGAGGGGACACACAGGGGACACAGGGGACAGGGCAGGGACTGTCCCCAAACGGCGCAGCTCATCCAGGTACGGACAGGGGACACAGGGGACACAGAGAAGGGACAGTGGAGGGACAGGAGGGACAGGAGAGAGGACACCAGGACAGGGGAGGGGACACCAGGAGGGCACACAGTGATGGTGGGGGACAGGAAAGGACAGAAGGGGACACAGGGACAGGGAGGGGACACAGGGACAGGAGACACAGCGACAGGGGACAGGACAGGGACTGTCCCCAAACGGCGCAGCTCGTCCAGGTACGGACAGGGGGCACAGGGAACACAGGGACAGGGAGGGGACACAAGAGGGGACACAGGGGACATATGGACAGGGGAAGGGACCCCAGGAGGGCACACAGTGATGGTGAGGGACAGGAGGGGACACAGGGACAGAGAGGGGACACAAGGAGGGGACACAGGGACAGGGAGGGGACAGGGCAGGGACACAGGGACAGGGACAGGGGACACAGGGACAGAGAGGGGACACAGGGACAGGGGACACAGGGAGGGGACAGGGCAGGGACTGTCCCCAAACGGCGCAGCTCCTCCAGGTACGGTGACACAGGGACAGGAGGGGACACAGGGAAGGGACAGAGGAGAGACAGGGGAGGGGATACAAGGAGGGGACACAAGAGCGGACACAGGGGACAGCAGGACAGGGGAGGGGACACCAGGAGGGGACACAGGGAAGGGACACAGGGGACACAAGGACAGGGGAGGGGATACAAGGAGGGGACACAAGAGGGGACACAGGGGACACCAGGACAGGGGAGGGGACACCAGGAGGGGACACAGTGATGGTGAGGGACAGGAGGGGACACAAGAGGGGACACTTGAGGGGGGTTGGGGGGTTTGAGGCTGAGCCCAGCCCAGGATGGCGATGGGGACACTTGGGGACACTCGGGGACACTTGAGGGGGACCCTGTGGTCCCTCCCAGTTTGTTCCCAGTCCCTCCCAGTGCCCTGTGCTGCTCTCCCAGTCTCTCCCAGTTCCTCCCAGTCCCTCCCAGTTTGTTCCCAGTTTCCCCCAGTCCCTCCCAGTCTGTTCCAGGTTCATCAAACATCAGAAGTTCGACGATGAGCTGGTGGAGAGCAGCCTGGCCAAGTCCCCCAGTGCCTCCCAGTCCCTCCCAGTGACCTCCCAGTCCCTCCCAGTTTGTTCCCAGTCCCTCCCAGTTTGTTCCCAGTGCCTCCCAGTGCCTCCCAGTGCCCCGTGCTGCTCTCCCAGTCCCTCCCAGTCCCTCCCAGTCCCTCCCAGTTTGTTCCCAGTCCCTCCCAGTTTGTTCCCAGTCCCTCCCAGTGCCCCGTGCTGCTCTCCCAGTCCCTCCCAGTCCCTCCCAGTTTGTTCCCAGTTTCCCCCAGTGCCTCCCAGTTTGTTCCAGGTTCATCAAACGTCGGAAGTTCGATGATGAGCTGGTCGAGAGCAGCCTGGCCAAGTCCCCCAGTCCCTCCCAGTCCCTCCCAGTCCCTCCCAGTCCCTCCCAGTTTGTTCCCAGTCCCTCCCAGTGCCTCCCAGTTTGTTCCCAGTCCCTCCCAGTGCCTCCCAGTCTGTTCCAGGTTCATCAAGAGGAGGAAGTTTGACGATGAACTGGTCGAGAGCAGCCTGGCCAAGTCTCCCAGTCCCTCCCAGTGACCTCCCAGTGACCTTCCAGTTTGTTCCCAGTCCCTCCCAGTGCCCCGTGCTGCTCTCCCAGTCCCTCCCAGTTTGTTCCCAGTGCCTCCCAGTGCCTCCCAGTTTGTTCCCAGTTCCTCCCAGTGCCTCCCAGTCTGTTCCAGGTTCATCAAACGTCGGAAGTTCGACGATGAGCTGGTCGAGAGCAGCCTGGCCAAGTCCCCCAGTGCCTCCCAGTCCCTCCCAGTTTGTTCCCAGTCCCTCCCAGTGCCCCGTGCTGCTCTCCCAGTGTGTTCCCAGTGCCTCCCAGTCCCTCCCAGTGTGTTCCCAGTCCCTCCCAGTCCCTCCCAGTTTGTTCCCAGTCCCTCCCAGTTTGTTCCCAGTCCCTCCCAGTTTGTTCCCAGTCCCTCCCAGTTTGTTCCCAGTGCCTCCCAGTCCCTCCCAGTTTGTTCCCAGTCCCTCCCAGTTTGTTCCCAGTCCCTCCCAGTGCCCCGTGCCGCTCTCCCAGTCCCTCCCAGTCCCTCCCAGTTTGTTCCCAGTTCCTCCCAGTGCCTCCCAGTCTGTTCCAGGTTCATCAAGAGGAGGAAGTTCGATGATGAACTGGTGGAGAGCAGCCTGGCCAAGTCCTCCCGGGCCAAGGGCGGCCCCGAGCCCCCCCCCAGGCCCGGGGGCACCGCGGGGACCGCGGGAGGGGGAGGGGCGGCCGGAGACCCCTCCCCTGGGGAGAGGAAAAAGGTCAGCAGGGGGAAAAGGGGGGGAAAATGGAGGGAAATGGGGGGAAATTGGGGGAAAATGGCAAAAAATGGGGGAAATGAGGAAAAATGAGGGGAAAATGGGGAGGAGATGGGGAAAAATGGGGAGAAATTGGGGAAAAATGGGGAGGAAAAGGGAGAAATTTGGGGAAAAATGGGGGGGAAAAGGGGAAAAGTGGGGGGAAAGTGGGGGGAAATTGGGGAAAATGGGGAAAAATGGGGGGAAAGGAAGGGATTTGGGGAAAAAATGGGGGGAAATGGGGAAAAATGGGGGAAAAATGGGGTGAAATGAGGAAAAATGAGGGGAAAATTGGGGGAAAGTGGGGGGGAAATGGGGGAATTTGGGGGGAAAAATGGGAAAAATGGGGAGAAATGGGGGGAAATGAGATTGGGAAAAAATGGGGGAAATGGGGTTTTGGAAAAAAATCGGGAAATTTGGGGGTTTGGGGTAAAGGGGGGATTTGGGGGAGGGATTTTGGGGCTCTTGGGGACATCCCAGGGGTGTTGGGGACCCCTCAGGTGTTACCTGGGACCCCCAGGTCCTCTCAGGTGACCCCCAGGTGTTACCTGGGACCCCCCAGGTGTCCTGGGCTGTGTCCCCCATCAGTCAGGGACATCCTGGGGTCACTCAGGTGCCACTCAGGTGTCCCCCAGGATCCCCCAGGTGCCCCTCAGGTGTTACCTGAGACCCCCCAGGACCCCCCAGGTGTTACCTGGGACCCCCAGGTGTTCCAGACATGTTCCCTCATCAGTCAGGGACATCCTGGGGTCACTCAGGTGCCACCCAGGACCCCCCAGGTGTCACTCAGGTGCCCCCCAGGATCCCCCAGGTGCCACCCAGGACATCTCAGGTGTTACCTGGGACCCCCAGGTGTCCCCAAGGACCCCTCAGGTACCTCCCAGGACATCTCAGGTGTCCCCCAGGTGTTACCTGACACCCCCCAGGTGCCACCCAGGTGTCCCTCAGGTGCCACCCCCCGCCTTGTGCCCCTCCAGATTGTGCCCCCCCATCAGTCAGGGACATCCTGGGGTCACTCAGGTGCCACCCAGGCCCCCCCAGGTGCCCCCCAGGACCCCCTCAGGTGTCCCCCAGGTGGCACCCACCCCCCTGTGCCTCCCCAGGTGTTCCAGGCCATGTCCCCCCATCAGTCAGGGACATCCTGGGGTCACTCAGGTGCCCCCCAGGACCTCTCAGGTGCCCCCCAGGACATCTCAGGTGTCCCCCAGGTGTTACCTGGGACCTCCCAGGGCCTCTCAGGTGCCACCTGGGACCCCCCAGGTGCCCCTGGACCCCCCCAAGTGTCCCCCAGGACACCTCAGGTTTATCTGGGACCCCTCAGGTGTCCCCCAGGACCCTCAGGTGCCCCCCAGAATCTCTCAGGTGTCCCTCAGGTGTTACCTGGGACCCCTCAGGTGTCCCTCAGGTGCCACCCCCTGCCTTGTGCCCCCCCAGGTGTCCTGGGCCGTGCCCCCCCATCAGTCAGGGACATCCTGGGGTCACTCAGGTGCCACTCAGGTGTCCCCCAGGATCCCTCAGGTGTTACCTGAGACCCCCCAGGACCCCCCAGGTGTTACCTGGGAGCCCCCCAGGACCTCTCAGGTGCCCCCCAGGACCCCCCCAAGTGTCCCCCAGGACACCTCAGGTTTATCTGGGACCCCCCAGGTGTCCCTTAGGTGTCCCCCATGACCCCCCAGGTGTCCCTCAGGTGCCCCCCAGGACCCCCCAGGTGTTCCCCAGGTGTCCCTCAGGTGCCACCCACCCCCCCTGTGCCTCCCCAGGTGTTCCAGGCCATGTCCCCCCATCAGTCAGGGACATCCTGGGGTCACTCAGGTGCCCCCCAGGACCCCCTAGGTGCCACCCAGGACATCTCAGGTGCCCCTCAGCACCCTCAGGTGCCCCTCAGGTGTTACCTGGGACCCACAGGTGTCCCCCAGGACCCCCCACATGCACCCTAGGACCCCCCAGGTGCCACCCAGGACATCTCAGGTGTCCCCCAGGTGTCCTGGGCTGTGTCCCCCATCAGTCAGGGACATCCTGGGGTCACTCAGGTGTCCCCCAGGACCCCCAGGTGTCCCTCAGGTGTTACCTGGGACCTCTCAGGTGTCCCCCAGGTGTCCCCCAGGTGTCCCCCAGCTGCCACCCCCCACCTTGTGCCCCCCAAGGTGTTCCAGGCCATGTCCCCCCATCAGTCAGGGACATCCTGGGGTCACTCAGGTGCCCCTCAGCTGTTACCTGGCACCCCCCCCAGGTGTCCCTGAGGTGTCCCCAGGTGCCACCCCCCCCGTGTCCCCCCAGGTGTCCCGGGCCGTGCCCCCCCCGGCCCCCCCCGGGCCCGGCCCCCCCCCGGCGCTGCCCAAGAGGCTCAAGAAGAGCAAACCCAGCCCCGCCCCCCGCGACCTGGGCAGGTGGAAACCCGCCGATGATCTGCTGCTCATCAACGCTGTGCTGCAGGTCAGGGGGGCTGGGGGGGCTGGGGAGACCCCTCCTCACCTGGGGAGACCCTCCCCAATTCGGGGAGACCCCCCTGGGCTGGGGAATTTGGGGAGAGTTTGGGGGGAACCCCATGGAAGGACCTGGGCAGGTGGGGATTCATCAGTGAGGGCACACCTGGGGGGTTTGGGGGGGTTTGGGGATCCTCTCTCTTCTGAAGGGGTTTGGGAGACCCTCACCCATTTGTGGAGACCCCCCTCAAACTGGGGACCCCCCTCAATTCGAGGAGACCCCCCTGACCTGGGGAATTTGGGGGGATTTTGGGGGTTCACCCCAGAATGGTCACTTGGATTTTTGTGCTGCAGGTGAGGGCACACCTGGGGGGTTTGGGGGATCCCCTCTCACCTGGAGGGGTTTGGGGACCCCCCTCAATTTGGGGAGACCCCTCTCAATTCGGGGAGACCCCCCTCAATTCAGGGAGACCCCCCTGGGCTGGGGAATTTGGGGGAGATTTTGGGGGGAACCCCATGGAAGGACCTGGGCGGGTGGGGATTCATCAATGAGGGCACACCTGGGGGGTTTGGGGAGTTTTGGGGACCCCCTCTCACCTGAAATGGGTTTGGAGACCCCCACCCATTTATGGAGACCCCCCTCAATTCGGGGAGACCCCCCTGACCTGGGGAATTTGGGGGGATTTTGGGGTTTCACCCCAGAATGGTCACTCGGGACCCAATGAATTTTTGTGCTGCAGGTGAGGGGGTTGCGGGGGATTTTGGGGATCTCCTCTTACCTGGAGGGGTTTGGAGACCCCCACCCATTTGTGGAGACCCCCCTCAATTCGGGAAACCCCCCCTGAGCTGGGGAATTTAGGGAATTTTGGGGAATTTTGGGGAGATCACCCCAGAACGGTCACTTGGATTTTTGTGCTGCAGGTGAGGGCACACCTGGGGGGATTTTGGGGGGATTTTGGGGACCCCCCCCTCACCTGTGAGGTTTAGGGGAGACCCCAGCCCCCCCAGGACCCCTCCCTTCACCCCTGAGCTGATTTATTTTGGGGATCCCCCCCAGACCAACGACCTGACCTCGGTGCACCTGGGGGTGAAGTTCAGCTGCCGCTTCACCCTGCGGGAGATCCAGGAGCGCTGGTACTCGCTGCTCTACGACCCCGTCATCTGCAAGTGAGGGGGGATTGGGGGGCTCTGGGGGGTCAGGGGACACAGGTGACACCCATGTGACATGTGTGTGACACTGCTGTAACACCTCTGTGACACTCAGTGCTGGCACTCAGTGCTGGTACTCGCTGCTCTACGACCCCGTCATCTGCAAGTGAGAGATCTGGGGGGCTCTGGGGGGCTTTGGGGGGCTGGCTGGGTCAGGTGACACTGAGGGGACACAGGTGACACCCGTGTGACACCCCTGTGACACCCGTGTGACATGTGTGTGACACCAGTGTGACACCCCTGTGACACTCAGCAGTGCTGGTACTCGCTGCTCTACGACCCCGTCATCTGCAAGTGAGGGGGGACCCGGGGGGCTTTGGGGGGCTGGCAGGGTCAGGGGACAGAGGTGACACTGAGGGGACAGGTGTGACATCCCTGTGACACCCCTGTGACACCCCTGTGACCCCTGTGTGACATCCCTGTGACACTCAGCAGCGCTGGTACTCGCTGCTCTACGACCCTGTCATTGGAAGTGAGAGATCTGGGGGGCTGGCAGGGTCAGGGGGGACAGGTGACACTGAGGGGACAGGTGTGACATTCCTGTGACACTCCTGTGACACCCATGTGACACCTGTGTGACACCCCTGTGACCCCTGTGTGACACTCAGCAGCGCTGGCACTCGCTGCTCTACGACCCCGTCATTGCAAGTGAGGGGGGGCCTGGGGGGCTTTGGGGGGCTGGCAGGGTCAGGGGGGACAAGTGACACTGGGGGGACAGGTGTGACATCCGTGTGACATGTGTGTGACACCTGTGTGACACCCGTGTGACACTCAGTGCTGGTACTCGCTGCTCTACGACCCTGTCATTGCAAGTGAGGGGGAAATTGGGGAGCTTTGGGGGGTCCCAGAGGTGTGACAGGGTCAGGGGACACTGGTGACACTGGGGGGACACTGGGGGGACAGGTGTGACACTCCTGTGACACCTGTGTGACACCCCTGTGACACTCAGCGCTGGCACTCGCTGCTTTACGACCCCGTCATCTGCAAGTGAGGGGGGTCCCGGGGGTCCTGGGGGGTCCTGGGGGGCTGGCAGGGTCAGGGGACACTGGGGGGACACAGGTGACACCCGTGTGACTTGTGTGTGACACCCCTGTGACACCCCTGTGACACCCCTGTGACACTCAGCGCTGGTACTCGCTGCTCTACGACCCCGTCATCTGCAAGTGAGGGGGGATTTGGGGGGCTGGCAGGGTCAGGGGGGACAGGTGACACCGAGGGGACAGGTGTGACATTCCTGTGACACTCATGTGACACCCATGTGACATCCCTGTGACACTCAGCGCTGGCACTCGCTGCTCTACGACCCCGTCATTGCAAGTGAGAGATCTGGGGGGCTCTGGGGGGTCCTGGGGGGACAGGTGACACTGGTGGGACACAGGTGACACCCGTGTGACGTGTGTGACACCTGTGTGACACCCCTGTGACACTCAGCAGTGCTGGCACTCGCTGCTCTACGACCCCGTCATCTGCAAGTGAGAGATTTGGGGGGCTCTGGGGGGCCAGGTGACACAGGTGACACTGGGGGGACACTGGGGGGACACAGGTGACACTTGTGTGACACTTGTGTGACACCCCTGTGACACCTGTGTGACACCTGTGTGACACCCAGGAGCGCTGGGAGCTTCTGCTTTAGGACCCCAGGGGGGTCTCAGTGTCCCTGGGGTGTCCCCAGGGTGTCCCCAAGTGGTCCCAGGTGTCCCCAGAGTTCCAGGATGTCCCTGAGGGTGTCCAGGGTGTCCCCAAGGTGTCCCCAGAGTGTCCCCAGAGTGTCCCAGGTGTCCCCAGATTTGTCCCCAGGGTGTCCCCAGGGGGTCTCAGGTGTCCCCAGGGGATCTCAGGTGTCCCCAAGGTGTCCCCAGGGTGTCCCAGGTGTCCCCAGGGGGTCTCAGGTGTCCCTGAGGATTTGGGGACAGTCCCAGCTGTCCCAGGGTTGTGTCCTGGGGTGTCTCAGGGGTTTGGGGACGATGCCAGAAGTGTCACCTGTGTCCCCAGGCTGTCCTGCCAGGCCATGGGGCTGTCACAGGGGTGTCACAGGGGTGTCACAGCAGTGTCCCCAATGTCCCCAATGTCCCCAGACTCTGCTGCCAGGCCGTGGGGCTGTCACAGGGCTGTCACAGGGGTATCCCAGCAGTGTCCCAGCAGTGTCACAGCTGTCCCCAATGTCCCCAGGCTGTCCTGCCAGGCCATGGGGCTGTCACAGGTGTGTCACAGGGATGTCACAGGGGTGTCCCCAATGTCCCCAATGTCCCCAGACTCTCGTGCCAGGCCATGCGCCAGCTGCACCCCGAGGGTTTGGGTGTCACAGGGGTGTCACAGCAGTGTCCCAGCAGTGTCACAGGGATGTCCCCAATGTCCCCAGGCTGTCGTGCCAGGCCATGGGGCTCTCACAGCAGTGTCACAGGGATGTCACAGCAGTGTCACAGGGCTGTCCCCAATGTCCCCAATGTCCCCAATGTCCCCAGGCTGTCCTGCCAGGCCATGGGGCTGTCACAGCAGTGTCACAGCAGTGTCCCCAATGTCCCCAATGTCCCCAGACTCTCGTGCCAGGCCATGCGCCAGCTGCACCCCGAGGGGTTGGGTGTCACAGGGCTGTCACAGGGCTGTCACAGCAGTGTCACACAGCTGTCCCCAATGTCCCCAATGTCCCCAGGCTGTCCTGCCAGGCCATGCGCCAGCTGCACCCCGAGGGGTTGGCTGTCACAGCAGTGTCACAGGGCTGTCCCCAATGTCCCCAATGTCCCCAGGCTGTCGTGCCAGGCCATGCGCCAGCTGCACCCCGAGGCCGTGGCCGCCATCCAGAGCAAGGTCCTGTTCAGCAAGGCCGAGGAGCAGCTGCTGACCCGCGTGCCATCGGTGAGAGACTGTCCCCAATGTCACCAAGTGTCACCTAATGTCACTAGGGGTCATCAGGGGTCACCCTAGGGCTGCTGACCCGCGTGCCATCGGTGAGCACTGTCCCCAACGTCACCAAATGTCACCAAATGTCCCCAGGGGTCACCTAGTGTGAGTCACCCCAGGGCTGCTGACCCGCGTGCCATCGGTGAGCACTGTCCCCAAATGTCACCTAGTGTCACCTAATGTCACCAGGGGTCACCCCAGGGCTGCTGACCCGCGTGCCATCGGTGAGGAGTGTCCCCAATGTCACCAGGGGTCACTAGGGGTCATCAGGGGTCACTGACCCGCGTGCCATTGGTGAGCACTGTCCCCAATGTCACCAAATGTCACCTAATGTCACCAGGGGTCACCCCAGGGCTGCTGACCCGCGTGCCATCGGTGAGCACTGTCCCCAAATGTCACCAAATGTCCCCAGGGGTCACCCCAGGGGTCACCAGGGGTCACCAGGGGTCACTGACCCACGTGCCATCGGTGAGGGACTGTCCCCAAATGTCACCTAATGTCACCAGGGGTCATCAGGGGTCAGTGACCCGCGTGCCATCGGTGAGGACTGTCCCCAAATGTCCCCAAATGTCACCAAATGTCACCTAGTGTCAGTCACCCCAGAGCTGCTGACCCGCGTGCCATCGGTGAGGGCTGTCCCCAAGTGTCCCCAAATGTCACCAGGGGTCAGCAGGGGTCACCCCATTGCTGCTGTCCCCTGCCCCCTCTCTGGACACCTTCCAGGAGCTGCTGTGGTGTCACCCTGCAGTGTCCCCTGCTGTCCCCTCACTGTCCCCTGGTGTCCCCAGAGCCCTGTCCCTGCTGTCCCCTGACTGTCCCCGTGTCCCCAGAGCCCTGTCCCTGTGTCCCCTGCTGTCCCCTGACTGTCCCCTGGTGTCCCCAGAGCCCTCTCCAATGTCCCCATGTCTCCTGCTGTCCCCTGACTGTCCCCATGTCCCCAGAGCCCTGTCCCTGCTGTCCCCTGACTGTCCCCGTGTCCCCAGAGCCCTGTCCCTGCTGTCCCCTGACTGTCCCTGTGTCCCCAGAGCCCTGTCCCTGCTGTCCCCTGACTGTCCCCGTGTCCCCAGAGCCCTGTCCCTGCTGTCCCCTGACTGTCCCCATGTCCCCAGAGCCCTGTCCCTGCTGTCCCCTGAACTGTCCCCGTGTCCCCAGAGCCCTGTCCCTGTGTCCCCAGAGCCCTGTCCCTGCTGTCCCCTGACTGTCCCCGTGTCCCCAGAGCCCTGTCCCTGCTGTCCCCTGAACTGTCCCCATGTCCCCTCACCTGTCCCTGTGTCCCCTGACTGTCCTCATGTCCCCAGAGCCCTGTCCCTGCTGTCCCCTGACTGTCCCCAGAGCCCTGTCCTTGTGTCCCCTGCTGTCCCTGACCTGTCCCCGTGTCCCCAGAGCCCTGTCCCCTGACTGTCCCCGTGTCCCCAGAGCCCTGTCCCTGCTGTCCCCTGCTGTCCCCTGACTGTCCCCGTGTCCCCAGAGCCCTGTCCCTGCTGTCCCCTGCTGTCCCTGACTGTCCCCGTGTCCCCAGAGCCCTGTCCCCTCGCTGGACACCTTCCAGGAGCTGCTGCAGCGCCACCCCGCCGTGTTTTACCCTGCCAGGACCCCCAAGGCCCTGCAGCTGCACTGGCAGCTCCTGCGCCAGTACCACCTGCTGCAGGACCAGACAGGTGGGGAGGGGGCTCAGGGGTCCTGGGGAGGGGTTTGAGGGGGATTTTGGGGGTCCCAGGGGGGATTTTGGGGAGTTTAGAAGGTCCTGGAAGGTCAGAGATCCCCCAAAGTGTTTGGGATCCGGTGCCAGTGGCACCTGCTGCAGGACCAGACAGGTGGGGAGGGGGCTGGGGGTCCTGGGGAGGGGTTTGAGGGGTCCCAGGGAGGATTTTGGGGGTCCCAGGGGGGATTTTGAGGGGTCCCAGGGGCGATTTTGGGGAGTTCAGAGGGTCCTGGAAGGTTCAGAGATGCCCCAAGGTGTTTGGGATCCGGTGTCAGTGGCACCTGCTGCAGGAGCAGAGAGGTGGGGAGGGGGCTGGGGGTCCTGGGGGGAATTTGGGGGGTCCTGAGGGGGTCCCAGGGGGAATTTTGGGGAGTTCAGAAGGTCCTGGCAGGTCAGAGATCCCCCAAGGTGTTTGGGATCCAGTGTCAGTGGCACCTGCTCAGTGAGCAGAGAGGTGGGGAGGGGGCTGGGGTGTCCTGGGGAGGGTTGGGGGGTCCTGGGGGAGATCTGAGGGGTCCCAGGGGGGATTTTGGGGGTCCCTGGGGGGATTTGGGGAGTTCAGAAGGTCCTGGCAGGTCAGAGATCCCCCAAGGTGTTTGGGATCCGGTGCCAGTGGCACCTGCTGCAGGAGCAGAGAGGTGGGGAGGGGTCCTGGGGGTCCTGGGGAGGGGTTTGGGGGGTCCTGGGGGGTCCCAGGGGGGAGATTTGGGGGGTCCTGGGGGGGATTTTGGGGGTCCCAGGGGGGATTTGGGGAGTTCAGAGGGTCCTGGAAGGGTCAGAGATCCCCCAAGTATTTGGGATCCAGTGCCAGTGGCACCTGCTGCAGGAGCAGAGAGGTGGGGAGGGGTCCCAGGGGGGGTTTGGGGGGGTCCTGGGGGGTCCCAGGGGGGAGATTTGGGGGGTCCTGGAGAGATTTGGGGGTCCCAGGGGGGATTTTGGGGAGTTCAGAGGGTCCTGGAAGGTCAGAGATCCCCCAAGGTGTTTGGGATCCGGTGCCAGTGGCACCTGCTGCAGGAGCAGAGAGGTGGGGAGGGGTCCTGGGGGTCCTGGGGAGGGGTTTAGGGGGTCCTGGGGGGAATTTGGGGGGTCCTGGAGGGTCCTGGGGGGGGGAGATTTGGGGGTCCCAGGGGGGATTTTGGGGGTCCCAGGGGGGATTTTGGGGAGTTCAGAGGGTCCTGGAAGGTTCAGAGATCCCCAAAGTGCAGCAACTCCTGCACCAGGTCACAGCTGCTGCAGGACCAGAGAGGTGGGGAGGGGGCTCAGGGGTCCTGGGGAGAGTTTGGGGGGTCCCAGGGGGAATTTGGGGGGTCCTGAGGGGGTCCCAGGGGGGATTTTGAGGAGTTCAGAGGGTCCTGGCAGGTCACAGATCCCCCAAGGTGTTTGGGATCCAGTGCCAGTGGCACCTGCTGCAGGAGCAGAGAGGTGGGGAGGGGTCCTGGGGGTGATTTGGGGGGGTCCTGGGGGGTCCCAGAGGGGATTTTGGGGGTCCCAGGGGGGATTTTGAGGGGTCCCAGGGGGGATTTTGGGGAGTTCAGAAGGTCCTGGAAGGTTCAGAGATGCCCCCAAGTGTTTGGGATCTGGTGCCAGTGGCACCTGCTCAGTGAGCAGAGAGGTGGGGAGGGGGCTGGGGTGTCCTGGGGAGGGTTTGGGGGGTCCTGGGGGAGATCTGAGGGGTCCCAGGGGGGATTTTGGGGAGTTCAGAAGGTCCTGGAAGGTCAGAGATCCCCAAAGTATTTGGGATCCGGTGCCAGTGGCACCTGCTGCAGGAGCAGAGAGGTGGGGAGGGGGCTCAGGGGGTCCTGGGGGGATTTTGGGGGGTCCTGGGGGGTCCCAGGGGGGAGATTTGGGGGGTCCTGGAGGGATTTGGGGGTCCCAGAGGAGATTTTGGGGAGTTCAGAAGGTCCTGGAAGGTCCGAGATGCCCCAAGTGCAGCAACTCCTGCACCAGGTCACAGCTGCTGCAGGAGCAGAGAGGTGGGGAGGGGTCCTGGGGGTCCTGGGGGGTCCTGGGGGGATTTGGGGAGTCCTGGGGGGGTCCCAGGGGGAATTTTGGGGAGTTCAGAGGGTCCTGGAAGGTCAGAGATCCCCCAAGGTGTTTGGGATCCGGTGCCAGTGGCACCTGCTGCAGGAGCAGACAGGTGGGGAGGGGTCCTGGGGGTCCTGGGGGGTCCTGGGGGGAATTTGGGGGGGTCCTGGGGGGTCCCAGGGGGGAGATTTGGGGGGTTCTGGGGGGGATTTGGGGGGTCCTGGGGAAGGGTTTAGGGGGAGTTGGGGAATATTTAGGAAATTTGGGCGAGTTTTGGAGGGAATTTGGGGAGGTTTTGGGGGGGATTTTGAGGGTCCCTGGATGAATTTGGGGTCCCAGGGTGGATTTTGGGGTCCCTGGGGGGTCCCTGGGGATGAATTTGAGGGTCTCTGGGTGGGTTTTGGGTGTTTTTGGGGGGGCCCTGGGTGTGTTTGGGGGTCCTTGGGGTGTTTTTGAGGTCCCTGGGTGGGATTTTGAGGGGTCCCTGGGTGTTTTTGGGGTGTTTTTGGGGGGTCCTTGGGGTGTTTTTGGGGGTCCCAGGGTGGATTTTGGGATCCCTGGGTGGATTTTGGGGATGAATTTGGGGGTCCCTGGGTGTTTTTGGGGTGGTTTTGGGGGGTCCTTGGGGTGTTTTTGGGGTTTTTTTTGGGGTGCTGACCCCCCTGCAGTGCAGCCCCTCCCCAAGGGGGATTTGGGGGGGGTCCCTGGGTGGGATTTTGGGGGTCCCTGGGTGTTTTTGGGTTTTTTTTGGGGTGCTGACCCCCCTGGCCCTGCAGTGCAGCCCCTCCCCAAGGGGGATTTGGGGGGGGGTCTCTGGGTGTTTTTGGGGTGTTTTTGGGGTTTTTTTTGGGGTGCTGACCCCCCTGGCCCTGCAGTGCAGCCCCTCCCCAAGGGGGATTTGGGGGGGGGGTCCCTGGGTGGGATTTTGGGGGTCCCTGGGTGGTTTTTGGGTTTTTTTTGGGGTGCTGACCCCCCTGCAGTGCAGCCCCTCCCCAAGGGGGATTTTGGGGGGTCCCAGGGTGGGATTTTGGGGGGTCCCTGGGTGGGATTTTGGGGTTTTTTTTGGGGTGCTGACCCCCCTGCAGTGCAGCCCCTCCCCAAGGGGGATTTGGGGGGGGGTCCCTGGGCGGTTTTTGGGGTTTTTTTTGGGGTGCTGACCCCCCTGCAGTGCAGCCCCTCCCCAAGGGGGATCAGGTTCTCAATTTCTCGGACGCTGAGGAGCTGCTGGACGACGGCAAACTGCGGTGGGAATTTGGGGAGGGGTCTGGGGGGGGAATTGGGGTCGGTTGGGGGGGATTTGGGGGAGGTTTGGGGGGTTTTGGGGTTTTTTGGGGTTTTTTGGGGTTTTTTTTTGGAGGGGATTTGGGTTTTTTGGGGTTTTTTGGGGGGATTTTGGGGTTTTTTTTATTTTTTGGGGGGGATTTGGGAGGCTGGGAGGGCTCTTGGAAGGGATTTGGGGTTTTTTGGGGGGGGATTTGGGTTTTTTGGGGGGGAATTTGGGTTTTTTGGGTTTTTTGGGGGGATTTGGGTTTTTTGGGGGGAGTTTTGGGTTTTTGGGGTTTTTTTGGGGGGGGATTTTGGGGTTTTTGGTGGGATTTTGGGTTTTTTTTGGGTTTTTGGGGGGGGATTTGGGAGGCTGGGAGGGCTCTTGGAAGGGATTTGGGGTTTTTGGGGGGGGATTTTGGGGTTTTGGGGGGAATTTGGGATTTTTTTTGGTTTTTTCAGGGGGATTTGGGAGGCTGGGAGGGCTCTTGGAAGGGATTTGGGGTTTTTGGGGGGGGCTCTTGGGGAGGATTTTGGGTTTGTTCAGGGGGATTTGGGGTTTTTTTTTAGTTTTTTGGGGTGGGATTTTGGTTTTTTGGGGTTTTTTTTGGGGGGGATTTTGGGGTTTTTGGTGGGATTTTTGGGTTTTTTGGGGGGGATTTGGGAGGCTGGGAGGGCTCTTGGAAGGGATTTGGGATTTTGGGGGATTTTTGGGGTTTTGGGGTTTTGGGGTCTCTGTGGCCTCGTCTCACAGCCCCTTCCCCACAGGGACGTTCGGGACGAGGTGCTGGAGCACGGTGAGACCCCCGGGACCCCCAAAAACCCCCTGGGACCCCCAAAAAAAACCCCTGGGACCCCAAAAAAAAACCCCTGGGACCCCAAAAAAAAACCCCTGGGACCCCAAAAAAACCCCCTGGGACCCCAAAAAAAACCCCAGGGATCCCCAGAAACCTCCCTGGGACCCCCAGAAACCCCTCTGGGACCTTCCAGGACCCGCTCAGCGCTCTGAGAACCCTCTGGAACCTTCCAGAACCTTCCAGGACCCCCAGACCCCTCCCCTCCTAAACTCCCTGGGACCCTCAGAACCCCCCTGGAACCTTCCAGGACCTTCCAGGGACCCCCTGGGACCCCTCAGAACCCCCAGACCCATCTGGAACCTTCCAGAACCTTCCAAGCCCCCTCCAGAACCTCCCTGGGGCCCCTCAAAAACCCCCTGGAACCTTCCAGAACCTTCCAGGGACCCCCTGGGACCCCTCAGAACCCCCAGACCCATCTGGAACCTTCCAGGGACCCTCTGGGAGCCCCTTTGGATCCCTCCAGGGAACTCCCCAGAACTTTCCAGAACCTTCCAGGACCCCCCAGTGTCCGTGTGTCCGTCTGTCTGTCTGTCCTGACCCTGTCTGTCTGTCTGTCTGTCTGTCAGAGCTGACCCTGTCTGTCTGTCTGTCTGTCTGTCAGAGCTCACCCTGTCTGTCTGTCTGTCTGTCTGTCTGTCCATGCTGACCCTGTCTCTCTCTCTGTCTGTCTGTCCATGCTCACTCTGTCTGTCTGTCTGTCTGTCTGTCTGTCTGTCAGAGCTGACCCTGTCTGTCTGTCTGACCCTGTCTGTCAGAGCTCACTCTGTCTGTCTGTCTGTCCATGCTGACCCTGTCTGTCTGTCTGTCTGTCAGAGCTGTCTGTCTGTCTGTCTGTCTGTCTGTCAGAGCTGTCTGTCTGACCCTGACTGTCTGTCTGTCTGTCAGAGCTCACTCTGTCTGTCTGTCTGACCCTGTCTGTCCATGCTGACCCTGTCTGTCAGAGCTGACCCTGTCTGTCTGTCAGAGCTCACTCTGTCTGTTTGTCTGACTGTGTCTGTCTGTCTGTCTGTCAGAGCTGACCCTGTCTGTCTGTCTGTCAGAGCTGACTGTCTGTCTGTCTGTCTGTCTGTCAGAGCTGTCTGTCTGTCTGTCTGACCCTGTCTGTCTGTCTGTCTGTCTGTCAGAGCTGACGGTCTGTCTGTCTGTCTGACCCTGACTGTCTGTCTGTCTGTCAGAGCTCACTCTGTCTGTCTGTCTGACCCTGTCTGTCTGTCTGTCTGTCTGTCAGAGCTGACGGTCTGTCTGTCTGTCTGTCAGAGCTGACGGTCTGTCTGTCTGTCAGAGCTCACTCTGTCTGTCTGTCAGAGCTGACTGTCTGTCTGTCTGTCTGTCAGAGCTCACTCTGTCTGTCTGTCTGATCCTGTCTGTCTGTCTGTCACAGCTGACTGTCTGTCTGTCTGTCTGTCAGAGCTGACGGTCGCTGACCGGCGCCAGAAGCGCGAGATCCGGCAGCTGGAGCAGGAGCTGCAGCGCTGGCAGGTGCTGGTGGACTCCATCACAGGTGAGAGTCTGTCTGTCTGTGTGTCTGTCTGTGTGTCTGTCTGTGTGTCTGTCTGTGTGTCTGTCTGTCCGTGTGTCTGTGTGTCCATCCTGCAGCGCTGGCAGGTGCTGGTGGATTCCATCACAGGTGAGAGGGTCTGTGTGTCTGTCTGTGTGTCTGTCTGTCTGTGTGTGTCTGTCTGTGTGTCTGTCCTTGTGTGTGTCTGTCCTTGTGTCTGTCTGTCCGTCCTGCAGCGCTGGCAGGTGCTGGTGGATTCCATCACAGGTGAGAGTGTCTGTCTGTCTGTCTGTCTGTGTGTCTGTCTGTCTGTCCGTGTGTCTGTGTGTGTGTCTGTGTGTCTGTCCTTGTGTCTGTCTGTCTGTCTGTGTGTCTGTCTGTGTGTCTGTCTGTCTGTCTGTCTGTCCTTGTGTGTGTCTGTGTGTCTGTCTGTGTGTCTGTCTGTCTGTCTGTCTGTCCTTGTGTCTGTCTGTCTGTCCTTGTGTCTGTCTGTCTGTCCTTGTGTCTGTCTGTCCATCCTGCAGTGCTGGTGGATTCCATCACAGGTCATCTGTCATTCCTTCTGTCCCTGTGTCCGTCTGTCCCTGTGTCCGTCTGTCTGTCTGTCTGTCCTTGTGTCTGTCTGTCTGTCCCTGTGTCCGTCTGTCCCTGTGTCCGTCTGTCTGTCTGTCTGCCCACCCTGGTGTCCGTCCCTGTGTCCATCTGTGCCCCTGGCGTCCATCTGTCTGTCTGTCCCCTCAGTGTCCCCCTGTCTGTCTGTCTGTCCTGACCCTGTCCATCTGTCCATCCCCAGGAATGAGCTCCCCAGACTTTGACAGTCAGACTCTGTGTGTCTGTCTGTCTGACCCTGTCTGTCTGACCCTGTCCATCTGTCCATCCCCAGGAATGAGCTCCCCAGATTTTGACAGCCAGACTCTGTGTGTCTGTCTGTCCTGACCCACCCTGTCTGTCTGTCTGTCTGTCCCTTTTCAGGAATGAGCTCCCCAGACTTTGACAGCCAGACTCTGTGTGTCTGTGTGTCTGTCTGACCCTGTCTGTCTGTCTGTCCATCCCCAGGAATGAGCTCCCCAGATTTTGACAGTCAGACTCTGTGTGTCTGTGTGTCTGTCTGTCTGTCTGTCTGTCCCTGCAGGAATGAGCTCCCCAGACTTTGACAGTCAGACTCTGTGTGTCTGTGTGTCTGTCTGTCCTCACTCTGTCTGTCTGTCCATCCAGGAATGAGCTCCCCAGACTTTGACAGTCAGACTCTGTGTGTCTGTCTGTCTGTCCTCACTCTGTCTGTCTGTCTGTCTGTCTGTCTGTCCCTTTTCAGGAATGAGCTCCCCAGATTTTGACAGCCAGACTCTGTGTGTCTGTGTGTCCTGACCCTGTCTGTCTGTCTGTCTGTCTGTCCCCAGGGATGAGCTCCCCAGACTTTGACAGTCAGACTCTGTGTGTCTGTGTGTCTGTCTGTCTGTCTGTCTGTCCCTTTTCAGGGATGAGCTCCCCAGATTTTGACAGTCAGACTCTGTGTGTCTGTCTGTCTGTCTGTCTGTCTGTCTGTCCATCCAGGAATGAGCTCCCCAGATTTTGACAGCCAGACTCTGTGTGTCTGTGTGTCTGTGTGTCCGTCTGTCCCTGTGTCTGTCTGTCTGTCTGTCTGTCCCCAGGGATGAGCTCCCCAGATTTTGACAGCCAGACTCTGTGTGTCTGTGTGTCTGACCCTGTCTGTCTGTCTGTCTGTCCCTAGGAATGAGCTCCCCAGACTTTGACAGTCAGACTCTGTGTGTCTGTGTGTCCTGACCCTGTCTGTCTGTCTGTCTGTCTGTCCCTTTTCAGGGATGAGCTCCCCAGATTTTGACAGTCAGACTCTGTGTGTCTGTGTGTCTGTCTGTGTGTCTGTCTGACCCTGTCTGTCTGTCTGTCCCTTGCAGGAATGAGCTCCCCAGACTTTGACAGCCAGACTCTGTGTGTCTGTCTGACCCTGTCTGTCTGTCTGTCTGTCTGTCCCTTTTCAGGGATGAGCTCCCCAGATTTTGACAGTCAGACTCTGTGTGTCTGTGTGTCTGTCTGACCCTGTCTGACCCTGTCTGTCTGTCTGTCCTTTCCCAGGAATGAGCTCCCCAGATTTTGACAGTCAGACTCTGTGTGTGTCTGTCTGTCTGTCTGTCTGTCCATCCAGGAATGAGCTCCCCAGACTTTGACAGCCAGACTCTGTGTGTCTGTGTGTCTGACCCTGTCTGTCTGTCTGTCTGACCCTGTCTGTCTGTCTGTCCCTGCAGGGATGAGCTCCCCAGACTTTGACAGTCAGACTCTGTGTGTCTGTCTGTCTGTCCTCACTCTGTCTGTCTGTCTGTCCCTTTTCAGGGATGAGCTCCCCAGATTTTGACAGCCAGACTCTGTGTGTGTCTGTGTGTCCTGACCCTGTCTGTCTGTCTGTCTGTCTGTCCATCCAGGGATGAGCTCCCCAGATTTTGACAGCCAGACTCTGTGTGTCTGTCTGTCTGTCCTCACTCTGTCTGTCTGTCTGTCCCTTTTCAGGAATGAGCTCCCCAGACTTTGACAGCCAGACTCTGTGTGTCTGTGTGTCTGACCCTGTCTGTCTGTCTGTCTGTCTGTCCCTGCAGGGATGAGCTCCCCAGATTTTGACAGCCAGACTCTGTGTGTCTGTGTGTCTGACCCTGTCTGTCTGTCTGTCTGTCCATCCAGGGATGAGCTCCCCAGATTTTGACAGCCAGACTCTGTGTGTCTGTCTGTCTGTCTGTCCTCACTCTGTCTGTCTGTCCCTTTTCAGGAATGAGCTCCCCAGATTTTGACAGCCAGACTCTGTGTGTCTGTCTGTCCTCACTCTGTCTGTCTGTCTGTCTGTCCCCAGGGATGAGCTCCCCAGATTTTGACAGCCAGACTCTGGCCGTGCTGCGGGGTCGGATGGTTCGGTACCTGATGCGCTCGCGGGAGGTGCGGCCCCAAAAACACCAAAAATATCCCCAAAAACCACCCCAGAAACACCAAAAATATCCCAGAGACACCCAAAAAACACCAAAAATATCCCCAAAAACACCAAAAATATCCCCAAAAACCACCCCAAAAACACCAAAAATATCCCCAAAAACCACCCCAAAAACACCAAAAATACCCCAAAACCACCCCAAAACCACCAAAAATATCCCCAGAAACACCCAAAAAACACCCCAAAAACACCCCTCAGATACCCCCAAATAGCCCAGAAAACACGAATATTACCCCAAACACCCCAGAAACACCCAAAACCACCCCAAAATATCCCAGAGACACCAAAAATACCCCAAAACCACCCCAAAAACATCAAAAATACCCCAAAAACCACCCCAAAACCACCAAAAATACCAAAAATATCCCCAAAAACCACACCAAAACCACCCCAAAACCACCAAAAATATCCCCAAAACCAAGCCCAAAAACACCAAAAATACCCCAAACACCACCCCCAAACCACCCCAAAACCACAAAACATACCCCAGAAACACCCAAAAAACACCCCAAAATATCCCAGAGACACCAAAAATACCCAAAAAACAACCCCAAAAACACCAAAAATATCCCCAAAACCACCCCAAAAAACACCAAAAATATCCCCAAAAAACACCCCAAAATATCCCAAAACCACTAAAACCACCCCAGAAACACCCCAAAACCACCAAAAATACCCCAGAAACACCCAAAAATACCCCAAAATATCCCAGAAACACCAAAAATACCCCAAAATATCCCAGAAACACCAAAAATACCCCAAAACCACCCCAAAAAACACCAAAAATATCCCAGAAACACCAAAAATACCCCAAAAACAACCCCCAAACCACCCCAGAAACACCCAAAACCACCCCAAAATATCCCAGAGACACCAAAAATACCCCAAAACCACCCCAAAAAACACCAAAAATACCCCAGAAACACCCCAAAACCACCGAAAATGCCCCAAAATTACCCAGAAACACCAAAAATGCCCCAAAACCACCTGAAAAACACCCCAAAAATACTCCAAAACCACCCAAAACACCTCAGAAACACCCTAAATACCCCAAAAATGCCCCATATACCCCCAAACCACCCTAAAAACACCCAAAATACCCCAAATCACCCCCAAAAAAAACCCCAAAAGCCCAAAAAATCCCCAAAAAACCCCAAATCCCCCCAAATCACCCCGGGATCCCTCCAAAACCTTCAACAACTCCCCCAAAAACCCCAAAAAAAACCCCAAAACCCTCCCCAAACCCTCTCAAAAGTCTCCCCTGAAACCCCTGAGGGACCCCAAAAAATCCCAAATCCCCCCAAAAACCCCAAATCACCCCAGGATCCCTCCAAAACCCTCAACAACTCCCCCCAGAAACCCCCCAAAACCCCAAAAAATCTCCCAAAATTCCCCACAAGGGATCCCCCAAAACCTCTGGGGGACCCCAAAAAAACCCAAAAAAAAATCCCCAAAAACCCAAAAAACGCCAAAAACCCCCCAAAAATCCCAAAAACCCCAAAAAACCCCCAAACCCCCAAAAAATCCTAAAATCCACCTAAAAACTCCAAATCCCCCCCAGATCACCCTGGGATCCCTCCAAAAACCTCAACAACTCCCCCAAAACCCCCCCAAAAAAACCCCAAAAACCCAAAAAATCTCCCAAAATTCCCCACAAGGGATCCCCCAAAACCTCTGAGTGACCCCAAAACCCCAAAAAAACCCCAAAAATCCCAAAACCCCCCCAAAAAACCCCAAAACCCCCCCAAAAAATCCCAAAATCCACCTAAAAACCCCAAATTCCCCCCAGATCACCCCAGGATCCCTCCAAAAACCATCAACAGCTCCCCCAAAAACCCAAAAAATCTCCCAAAATTCCCCACAAGGGATCCCCCAAAACCCCTGAGTGACCCCAAAAAACCCCAAAAACCCCAAAAAACCCCAAATCCCCCCAGATCACCCCAGGATCCCTCCAAAAACCATCAACAACTCCCCCCAAAAACCCCCAAAAAAACCCCAAAAACCCAAAAAATCTCCCAAAATTCCCCACAAGAGATCCCCCAAAACCCCTGAGTGATCCCAAAAAAATCCCAAAAACCCCAAAAACCCCAAAAAAACCCCAAATCCCCCCCAGATCACCCTGGGCAGAGCCACCAAGGACAACCAGATCGACGTGGACCTGGCGCTCGAGGGCCCGGCCTGGAAAATCTCCCGCAAGCAGGGTGGGCTTGGGGGGTTTTTTTGGGGGGGTTTTGGGGTTTTTGGGGGGTTTTGGGGTTTTTTTGGGGTCCCTCAGGGGTTTTAGGGGGTTTCTTGGAGGGGGTTTGGGGAGATTTTGGGGGTTTTTTGTGGGTTTTTTTGGGAGTTGTTGAAGATTTTGGAGGGATCTCAGGGTGATCTGGGAGGGATTTGGGGTTTTTTGGGGTTTTTTTTGGGGGGGTTTGGGGTTTTTTTTGGGGGTCCTCCAGAGGTTTTGGGGGATCCCTTGAGGGGGTTTGGGGAGGTTTTGGGGTTTTTGGGGTTTTTTTCTGGGGTTTTTTGGGAGGAGTTGGGTTTTTTTGGAGGGATCTCAGGGTGATCTGGGAGGGATTTGGGTTTTTTTGGGGGGGGGATTTGGGGCTTTTTTGGGGGTTTGGGGTTTTTTGGGGTCCCTCAGGGGTTTTAGGGGGTTCCTTTGAGGGGGTTTGGGGAGATTTTGGGGTTTTTTTGGGGTTTCTGTGGGATTTTTTGTGGTTTTTTGGGGGAGTTGTTGACATTTTTGGAGGGATCCCGGGGTGATCTGGGAGGGATTTGGGTTTTTTGGGGGGGGGTTGGGTTTTTTTTGGGGTCACTCAGGGGTTTTAGGGGATCCCTTGAGGGGGTTTGGGGAGATATTTTGGATTTTTGGGGTTTTTTTTCTGGGGTTTTTTGGGGGAGTTTTTGAAGGTTTTGGAGGGATCTCAGGGTGATCTGGGAGGGATTTGGGGTTTTTTGGGGGGATTTTGGGTTTTTTGGGGGATTTGGGATTTTTTTGGGGTCACCCAGAGGTTTTAGGGGATTCCTTGAGGGGGTTTGGGGAGGTTTTTGGGTTTTTGGGTTTTTTTTTCTGGGGTTTTTTGGGGAGTTGTTGAAGGTTTTGGAGGGATCTCAGGGTGATGTGGGAGGGATTTGGGGTTTTTTTGAGGGGCTTTTGGGGTTTTTGGGGGGGATTTGGGGTTTTTTTGGGGTCCCTCAGGGGTTTTAGGGGATCCCTAGAGGGAATATTGGGAGATTTTTGGGGTTTTTGGGGGGGTTTCTGGGGTGAGTTGGGTTTTTTTGGAGGGATCTCAGGGTGATCTGGGAGGGATTTGGGGTTTTTGGGGGGGTTTGGGGTTTTTTTGGGGTCACTCAGGGGTTTTGGGGGATCCCTCGAGGGGATATTGGGAGAGTTTTTGGATTTTTGGGGTTTTTTTGGGGGATTTCTGGGGGGAGTTGGGTTTTTTTGGAGGGATCTCAGGGTGATCTGGGAGGGATTTGGGATTTTTTTGGGGTTTTTTGGGGGATTTGGGGTTTTTTTGGGTCCTTCAGGGGTTTTAGGGGATCCCTTGAGGGGGTTTGGGGAGATATTTTGGATTTTTGGGGTTTTTTTTGTGGTTTTTTTGGGGAGTTGTTGAAGGTTTTGGAGGGATCTCAGGGTGATCTGGGGGGGATTTGGAGTTTTTGGGGTTTTTTTTGGGGTGCATTTGGGGTTTTTTGGGGGGATTTGGGTTTTTTTGGGGGTCCCTCAGGGGTTTTGGGGGATTCCTTGGAGGGGGTTTAGGGAGATTTTGGGGTTTTTTTGGGGTTTCTGTGGGATTTTTTGGGGGAGCTGTTGACATTTTTGGAGGGATCCCGGGGTGATCTGGGGGGGATTTGGGGTTTTTGGGGTTTTTTGGGGGGATTTGGGGTTTTTTTTGGGGTCCCTCAGGGATTTTGGGGGATCCCTTGAGGGGATATTGGGAGATTTTTTGGGTTTTTTGTGGGTTTTTTGGGGGAGTTGTTGACATTTTTGGAGGGATCCCAGGGTGATCTGGGAGGGATTTGGGGTTTTTTTGGGTTTTTTTTTGGGGTGCATTTGGGGTTTTCGGGGGGATTTGGGTTTTTTTTGGGGTCACCCAGAGGTTTTAGGGGATCCTTTGAGGGAATATTGGGAGGTTTTTGGGGTTTTGGGTGGGTTTTTGGGGTTTTTTTGGGGGAAGTTACTGAGATTTTTGAAGGGGATCCCAGGGTGATCTTTGAGTGGATTTGGAGTTTTTGGGGTTTTTTGGGGGTTTTGGGGTTTTTTGGGGTCCCTCAGGGGTTTTAGGGGGTTCCTTGGAAGGGATTTGAGGAGGTTTTTGGGGTTTTTGGGGTTTTTTTTGTGGTTTTTTGGGGGAGTTGTTGAAGGTTTTGGAGGGATCCCAGGGTGATCTGGGGGGGATTTGGTGTTTTGGGGGTTTTTTGGGGGTTTTGGGGTTTTTTTGGGGTCCTTCAGGGGTTTTAGGGGGTTCCTTGAGGGGGTTTGGGGAGGTTTTTGGGGTTTTGGGGGTTTTTTTGTGGGTTTTTTGGGGGAGTTGTTGAGGTTTTTGGAGGGATCCCGGGGTGATCTGGGAGGGATTTGGGATTTTTTTGGGGGGGATTTGGGGTTTTTTTGGGGGATTTGGGGTTTTTTTGGGGTCCCTCAGGGGTTTTAGGGGGTTTCTTGGAAGGGATTTGGGGAGGTTTTTGGGGTTTTTTTGTGGTTTTTTGGGGGAGTTGCTGACATTTCTGGAGAGATTCCCAGGGTGATCTTGGAGTGGATTTGGTGTTTTGGGGGTTTTTTTGGGGTGCATTTGGGTTTTTTTGGGGGATTTGGGTTTTTTTTGGGGTCCCTCAGGGGTTTTGGGGGATCCCTCGAGGGGATATTGGGAGATTTTTTTGATTTTTGGGGTTTTTTGGGGGAGTTGTTGAGGGTTTTGGAGGGATCTCAGGGTGATCTGGGAGGGATTTGGGGTTTTTTGGGGGGGATTTGGGGTTTTTTGGGGTTTTTTTTGGGGGGGATTTGGGTTTTTCTGGGGGATTTGGGTTTTTTTTGGGTCCTTCAGGGGTTTTAGGGGATCCCTAGAGGGAATATTGGGAGATTTATTGGGGTTTTGGGGGTTTTTTTGGGGGGGTTTCTGTAGGGACTTGGGATTTTTTGAAGGGTTCCCAGGGTGATCTGGGAGGGATTTGGGGTTTTTTGGGGGATTTGGGGCTTTTTGGGGGGTTTGGGTTTTTTTTGGGGTCCCTCAGGGGTTTTAGGGGATTCCTTGAGGGGGTTTGGGGAGATTTTTGGGGGTTTTTTCTGGGTTTTTTGGGGAGTTGTTGAAGGTTTTGGAGGGATCTCAGGGTGATCTGGGGGGGGATTTGGGATTTTTTTGAGGGGGATTTGGGGTTTTTGGGGTTTTGGGGTTTTTTTTGGGGTCACCCAGAGGTTTTGGGGGATCCCTTGAGGGAATATTGGGAGATTTTTGGGGTTTTGGGTGGGGTTTTGGGGTTTTTTGGGGGGAGTTGTTGAGGTTTTTGGAGGGATTCCGGGGTGATCTGGGAGGGATTTGGGATTTTTTGGGGGGTTTTTTGGGGGGTTTGGGGTTTTTTTGGGTCACTCAGGGGTTTTAGGGGATCCCTTGAGGGGGTTTGGGGAGGTTTTTGGGGTTTTGGGTGGGTTTTTGGGGTTTTTTTTGGGGGGAGTTACTGAGATTTTTGAAGGGGATCCCAGGGTGATCTTGGAGTGGATTTGGAGTTTTTGGGGTTTTTTGGGGGGTTTGGGGTTTTTTTGGGGTCATCCAGAGGTTTTAGGGGATCCCTAGAGGGAATATTGGGAGATTTTTGGGGTTTGGGGGGGTTTTTGGGGGTTTTTTGGGGAGTTGTTGAAGGTTTTGGAGGGATCTCAGGGTGATCTGGGAGGGATTTGGGGTTTTTGGTTTTTTTTGGGGGGTTTGGGGTTTTTTTGGGGTCCTCCAGAGGTTTTGGGGCATCCCTCGAGGGGATATTGGGAGGTTTTTGGGGTTTTTTGGGGGGGGTTTCTGTAGGGACTTGGGATTTTTTGAAGGGTTCCCAGGGTGATCTGGGAGGGATTTGGGATTTTTTTGGGGGGTTTTTTGGGGGGTTTGGGGTTTTTTTGGGGCTTTGGGGGTTTTTTGGGGGGGTTTGGGGTTTTTTTGGGGTCCCTCAGGGGTTTTAGGGGATCCCTTGAGGGGGTTTGGGGAGGTTTTTGGGGTTTTTGGGGTTTTTTTCTGGGTTTTTTTGGGGAATTGTTGAAGGTTTTGGAGGGATCTCGGGGTGATCTGGGGGGGATTTGGGATTTTTTGGGGTTTTTTGGGGGATTTGGGTTTTTTTGGGTGGATCACAGATTGTCCTGGGGAATTTGGGGTTTTTTGGGGGATTTGGGGTTTTTTTGGGGTCCCTCAGGGGTTTCAGGGGGTCCCTCTGAAGGATTTTGGGAGGTTTTCGGGGTTTTGGGGACTTTTTTGGGGTGATCAAGCTGAAGAACAAAGACAAATTTTATCCTTTTTAACCCCTCAAAACCCCCCAAAAAAACCAAAAAAATCCCCCAAAAAACCCCAAATTCCTCTGAGATCACCCAGAACCCTCTGGAAATTTTGGGAATTCTCTGGAAATTTTGGGATTTTTTGGGAATTGTTGGGAATTCTCTGGAATGTTTGGGATTTCTCCTCTCAGGGGTGATCAAGCTGAAGAACAAAGACAATTTAAAACTCTTTTAACCCCTGAAACCCCCCCCAAAAAACCCCAAAATTCTCTGGGATGGCCCAGAACCCTCTGGAAATTTTGGGACTTTTTTGGAATTCCCTAAAATTCCCTAAAATTTTGGGATTTCCCATCTCAGGGGTGATCAAACTGAAGAACAAAGACAATTTTAAACCCTTTTAACCCCTCAAAACCCCCAAAAACCCCAAAAAAATCTCCCAAAAAACCCCAAAATCCTCTGGGATGGCCCAGAACCCTCTGGAAATTTTGGGAATTCTCTGGAATTTTTGGGAATTCTCTGGAATTGTTGGGAATTCTCTGGAACTGTTGGGAACTCTCTGGAATTTTCCCCCCAGGGGTGATCAAGCTGAAGAACAAAGACAATTTAAAACTCTTTTAACCCCTGAAACCCCCCCCAAAAAACCCCAAAATCCTCTGGGATGGCCCAGAACCCTCTGGAAATTTTGGGATTTTTTTGGAATTCCCTAAAATTCCCTAAAATTTTGGGATTTCCCCAAGAACAATGTCAATTTTTAGCCCTTTTAACCCCTCAAAACCCCCCGAAAAAAACTAAAAAAAACCCCCAAAAAACCCCAAAATCCTCTGGGACCACCCAGAACCCTCTGGAAATTTTGGGAATTTTCTGGAATTGTTGGGAACTCTCTGGAATTTCCCCCCCAGGGGTGATCAAGCTGAAGAACAACGGCGATTTCTTCATTGCCAACGAGGGCCGGCGCCCGATTTACATCGACGGGCGCCCGGTGCTGGGGGGCAACAAATGGAAACTGAGCAACAACTCCGTGGTGGAGGCGAGTCCTGGGGGGGCTGGGGGGCTTGGGGGGGGTCCCCAGGGGATTTTGGGGGGTCCTGGGGGGGTCCAGAAGGTCCTGGGGGTCCTTGGGGGGGGTTTTGGGGCACCCTGAGGGGGTTTTGGGCATCCCCAGGAGATTTTGGGGGGGGGTCCTGGGGGGCTCTGGGGGATCCTGAGGGGGCTCTGGGGGGGTTTGGGGGGTCCTGGGGGGATTGGGGGGTGTTTGGGGGGTCCTGGAGGGGTTTGTGGGGGGCCTCAGGGGGTCCTGGGGAGGTCCCTGGGGGGCTTTGGGGTTTCCTCAGGGGGGTCCTGGGGGGTCCTGGGAGCCTTGGGGGGTCCCCAGGGGATTTTTGGGGGGTCCTGGGGGGCTTTGGGGGTCCTCAGGGGGGTTTTGGGGGGGTTTTAGGGGGTCCTGGAGGGCTCTGGGTGGGTTTGGGGGGTCCTGGGGGGGGGTCCCAGAGGGTCCTGGGGGGGGGCTGGGGGTCCTGAGGGGGTCCTGGGGGTCCTTGGGGGGGTTTGGGGTCCTGGGGGGGTGGGGGGGGGGTTTTGAGGGGGTCCTGGGGGGCTTTGGGGGTTCCTGGGGGGATCCTCAGGGGGTCCTGAGGGGGTTGGGGGAGTCCCTGGAGGGGTTTAGGGGGGTCCTGGGGGGGGTCCTGGGGGGATTTGGGCATCCCCAGGGGATTTTGGGGGGGGGTCCTGGGGGGCTCTGAGGGATCCTGAGGGGGCTCTGGGGTTTCCTCAGGGGGTCCTGGGGGGGTTTAGGGGGTCCTGGGGGGATTGAGGGGGGGTTGGGGGGTCCTGGAGGGGTCCTGGGGGGCTTTAGGGGATCCATGGGGGGGGTTTTGGGGAGGTGTTTGGGGGTCCTGGGGGGCTCTGGGTGGGTTTGGGGGGTCCTGGGGGGGTCCTGGGGGATCCTTGGGGGGGTTTGGGGGGGGGTTCTGGGGGGTCCTGGGGGGGTCTGGTGGTCCTTGGGGGGCTTGGGGGAGTCCCTGGGTGGGGTTGGGGGGGCTTTGGGGGGGTCCTGGGGAGGTTTGGGGGTTCCTGGGGGTTCCTCAGGGGGGTTTTGGGGGGGTTTTAGGGGGTCCTTGGGGGGTCCTTGGGGGGGACTGGGGGGGGACTGGGGGGTCTTTGGGGGGTCCCCAGGGGATTTTGGGGGGCCTGGAGGAGTTCGGGGGGGGGTTCCTGAGGGGCTTTGGGGTCCCTCCATTTGGGAACGGGTCTGTGGGGTCTCTGATTTGGGGTCTGTCTCTGTATTTGGAGTCTGTATTTGGGGTCTCTGTATTTAGGGTCTGTTTTTGGACTCTGTTTTTGGGGTCTCTCTTTTTGCTCTCTGATCTCTCTCTATATTTGGGCTCTCTGATCTCTCTGTGTATTTGGGGTCTCTCTGTATTTGGGGTCTCTATATTTGGGGTCTCTGATTGATTTGGGGTCCGTTTTTGGGGTCTCTCTGATTTGGGGTATCTCTCTGTTTTTGGTCTCTGATCTCTCTCAGTATTTGGGGTCTGGTTTTGGGGTTTCTCTCTGGGGTCTCTCTGTTGTTGGGGTTTCTGTTTTTGGGGTCTCTATTTGGGATCTATATTTGGGGTCTCTCTCTGTATTTGGGGTCTGTATTTGGGATCTCTGTTTTTGGGGTTTCTGTTTTTGGGGTCTGTATTTGGGATCTATATTTGGGCTCTCTCTGTATTTGGGGTTTCTGTTTTTGGGATCTCTCTATTTGGGCTCTCTCTCTCTCTCAGATCGCCAGTCTCCGGTTCGTGTTCCTGATCAATCAGGAGCTGATCGCGCTGATCCGCAGCGAGGCCGCGCGCCTCAGCCACCAGTGACACCAGTACAGACCAGTACAAACCAGTAACAACCAGTACAAACCAGTATGGGACTGGGAACAGCCCAGTAACAACCAGTGACAACCAGTAACACCAGTAACACCAGTGACACCAGTTCTGATCGCGCTGATCCGCAGCGAGGCCGCGCGCCTCAGCCACCAATAAAAACCAGTAAAAACCAGTATGGGACTGTGCAGGACTGGGAACAGCCCAGTAACAACCAGTAACAACCAGTAATGACCAGTACAAACCAGTAACGACCAGTAACCAGTATGGGACTGGGAACGTCCCAGTAACAACCAGTGACACCAGTAACAACCAGTATGGAACACCAGTGACACCAGTTCTGATCGCGCTCATCCGCAGCGAGGCCGCGCGCCTCAGCCACCAATAAAAACCAGTACAAACCAGTACAAACCAGTATGGGACTGTGCAGGACTGGGAACAGCCCAGTAACAACCAGTGACAACCAGTGACACCAGTTCTGATTGCACTCATCTGCAGCGAGACCTCAGCCACCAGTAGTGACCAGTAAAAACCAGTATGGGACTGGGAATGTCCCAGTAAAAACCAGTATGGGACTGGGAATGTCCCAGTAAAAACCAGTATGGGACTGGGAATGTCCCAGTAAAAACCAGTATGGGACTCTACAGGAGTGGGAACAGCCCAGTGACACCAGTAACACCAGTAACAACCAGTATGGAACACCAGTGATAACCAGTGACAACCAGTAACACCAGTTTGTGACACCAGTAACAACCAGTGACACCAGTACTGGACTGGGAACAGCCCAGTGACACCAGTAACAACCAGTAACAACCAGTATGGAACACCAGTGACACCAGTAACAACCAGTGACAACCAGTATGGGACTGGGAACAGCCCAGTGACACCAGTAACAACCAGTAACAACCAGTATGGAACACCAGTAATGACCAGTGATAACCAGTGACAACCAGTAACACCAGTTTGTGACACCAGTGACAACCAGTGATAACCAGTGACAACCAGTACTGGACTGGGAACAGCCCAGTGACACCAGTATGGGACACCAGTGACACCAGTAACAACCAGTGACAACCAGTGACAACCAGTAACACCAGTATGGGACTGGGAACAGCCCAGTGACACCAGTATGGGACACCAGTGACAACCAGTGCCACCAGTATGGGACTGGGAACATCCCAGTAAAACCAGTTTGAAAGTGTGACCTTCCCAGTGCTCCCAGTTTGGGACTGGGACTATCCCAGTGCTCCCAGTTTGGGACTGGGACTATCCCAGTGACCTCCCAGTGCTCCCAGTTTGGGACTGGGGCTCTCCCAGTGCTCCCAGTTTGGGACTGGGAACATCCCAGTGCTCCCAGTTTGAGAGTATGACCTTCCCAATGCCACCAGTTTGGGACTGGGACTGTCCCAGTGACCTCCCAGTGCTCCCAGTTTGGGACTGGGACTGTCCCAGTGGCTTCCCAGTGCTCCCAGTTTGGGACTGGGAACATCCCAGTGCTCCCAGTTTGAGAGTGTGACCCTCCCAGTGCTCCCAGTTTGGGACTGGGACTCTCCCAGTGACCTCCCAGTGCTCCCAGTTTGGGACTGGGGCTCTCCCAGTGCTCCCAGTTTGGGACTGGGACTCTCCCAGTGACCTCCCAGTGCTCCCAGTTTGGGACTGGGACTCTCCCAGTGACCTCCCAGTGCTCCCAGTTTGGGACTGGGGCTCTCCCAGTGCTCCCAGTTTGGGACTGGGGCTCTCCCAGTGCTCCCAGTTTGGGACTGGGACTCTCCCAGTGACCTCCCAGTGCTCCCAGTTTGGGACTGGGGCTCTCCCAGTGACACCAGTTTGGGACTGGGAACATCCCAGTGCTCCCAGTTTGAGAGTGTGCCCCTCCCAGTGCTCCCAGTCTGAGAGTTGTGACCCTCCCAGTGCTCCCAGTTTGGGACTGGAGCCCTCCCAGTGCTCCCAGTTTGAGAGTTGTGACCCTCCCAGTGACTCCCAGTGCTCCCAGTTTGGGACTGGGACTGTCCCAGTGACCTCCCAGTGCTCCCAGTTTGGGACTGGGACTCTCCCAGTGACCTCTCCCATATTTTGGATTTTAAAGCTCCAAAGTTTTTATTGGATTTGTTCTCAAGTTTTCGTTGGTGGAAGGGAAAAAAATCCCAAAAAAATCAAAATTGGGGAAAAAAAATAAAAAAGGGGGGGGGAAATTGGGGAACTCCCCCAAAAATTCCCAAAAATTCCCGAAAATTCCCGAAAATTTGGGGTTTGGGGAGGGGGGAGGGGAGGAGGAAATTCCTGAAATAAATTCCAGAGAAAATAAAATAAAAAAGAAAAAGAAAAATTCCTGGAGTGTTATTGGGGGAAAACCTGGAATTGCAGAGGGGAAAATCCCAAATCCCAAAGAGAAAAAAATCCCAAATCCCAAAGAGAAAAAAATCCCAAATCCCAGAGGGGAAATCCCAAATGGAAATCCCAAATTTCAAAGGGAGATCCCAAATCTCAAAAGGAAAAATCCCAAATTCCAAAGGGAAAATCAAAATTTCAGAGGAGAAATCCCAAATTTCAAATGGAAATTCCAAATTTGAGAGGGAAAATCCCAAAAGAAAAATCCCAAAGGGAAAAATCTCAAATTTCAAAGGGAAAAATCCCAAATCCCAGAGGGAAAAAAAATCCCAAATCCCAGAGGGGAAATCCCAAATTTCAGAGGAGAAATCCCAAATTTCAAATGGAAATTCCAAATTTTAGAGGGAAAATCCCAAAGGGAAAATCTCAAATCCCAAAAGAAAAATCCCAAAGGGAAAAATCTCAAATTTCAAAGGGAAAAATCCCAAATCCCAGAGGGAAAAAAAATCCCAAATCCCAAAGTGAAAATCCCAAATCCCAAAGGGAAAAAAAATTCCAAATTCTAGAGGGGAAATCCCAAATGGAAAAAAATCCCAAAGGGAAAATCCCAAATCCCAAAGGGAAAATCCCAAATTCTAAAGGGAAAATCCCAAATCCCAAAGGGAAAAATCCCAAATTTCAGAGGGGAAATCCCAAATTCCAAATGGAAATCCCAAAGGGAAAAATCCCAAGTTCCAGAGGGAAAATCCCAAATCCTGGAAGGGAAATCCCAAATTTTGGGAGACCCCAAATCCCAAATTTTAGGAGACCCCAAATTCCAGGATTGGCACAAAAATCCCAAAATTTAATTCTGGGATTGAAATGAAATTAATCTCAAAAATTCTGGGATTGGAATGAAATGAATCCCAAAAATTCTGGGATTGGGATGAAATAAATCTCAAAAATTCCAGGATTAGAATGAAATGAATCCCAAAAATTTCCAAGACTGGGACAAAACCAAACCCCAAAAATTCTGGGATTGGAATGAAACCAAAACCTCAAAAAATTTTGGGATTGAAATGAAATTAATCCCAAAAATTTCTGGGATTGGGATGAAATCAAATCCAAAAAAAATCTGGGATTGGACTGAAATGAATCCCAAAAATTTCCAAGATTGGGAAAAAACCAAACCCCAAAAATTCTGGGATTGGAATGAAATGAATCCTAAAAATTCTGGGATTGAGGCAAAAATCTTGAAATTTAATTCTGGGATTGGGATGAAACCAAAACCCCAAAAATTCTGGGATTGAAATGAAATGAATCTGAAAAATTCCAGGACTGAAATGAAATGAATCCCAAAAATTTCCAAGACTGGGACAAAACCAAACCCCAAAAATTCCAGGACTGGAATGAAATGAAACTCAAAAATCCCAAAAATCCTGGGACTGGGATGAAATCAATCTCGAAATTTCCAGGATTGGGACAAAAACCAAACCCCAAAAATTCTGGGATTGGAATGAAATTAATCAAAAAAATTCTGGGATTGGGATGAAACCAAAACCCCAAAAATTCCAGGATTGAAATGAAATTAATCCCAAAAATTCTGGGATTGGGATGAAATGGATCCCAAAAATTTCCAAGACTGGGACAAAACCAAACCCCAAAAATTCTGGGATTGGAATGAAATGAATCAAAAAAAATCTGGGATTGGGATGAAATCAAAACCCCAAAAATTCTGGGATTGAAATGAAATGAATCCCAAAAATCCCGATGGGAAGAGTGGGGAAAAATGAGGGAAAAAAAGGAAAAAATGGGGAAAAAGTGGAAAAAAAAAGAGGGGAAAAAATAGAAAAAAATGGAAAAAAATCAGAAAAGGGGCAATGGCACAGAGGGGGAACTGTAAACGCTGCTGGGGTCGAGCCCAGACCCCAAATCCCAAATCCCAAACCCCAAACCCCAAATCCCAAATCCCAAACCCCTCTGGGTTCAGGAATTTGCCCCCTCGGGGCGGCTCCGCCGGGGTCCCCGGGGGGGTTTTTGGGGTTTGGGGATCCCTGGGGGGCTCTGGGGGGGTTTTTGGGGTTTGGGGATCCCTGGGGGGCTCTGGGGGGGTTGTTGGGGTTTGGGGATCCCTGGGGGGCTCTGGGGGGGTTTTTGGGGTGTGGGGATCCCTGGGGGGCTCTGGGGGGGTTTTTGGGGTTTGGGGCTCCCCGGCGGGCGCGGCCCCGAAGGTCCCGGCGGTTTCCGGCGGCGCTGGGGGGGCTGTGGGGAGAGGGGGGGTCCAGAGTGATCCCAGAGCCTGGGAGTGACCCCAAAACACAAACCCCAAACCCTGGGGATGATCCCAAACCCCAAACTCTGGGAATGATCCCAAATCCCAAATCCTCGGAATGATCCCAAATCCCAAACCTTGGGAATGATCCAAACCCCGAATCCCAAATCCTGGGAGTGACCCCAAACCCCAAATCTTGGGAATGATCCCAAACCCCAAATCCTGGGAGTGACCCCAAATCCCATTCCCCCAAGTCCAAACCCCCAATCCCATTCCTCCCCAATCCCAATCTCAACCCTGATCCCAATCCCAACCCTGATCCCAATCCCCATCCTAACCCAAATCCCATTCCCCCCATTCCAATCTCCAATCCCATTCCCCAATCCCAATCCCAATCCCCATCTCATTGCCCCCCAATCCCAGTCCCCATGTCAATCCCAATCTCCTCATCCCAACCCCATTTCCCCCCATTCCCAATCCCATTGCCCCCAACCCCAATCTCCATCCTCATCTCAATCCCATTCCTCCAATCCCCATCCACATCCCAACCCCAATCCCCATCCCAATCCCGTTCTCCCAACCCCAATCCCATTCCCTCAATCCTGTTCCAAATCCCCTGATCCCAATCCCAATTCCCATCCCATTCCCAACCCCAATCCCTGACACCAATCCCATTCCCCCAATCCCAACCCCAGTCCCCATCCCAACCCCAATCCCCCATTCCCAATCCCCTGTTCCTGATCCCATTCCCCCCATCCCAATCCCAATCCCAACCCTAATCCCCTGATCCCAATCTCATTCCCTCAATCCCATTCCCAAACCCCTGATCCTGATCCCATTCCCCCAATCCCAACCCCCATCCCCCATTCCCAATCCCCCAGTTCCCAACCCCATTTCCCCCAATCCCCAATCCCATCCCCATCCCAATCCCACTCCCCTGTTCCCAAATCCCAACCCCAATCCCATTCCCCTAATCCCCTGATCCCATCCCACTCCCCCATTCCCAATCCCCAATCCCAACCCCTATCCCAATCCCCTGATCCCAATCCCAACCCCAATCTCAATCCCCCAATCCCATTCCCTCAATCCTGCTCCCACTCCCCAATCCCACTTCCTTGTTTTCATTCCCCCATTTCCCAATCCCATTCCCATTCCAATCCCAATCCCAATCCCAATCCCAATCCCATTCCCAATCCCAATCCCAATCCCATTCCCATTCCCCCATTTCCCAATCCCAATCCCATTCCCATTCCCATCTCATTCCCAATCCCAATCCCCCCATCCCAACCCCATTCCCATTCCCAATCCCATTCCCATCCCCACCTGTGGTTCCGGGGGCGGCTCCGCCGGGGCCGCTCTGTCCTGGGGGGGTCCCGGGGGGGATCCTGGGGGGGATCCCGGGGGGGATCCTGGGAATGCTGGGGGTGGTCCCAGAGCTGATCCCAGAGCTGATCCCAAAGATGATCCCAAAGCTGATCCCAGAGCTGACCCCACAGTGGATCCCAAACCCGACCCCGCTGGAGCCGCGGGGCCGGAGCTGCAGCGGGAGCGGCTGGAATAGCTCGGCCTGGGGTGGGAAACTGCAGAGAGAGAGACTGGGATGGACTGGGAGGGACTGGGAGGGACTGGGAGGGACTGGGATTAATGGGAATGGGACTGGGATGGACTGGGAGGGACTGGGATTAATGGGAATGGGACTGGGAGGGACTGGGATTAATGGGAATGGGACTGGGAGGGACTGGGATTAATGGGAATGGGACTGGGAGGGACTGGGAGGGACTGGGAGGGACTGGGATTAATGGGAATGGGACTGGGAGGGACTGGGATGGACTGGGATGGACTGGGATGGACTGGGAGGGACTGGGATTAATGGGAATGGGACTGGGAGGGACTGGGAGGGACTGGGATTAATGGGAATGGGACTGGGATTAATGGGAATGGGACTGGGAGGGACTGGGATTAATGGGAATGGGACTGGGATGGACTGGGATGGACTGGGATGGACTGGGAGCGACTGGGAGGGACTGGGATTAATGGGAATGGGACTGGGATGGACTGGGGTTAATGGGAATGGGACTGGGAGGGACTGGGAGGAACTGGGAGGGACTGGGATCAATGGGAGGAAGATGCCAATGCCATCCCTGCCCAGGACAATTTTTTCCAGAATTTTCCCAGGAATTCCCAGAATTTTCCCAGAATTTTCCCAGGATTTAATTTCCAGAATCCCAGACCCACCTTGGCCGAAGGCGCTGATGCTGCCCCTGCCCAGGGCAGATTTTTCTGGAATTTTCCCAGGAATTCCCAGAATTTTCCCAGGATTTCATTCCCAGAATTTCCCAGGATTTTCCGGAATTCCATTCCACACTCACCATGCCCAAAGGCGCCGATGCTGCCCCTGCCTGGGGCAGATTTCTCTGGATTTTTCTGGAATTTTCCCAGGATTTCCCAGGATTTCATTCACAGAATTCCCAGAATTTTCTGGAATTTTCTCTGGGTTTTCCCAGGAATTCCTGAGATTTTTCCAGGATTTAATTCCCAGATTTTCCCAGAATTTTCTGGAATTCCATTCCACACTCACCATGCCCAAAGGCGCCGATGCTGCCCCTGCCCAGGGCAGATTCCCCCAGAATTTCCCCAGATTTTCCCAGAATTTTCTTGGAATTTTCTCTGGATTTTCCCAGGAATTCCTGGGATTTTTCCAGGATTTAATTCCCAGAACTTTCCAGAATTCCATTCCATACCCACCCTGTCCAAAGGCACCGATGCTGCCCCTGCCCAGGGCTGATTTTTCTGGAATTTTCCCGCAATTTCCTCAGGATTTCCGAGGATTTAATTCACAGAATTCCCAGAATTTTCTGGAATTTTCTCTGGGTTTTCCCAGGAATTCCTGAGATTTTCCCAGGATTTCATTCCCAGATTTTCCCAGAATTTTCTGGAATTCCATTCCACACTCACCGTGCCCAAAGGCGCCGATGCTGCCCCTGCCCAGGGCAGATTCCCTCAGAATTTTCCCAGGAATTCCCAGAATTTTCCTGGAATTTTCTCTGGATTTTCCCAGGAATTGCTGGGATTTTTCCAGGATTTAATTCCCAGAACTTTCCAGAATTCCATTCCATACCCACCCTGTCCAAAGGCACTGATGCTGCTCCTGCCCAGGGCAGATTTCTCTGGATTTTTCTGGAATTTTCCCAGGATTTCCAAGGATTTCATTCCCAGAATTCCCAGAATTTTCTGGAATTTTCTCTGGGTTTTCCCAGGAATTCCTGAGATTTTTCCAGGATTTAATTCCCAGATTTTCCCAGAAATTTCTGGAATTCCATTCCACACTCACCATGCCCAAAGGCCCCAATGCTGCCCCTGCCCAGGGCAGATTTCTCTGGATTTTTCTGGAATTTTCCCAGGATTTCCCAGGATTTCATTCACAGAATTCCCAGAATTTTCTGGAATTTTCTCTGGATTTTCCCAGGAATTGCTGGGATTTTTCCACGATTTAATTCCCAGAATTTTCTGGAATTCCATTCCACACTCACCATGCCCAAAGGCGCCGATGCTGCCCCTGCCCAGGGCAGATTTTTCTGGAATTTTCTGGAATTTTCTGGAATTTTCCCCAGGATGTAATTCCCAGGATGTAATTCCCAGGATTCCCAGAATTTTCTGGAATTCCTCACTCACCATGCCCAAAGTTGCCAATGCTGCCCCTGAGCGCCTCCAGGTCGCAGCCGAAGCGCCCGGCCCTGCCCAGGGCTGATTTTTCTGGAATTTTCCCAGATTTCCCAGCATTTAACCCCAGATTTCCCAGGATTTAATTCCCAGATTTTCCAGGATTTAATTCTCAGAATTCCCAGAATTTTCTGGAATCTCTCACTCACCATGTCCAAAGTTGCCAATGCTGCCCCTGAGCGCCTCCAGGTCGCAGCCGAAGCGCCCTGCCCAGCCCAGGGCTGATTTTTTCTGGATTTTTCTGGATTTTTCTGGAATTTTCCCCAGGATGTAATTCCCAGAATTCCCAGAATTTTCTGGAATCTCTCACTCACCATGTCCAAAGGCCCCAATGCTGCCCCTGAGCGCCTCCAGGTCGCAGCCGAAGCGCCCGGCCCTGCCCAGGGCTGATTTTTCTGGATTTTTCTGGATTTTTCTGGAATTTTCCCCAGGATTTAATTCCCAGATTTTTCTGGAATTTTCTGGAATTCCATTCCTCACTCACCATGTCCAAAGTTGCCAATGCTGCCCCTGAGCGCCTCCAGGTCGCAGCCGAAGCGCCCGGCCCTGCCCAGCTCCTCATCGAACTTGCGCTCGCTCACAAAGTGCTGGGGGAGAAAGAAAGAATGGGGAATAAATAATGGGGAATAAATAATGGGAATAAAATAAAATAATGGGGAATAAATAAAAATAATGGGGAATAAAGAAAAATTATGGGGATAAATAAAAATAATGGGGAGAGAAATAATAGGGAATAAATACAAATAATGGGGGATAAATACAAATAATGGGGATAAAAATAAAGGGGGATAAACACAAATAATGGGGAATAAATAAAAATGATGAGGAATAAATAATGGGGAATGAATAAAAATAATGGGGAATACAAATAATGGGGGATATAAATAATAGGGGTAAAAATAATGGGGAACAATTAAAAATAATGGGGATAAAATGATGAGGAGATAATGGGGAACTAAAATGATGGGAAATGGAAATGGGGAATAAATAAAAATAATGGGGATAAAATAAAAATAATGGAGAATAAATAAAAATAATGGAGAATAAATAAAAATAATGGGGGTAAATAAAAATAATGGGGGAATAAATAAAAATAATGGGGAGAGAAATAATGGGGAATAAATACAAATAATGGGGAATGAAACAATGGGGAATAAATAAAAATAATGGGGGATAAATAAAAATAATGGGGGATAAATAAAAATAATGGGGGATAAATAAAAATAATGGGGAATAAATAAAAATAATGGGAGATAAATACAAATAATGGGGGATAAATAATGGGGAATAAATACAAATAATGGGGATAAAATAAAAATAATGGGGGATAAATACAAATAATGGGGATAAAATAATGGGGATAAAATAAAACAATGGGAAATAAATAAAAATAATGGGGAGAGAAATAATGGGGATAAAATAATGGGGACTAAATAAAAATAATGGAGAATACAAATAATGGGCAATATAAATAATGGGGGTAAAAATATTGGGGAATAAATAAAAATAATGGGGATAAAATAAAAATAATGGAGAATAAATAAAAATAATGGGGGATAAATACAAAATAATGGGGGAATAAATAAAAATAATGGGGAATAAATAATGGGGAATAAATACAAATAATGAGGAGAGAAATAATGGGGAATAAATAAAACAACGGGAAATAAATAAAAATAATGGGGAGAGAAATAATGGGGATAAAATAATGGGGGATAAATAAAAATAATGAGGAATAAATAAAAATAATGGGGAATGAATAAAATTAATGGGCAATACAAATAATGGAGGATATAAATAATAGGGGTAAAAATAATGGGGAACAATTAAAAATAATGGGGATAAAATGATGAGGAGATAATGGGGAACAAAAATGATGGGAAATGGAAATGGGGAATAAATAAAAATAATGGGGATAAAATAAAAATAATGGGGAATAAATAAAAATAATGGAGAATAAATAAAAATTATGGGGGAATAAATAAAAAATGATGGGGAGAGAAATAATAGGGAATAAATACAAATAATGGGGGATAAATACAAATAATGGGGATAAAATAATGGGGAATGAAAATAATGGGGAGAGAAATGACAGGAGAGAAACTGTGGGCATAAAAATAACAATAATGGGGAATAAATAAAAATAATGGGGAGAGAATAATGGGGAGATAATGGGGAATAAATACAAGTAATGGGGATAAAATTATGGGGATAAATAAAAGTAATGGGGATTAAATAAAAATAACAGGGATAAAATAAAAATAATGGGGGATAAAAATAATGAGGAATAAATACAAATAATGGGGGATAAATACAAATAATGGGGAGATAATGGGGAATAAAAATAATGGGGATAGAAATAATGAGGGATGAATAAAAATAATGGGGAATAAAGAAGGGAAATAATGGGGATTAAAAATGGGGAATGAAAATGGGGAATGAAAATGGGGAATGAAAATGGGGAATGAAAATGGGGAATAAAAATGGGGAATGAAAATGGGGAATAAAAATGGGGAATGAAAATGGAGAATAAAAATGGGGAATGAAAATGGAGAATGAAAATGGGAAATGAAAATGGGAAATGAAAATGGAGAATAAAAATGGGGAGTAAAAATGGGGAATGAAAATGGGGAATGAAAATGGGGAATGAAAATGGAATAATGGGGGAATGGGGACGGAATTGCCAAAATTCCCCAGGAATGGGTCAGAATTCCCAGGGAATGGGGTTGGAATTCCTGGAATTCCCATGGGAATGGGGTCACAATTCCCAGGGAATGGGTCAGAATTCCTGGAATTCCACAGGAATGGGTCAGAATTCCCAGGGAATGGGTCAGAATTCCTGGAATTCTATGGGAATGGGTCACAATTCCCAGGGAATGGGGGCAGAATTCCCAGGGAATGGGGTCAGATTTCCCAGGGAAGGGATCAGAATCCCAGGAATTCCCCAGGACTGGCTCAGAATTCCCAGAGAAGGGATCAGAATTCCCTGAATTCCCCAGGACTGGCTCACAATTCCAGGCCCCACCTTGATGTCCGCCCGCAGCTCCAGCAGCTGCTCCTCCGACATCCCCGGAGCCGCCTCGGTCAGCAGGCGCAGCGCCTCGGCACGGCGCTGCCTCAGGGACAGGAGTTCCACTGGGGGAGAAAAATGGGAATTAAACCTGGAATTAAACCTGGAATTACAGCAGGAGTTACAGCAGGAATTACAGCAGGCGCAGCGCCTCGGCACAGCGCTGACGGAGGGACAGGAGCTCCACTGGGACAGGGAAAATGGGAATTACACTGGGAATTAAACCTGGAATTAAACCTGGAATTACACTGGGAATTACAGCAGGAATTCCAGCAGGTGCAGCGCCTCGGCACGGCGCTGACGGAGAGAGAGGAGCTCCACTGGGACAGGGAAAATGGGATAAAAATGGGAATTAAACCTGGAATTAAACTGGGAATTACAGCAGGAATTACACTGGGAATTAAACCGGGAATTGCAGCAGGCGCAGCGCCTCGGCCCGGCGCTGACGGAGAGACAGGAGTTCCACTGGGGATAAAAACAGGGAAAAATGGGAATTAAACTGGGAATTAAACCTGGAATTAAACCAGGAATTACAGCAGGAATTCCAGCAGGTGCAGCGCCTCGGCCCGGCACTGCCGGAGAGAGAGCAGCTCCACTGGGGGAGAAAAACCAGGAATTAAACTGGGAATGAAACCTGGAATCAAACCTGGAATTACAGCAAGAATTACAGCAAGAATTCCAGCAGGCGCAGCGCCTCGGCACGGCGCTGCCGGAGGGACAGGAGCTCCACTGGGACAGGGAAAAACAGGGAATTAAACTGGGAATTAAACCTTGAATTAAACCTGGAATTACAGCAGGAATTACAGCAGGAATTACAGCAGGAATTAAACTGGGAATTCCAGCAGGCGCAGCGCCTCGGCACAGCGCTGACAGAGAGACAGCAGCTCCACTGGGGATGGGAAAAACAGGGAAAAATGGGATAAAAATGGGAATTAAACCGGGAATTAAACTGGGAATTACAGCAGGAATTACAGCAGGAGTTACAGTAGGAATTACAGCAAGAATTAAACTGGGAATTAAACCGGGAATTCCAGCAGGCGCAGCGCCTCGGCCCCCGCTGCTGGAGAGAGAGCAGCTCTACTGGGATGGGAAAAAGAGGCAATTAAACTGGGAATTAAACCTGGAATTAAACTGGGAATTAAACTGGGAATTACAGCAGGAATTACAGCAGGAATTACAGCAGGAATTAAACCTGGAATTACAGCAGGAATTACAGCAAGAATTACAGCAGGAATTACACTGGGAATTCCAGCAGGAATTCCAGCAGGCGCAGCGCCTCGGCACGGTGTTGCCGCAGGGACAGGAGCTCCACTGGGGATAAAAATGGGAATTACACTGGGAATTAAACCTGGAATAAAACTGGGAATTACAGTAGGAATTAAATTTGGAATTACAGCAGGAGTTACAGCAGGAGTTACAGCAGGAATTAAATCTGGAATTACAGCAGGAATTAAACCTGGAATTCCAGCAGGCGCAGCGCCTCGGCACGGTGCTGCCGGAGGGACAGCAGTTCCACTGGGACAGGGAAAAATGGGATAAAAACTGGGAATTAAACCTGGAATTAAACTGGGAATTACACTGGGAATTAAACTGGGAATTACAGCAGGAATTACACTGGGAATTACAGCAGGAATTACAGCAGGAATTACAGCAGGAATTAAACCGGGAATTCCAGCAGGCGCAGCGCCTCGGCACGGCGCTGCCGCAGGGACAGGAGTTCCACTGGGACAGGGAAAAACAGGGAAAAATGGGAATTAAACCTGGAATTAAATCTGGAATTACAGCAGGAATTAGATCTGGAATTACAGCAGGAATTAAACTGGGAGTTACAGCAGGAGTTACAGCAGGCGCAGCGCCTCGGCACGGCGCTGCCTCAGGGACAGGAGTTCCACTGGGGATAAAAATGGGAATAAAACCAGGAATTAAATTGGGAATTACAGCAGGAATTAAACCTGGAATTACAGCAGGAATTAAACTGGGAATTAAACCGGGAATTCCAGCAGGCGCAGCGCCTCGGCACGGCGCTGCCGGAGAGACAGGAGTTCCACTGGGGAGAAAAATGGGATAAAAATGGGAATTAAACTGGGAATTAAACCTAGAATTACAGCAGGAGTTACAGCAGGAATTAAATCTGGAATTACAGCAGGGATTACAGCAAGAATTCCAGCAGGAATTCCAGCAGGCGCAGCGCCTCGGCCCAGTGCTGATGGAGGGACAGCAGCTCCACTGGGGATAAAAACAGGGAAAAATGGGAGAAAAATGGGAATTAATCCGGGAATTAAACCTGGAATTACAGCAGGAATTACACTGGGAATTCCAGCCTGGTGAGAGAGCAGCTCCACTGGGAGAGAAAAATGGGATAAAAAACAGAAATTGGGGAAAAATGATCAGGAACTGGGGAAAAAAAACATTGGGAAATGGGGAATTATGGATGGGAAATGGGGAAAAAAAGGCTGGATTTAGGAAAAAAGTGGGAAATGAGGAATTAAGGACAAAAACCCAGAAGGGAAATGGGAAATTCCTTCCCCAGCCCTGGAATTTGGGAATGAGGGAAAGGAAATCCTGGGAATTTGGGACATTTTTGGGAATTTTTTGGGAAATTTTTGGGAATTTTTTGGGGATTAATTTGGGGAATTTTGGGAGAATTTTGGGGGAATTTAGGGAATTAATTTGGTGAATTTTGAGGAATTTTGGGGAATTTTTGGGGAATTAATTTGGGGAATTTTTGGGGAATTAATTGGGGAATTTTGGGGAATTTTGGGGGAATTTTTTAGGAATTTATTTGGGGAATTTTGGGGATTTTTTTGGGAATTAATTTGGGGAATTTTTGGGATTTTTTTGGGAATTAATCTGGGGAATTTCAGGGAATTTTGGGGGAAATTTTTGGGAAATTTTTGGGAATTTTTGGGGAATTATTTTGGGAATTTATTAGGGGAATTTTGGGGAATTTTTTTGGAATTAATCTGAGGAATTTTGGGGAATTTTTGGGGAAATTTTGGGAATTAATTTGGGGAATTTTTGGGGAATTAATCTGGGAATTTTGGGGGAATTTTTGGGGAATTATTTTGGGAATTTATTAGGGGAATTTTGGGATTTTTTTGGGAATTAATCTGGGGAATTTCAGGGAATTTTGGGGGAAATTTTTGGGAAATTTTTGGGAATTTTTGGGGAATTATTTTGGGAATTTATTAGGGGAATTTTGGGGATTTTTTTTGGAATTAATCTGAGGAATTTTGGGGAATTTTTGGGGAAATTTTGGGAATTAATTTGGGGAATTTTTGGGAATTAATTTGGGGAATTTTTGGGAATTAATTTGGGGAATTTTTGGGAATTAATTTGGGGAATTTTGGGGAATTTTGGGGAATTAATTTGGGGGATTTGGGGGAATTTTGGGGAATTAATCTGGGGAATTATGGGTAATTTTTGGGGAAATTTGAGGAATCAATTTGGGGAATTTTTGGTGAATTAATTTGGGGAATTTTTGGGAATTAATTTGGGGAATTTTGGGGAATTTTTTTGGAATTTTTGGGGAATTTTTTGGGAATGAATTTTGGGAATTATTTGGGGAATTATTTTGGGGAATTTTTGGGAATTTTTTTGGGAATTTTGGGGGAATTTTTTGGGAATTATTTTGGGAATTTATTAGGGGAATTTTGGGGAATTTTTTTGGAATTAATCTGAGGAATTTTGGGGAATTTGGGGGGAATTTTTGGGGAATTTTCGGGAATTAATTTGGGAATTTTGGTGAATTTTGGGGAATTTTTGGGAATTAATTTGGGGAATTTTGGGGAATTTTTTTGGAATTTTTGGGGAATTTTTTGGGAATGACTTTTGGGAATTTTGGGGAGTATATTTTGGGAATTATTTAGGGGATTTTGGGGATTTTGCTCACTTGCTTCAGCCTTGACTTTGTCCATCTCAGCCAGCAGAGCCACCTCGCGATCCATGAGGCTGGAAAGGAGAAAAGAGGGAAAAGTGGGGAAAAAGTGGGGAAAAAACTGGGAAAAAACTGGGAAAAAACTGGGAAAAACTGGGAAAAAACTGGGAAAAAACTGGGGAAAAAACTGGGAAAAAACTGGGGAAAAACTGGGAAAAAACTGGGAAAAAACTGGGAAAATAGGGAAAAAAATGGGAAAATAAACATGGAAAATGGGAAAAAATGGGAAAAGAGAGAGTGGTTAGGGGGGAATGGGGAGAAAAATGGGAAAATGGGAAAAAAATAAAAGAGAAAAATGTGGAAAATGGGGAAAAATAAAAGGGGAAAATGGGGAAAAGGGAAGGAAAGCAGGGAAGGCTCCAGGCAGGAAATTCCAGAGGGGAAATTTCAGATTAAAATTCCAGTGGGAAATTCCAGAGGAGAAATTCCAGAGGGGAAATTCTGGACAGGAATTTCAGGTGAGAATTCCAGGGAAGGAATTCCAGGTGAAAAATTCAGGGGGAAAATTCCAGGGGGGAAATTCCAGGTCAGAATTCCAGAGGGGAAATTCCAGGGGGGAATTCTGGGCAGGAATTCCAGGGGGGAAATTTCAGGGAAGGAATTCCAGGTGAAAAATTCAGGGGAAAATTCCAGGGGGGAAATTCCAGAGGGGAAATTCCAGGTGGGAATTCCAAGTGGAAAATTTCAGGGGGAAAATTCCAGGTGAGAATTCCAGAGGGGAAATTCCAGGTCAGAAATTCCAGGGGGAAAATTTCAGGTGGAAAAATTCCAGGTGGGAATTCCAGGTGGAAAATTCCAGAGGAGAAATTCCAGGTGGGAATTCCAAAGGGGAAATTCCAGGTGGGAAATTCCAGGTGGAAAATTCCAGAGGGGAAATTCTGGACAGGAATTCCAGGTGAGAATTCCAGGTGTGGAAATTCCAGGGGAAAATTCCAGGGGAAAATTCCAGATGAAAATTCCAGGTGAGAATTCCAGGGGGAAAATTCCAGGGGGAAAATTCCAGGGGGAAAATTCCAGGTGGAAAATTCCAGAAGGGAAATTCTGGACAGGAATTCCAGGTGAGAATTCCAGGGAAGGAATTCCAGGTGAAAAATTCAGGGGGAAAATTCCAGGAGGGAATTCCAGGGGGGAAATTCCAGGTCAGAAATTCCAGGTGGGAAATTCTGGGCAGGAATTCCAGAGGGGAAAATTCCAGGTGAGAATTCCAGGTGAGAATTCCAGGTGAAAAATTCAGGGGGAAAATTCCAGGGGGAAAATTCTGGACAGGAATTCCAGAGGGGAAATTCCAGAGGGGAAATTCCAGGTGGAAAATTCCAGGTGGAAAATTCCAGGTGGAAATTCCAGGTGGAAATTCCAGATTAAAATTCCAGGTAGAAAATTCCAGGGGGGAATTCCGGGCAGGAGGCGCCGCCAGGGGGCGCCCGGAGCCGCGGGAAAATCGGGAATTGGGGATGGGAAAAGGGAGAGACAGGGCAGGGGAAATCCCAAAAAAATCCCAAAAAAATTCCCAAAAAATCAATTAAAAATCCCAGAGAAATCCTAAAAAAATCCCAGAGAAAATCCCAAAAAATTCCAGAGAAACTCCCCACAAAATCCCAGAGAAATCCCAGAGAAAATCCCAAAAAAATCCCAAAAAAATCCCAAAAAAATCCCACAGAAAATCCCAGAGAATTCCCAGAAAAAATCCCAAAAAATCCCAGAGAAAATCCCAAAAAATCCCAGGGAAAATCCCAGAGAAAATCCCAAAAAAAATCCCAAAAAAAATCCCAAAAAAATCCCAGAGAAAATCCCAAAGAAATCCCACAAAAATCCCAGAGAATTCCCAGAGAAAATCACAGAGAAATCCCGGAGAAATCTCAGAGAATTCCCAAAAAATCCCAGAGAAATCCCAGAGAAAATCCCAAAAATAATCCCAAAATAATCCCAGAGAATTCCCCCAGAATTTCCAGAAAATTCCCAGAAAAAAAATCCCACAGAATTTCCAGAAAAATCCCAGAAAAAATCCCAAAAAATCCCAGAGAAAATCCCAGAGAAAAATCCCAGAGAATTCCCAAACCCACTGGAATTTTTTATAATTTCAGGAATTTTGGGAATTTTTCCCCCCTTACCAGCTCTGGATCTCTGGGAATTCTTTGGGAATTTCAGGAATTTCAGGAATTTTTGATAATTTCAGGATTTTCCATCCTTTACCAGCTCTGGATCTTTGGGATTTTTTTTGGAATTTCAGGAATTTCAGGAATTTTGGGATTTTTTTCCCCTTTACCAGCTCTGGATCTCTCTGAAGGCCCCCAAAACTTTGGGAATTTTTGAGAATTTCAGGAATTTTTGATAATTTCAGGATTTTCCATCCTTTACCAGCTCTGGATCTTTGTGATTTTTTTGGAATTTCAGGAATTTTGGGAATTTTTTCCCCTTTACCAGCTCTGGATCTCTGGGAATTTTTGGGAATTTTTAATAATTTCAGGAATTTCAGGATTTTTCCCCTTTACCAGCTCTGGATCTTTGTGATTTTTTTGGGAATTTTTGATAATTTCAGGATTTTCCATCCTTTACCAGCTCTGGATCTCTGGGAATTCTTTGGGAATTTCAGGAATTTAAGGAATTTTTCATAATTTCAGGAATTTTTCATAATTTCAGGATTTTTTCCCCTTTACCAGCTCTGGATCTTTGTGATTTTTTTTGGGAATTTCAGGAATTTTGGGATTTTTTTCCCCCTTACAGGCTTTGGATCTCTGGGAATTTTCAGGATTTTTTTATAATTTCAGGAATTTTGGGAATTTTTTCCCCCCTTACCAGCTCTGGATCTCCCTGGAGGCTCCCAGAACTTTGGGAATTTTTGGGAATTTCAGGAATTTTGGGATTTTTTTCTCCTTTACCAGCTCTGGATCTCTGGGAATTTTCAGGAATTTCAGGATTTTGGGATTTTTTTCCCCCTTACCAGCTCTGGATCTCTCTGAAGCCCCCCAGAACTTTGGGAATTTTTGGGAATTTCATTTTTTTCAGGATTTTTCCCCCTTACCAGCTCTGGATCTCCCCAAAGGCTGCCCTTGCTCTCCTCAGGGAATTTTCCACCTCGTCCCTGAGCAGGGCCCGGAACCGCGCCAGGGCCACGGAGCAGCGCTGCAGGTCCTTCAGGGACTTCTCCAGGCTGCACCCTGGGGGAAAAAATCAAATTATTTCATGAGGAAAAACAAAATATTGTATGGGAAATTAAAATATTCCATGGGGAAATCAAAATATTGCATGGGGAAAATCAAATATTGCATGGGGAAATCAAAATATTCCATGGAAAAATTAAAATATTCCATGAAAAATCAAAATATTGCATGGAAAAAAAATATATACCATGGGAAAAAAAATCTAAATATTCCATGGAAAATCAAAATATTGCATGGGGAAATCAAAATATTCCATGAAAAATCAAAATATTCCATGGAAAAACAAAATATTCCATGGAAAAATTAAAATATTCCATGGAAAAATTAAAATATTCCATGGAAAAATTAAAATATTGCATGGGGAAATCAAAATATTGCATGGGAAATTAAAATATTGCATGGGGAATCAAAATATTGCATGGGGAAATCAAAATATTCAATGGAAAAACAAAATATTCAATGGGAAATTAAAATATTCCATGGGGAAAATCAAAATATTGCATGGGAAAATTAAAATATTCCATGGGAAAAAAATCAAAATATTGCATGGGGAAAATCAAAATATTGCATGGGAAATTAAAATATTCCATGGAAAATCAAAATATTGCATGGGAAATCAAAATATTGCATGGGAAATCAAAATATTGCATGGGAAATCAAAATATTGCATGGGAAAAAACAAAATATTCCATGGGAAATCAAATATTGCATGGGGAACAAACAAAATATTGCATGGGAAATCAAAATATTCCATGGAAAATCAAAATATTCCATGGGGAAATCAAAATATTCCATGGAAAATCAAAATATTCCATGGGAAATCAAAATATTCCACGGGAAAATCAAAATATTCAATGGGGAAAATCAAATATTCCATGAACAATCAAAATATTCCATGGGGAAAAATCAAATATTGCATGGGGAAATCAAAATATTGCATGGGAAACCAAAATATTCAATGGGAAATCAAAATATTGCATGGAAAAATTAAAATATTCCATGGGAAATTAAAATATTGCATGGGGAAATCAAAATATTCCATGGGGAAATCGAAATATTGCACGGGGAACAAACAAAATATTCCATGGGAAATCAAAATATTGCATGGCAAATTAAAATATTGCATGGAAAAAAATATATATACCATGGGAAAAAAATCAAAATATTGCATGGGAAAATCAAAATATTCCATGGGAAAAAAATCAAAATATTCCATGGGGAAATCAAAATATTGCATGGGAAATCAAAATATTCCATGGGAAATCAAAATATTGCATGGGGAAAAATCAAAATATTCCATGAGGAAAAACAAAATATTCCATGTAAAATTAAAATATTCCATGGGGAATCAAAATATTCCATGGGAAAAAATCAAATATTGCATGGGAAAATCAAAATATTGCATGGGAAATCAAAATATTGCATGGGAAAATCAAAATATTGCATGGGAAATCAAAATATTCCATGGAAAATCAAAATATTTCAAGGGAAATCAAAATATTGCATGGGAAAAATCAAATATTCCATGGGAAATCAAAATATTCCATGGAAAAAAACAAAATATTCCATGGGAAATCAAAATATTCCATGAAAAATCAAAATATTGCATGGGGAAATCAAAATATTGCATGGAAAAAAAAATATATACCATGGGAAAAAAATCAAAATATTCCATGAAAAATCAAAATATTCAATGGGAAATCAAAATATTCCATGGGAAATCAAAATATTGCATGGGGAAATTAAAATATTCAATGGAAAAACAAAATATTGCATGGGGAAAACAAAATATTCCATGGGAAATCAAAATATTGCATGGGAAATCAAAATATTCCATGGGAAAATCAAAATATTCCATGGGGAAAATCAAATATTCCATGAACAATCAAAATATTCCATGGGGAAAAATCAAATATTGCATGGGGAACAAACAAAATATTCCATGGGAAAAAAATCAAAATATTGCATGGGAAATCAAAATATTCCATGGGAAATCAAAATATTGCATGGGAAATCAAAATATTGCATGGGGAAATCAAAATATTGCATGGGAAATCAAAATATTCCATGGGAAATCAAAATATTGCATGGGAAATCAAAATATTCCATGGGAAATTAAAATAGTCCATGGGAAAAAACAAAATATTCCATGGGGAAATCAAAATATTCCATGGGAAATAAAAATATTGTATGGGAAATTAAAATATTCCATGGGAAAATTAAAATATTCCATGGGAAATCAAAATATTGCATGGAAAAAAAAATATATACCATGGGAAAAAAATCAAAATATTCCATGAAAAATCAAAATATTGCATGGGAAATCAAAATATTCCATGGGAAATCAAAATATTGCATGGGAAATCAAAATATTGTATGGGAAATTAAAATATTGCATGGGAAATCAAAATATTCAATGGAAAATCAAAATATTCCATGGGAAATCAAAATATTGCATGGGAAATCAAAATATTCCATGGAAAAATTAAAATATTGCATGGGGAAATCAAAATATTGCATGAGAAATTAAAATATTGCATGGAAAAATCAAAATATTCCATGAAAAATCAAAATATTGCATGGGAAATCAAATATTCCATGGAAAAGCAAAATATTGCATGGAAAAAAAAATATATACCATGGGAAAAAAATCAAAATATTCCATGGGAAAAAAATCAAAATATTCCATGGGAAAATCAAAATATTCCATGGGAAATCAAAATATTGCATGGGGAAATAAAAATATTGCATGGGAAAATCAAAATATTCCATGGAAAAATTAAAATATTCCATGGAAAAATTAAAATATTCCATGGGGAAATCAAAATATTCCATGGGGAAATCAAAATATTGCATGGGAAAAACAAAATATTGCATGGGAAATTAAAATATTGCATGGGAAAAACAAAATATTGCATGGGAAATCAAAATATTCCATGGGGAAATCAAAATATTGCATGGGGAAATTAAAATATTCCATGGGAAATCAAAATATTCCATGAGGAACAACCCCCAAACTGACCCTGCTGCCTCTGGGATTTTTTTCAATTTTTTTCCCAATTTTTAAAATGTTTTTTTCTGATTTTTTTTTCTGATTTTTTTCCACTTTTTAAATGATTTTTTAAATGATTTTTTATTTTTTTTCCACTTTTTTTTACAATTTAAATTTTTTTTTTTCTGATTTTTTCTGGGTTTTTCCTGACTTTTCCTGATTTTTTTTTTCCATTTTGTTTTCCAATTTAAAATGGGTTTTTTCCTGATTTTTTTCTGATTTTTACAATTTTTTCCTGATTTTTTCCTGATTTTTTTCCCCACTTTTTTTCTGATTTTTAATTTTTTTTTTCTGATTTTTTCTGGTTTTTTTTTTCTGATTTTTCCTGATTTTTTTTCCATTTCCTTTTTCCAATTTAAAATTTTTTTTTCTTATTTCCTTTCTGATTTTTTTGCTTTTTTTATTCCCCTATTTTTAAAATGGTTTTTTTTCTGATTTTTTTTCCCAGTTTTTAAAAAGTTTTTTTTTTCTGTTTTTTTCTGATTTTTTTTCTGGTTTTTTTTCTAATTTTTTTCCAATTTTTAATTGGTTTTTTTCTGATTTTTTTCTGATTTTTTTTCATTTTTTCCCCCAATTTTTAGTTTTTTTTTCTGATTTTTTCCACTTTTTTCCCAATTTTTAAAATGGTTTTTGCTCACTTTTTAATGATTTTTTTATAGTTTTTTCCACTTTTTTTTTTCCAATTTTTAATTTTTTTTTGGGGGTTTTTTTCCTGATTTTTTTCCGTTTTTCCCCCAATTTATAATTTTTTTTCCTGATTTTCTTTCTGATTTTTTGGGGTTTTTTACCAATTTTTGAAAAGGTTTTTATGATTTTTTTCTGACTTTTTTCCCCCATTTTTTAAAAAGTTTTTTATGATTTTTTTTCCTGCATTTTGTCTAATTTTTTCCAATTTTTAAAATGTTTTCTTCTGAGTTTTTTTCTGGTTGTTTTCTAGTCTTTTTTCTGTTTTTTTCCAATTTTTAAAATGTTTTTTTTTTCTGATTTTTTCCACTTTTTTCCCAATTTTTAAAATGGTTTTTCCTCACTTTTTAATGATTTTTTTTATGGTTTTTTCCACTTTTTTTTCCCCAAATTTTAAATTTTTTTTCTGAATTTTTCTGGTTTTTTTCTGATTTTTCCTGATTTTTTTCCATTTTCTTTTTCCAATTTAAAATTTTTTTTTCTTATTTCCTTTCTGATTTTTTTGGTTTTTTTATTCCCCTATTTTTAAAATGGTTTTTTTTCTGATTTTTTTTCCCAGTTTTTAAAAAGTTTTTTTTTTCTGTTTTTTTCTGATTTTTTTCCTGTTTTTTTTTCTAATTCTTTTCCAATTTTTAATTGGTTTTTTTCTGATTTTTTTCAGATTTTTTTCAGATTTTTTTTCATTTTTTTCCCCAATTTTTAATTTTTTTTTCTGATTTTTTCCATTTTTTTCCCCAATTTTTAAAATGGTTTTTCCTCACTTTTTAATGATTTTTTATGGTTTTTTCCGCTTTTTTTTTTCCAATTTTTAATTTTTTTTTGGGGGTTTTTTCCTGATTTTTTTCCATTTTTCCCCCAATTTATAATTTTTTTTCCTGATTTTCTTTCTGATTTTTTGGGGTTTTTTTTCCAATTTTTGAAAAGGTTTTTATGATTTTTTCCTGACTTTTTTCCCCCATTTTTTAAAAAGTTTTTTATGGTTTTTTTTTCCTGCATTTTGTCTAATTTTTTCCAATTTTTAAAATGTTTTCTTCTGATTTTTTTTCTGGTTGTTTTCTAGGTTTTTTTCCTGTTTTTTTCCAATTTTTAAAATGTTTTTTTTTCTGATTTTTTTCCACTTTTTTCCCAATTTTTAAAATGGTTTTTCCTCACATTTTAATGATTTTTTTTCTGATTTTTTCTGGGCTTTTTTTCTGATTTTTTTCCATTTTTTCCCAATTTTAATTTACTTTTCCTGATTTTTTTCTGTATTTTTCCAATTTTAATTTTTTTTTCCATTTTTTTTCTTATATTTTTCTGATTTTTTCCAATTTCCAATTTTTAATTCTTTTTTCTGATTTTTTCTGATTTTTTTCCATTTTTTATCCAATTTTAAAAATCTTTTTTCTGATTTTGTTTCTGATTTTTTCTACTTTTTATCCAAATTTTAAAATGTTTGTTTCTGGTTTTTATTCTAATTTTTTTCTGATTTTTTCCACTTTTTTCCCCATTTTTAAATTTTTTTTTCTGATTTTTCCCCACTTTTCCCCCTATTTCTTAACAGGTTTTTTTCTCTTTTTTTTCCAAATTTTTCTCATTTTTTTTCCACATTTTTCCTGGATTTTAGCTGAATTTTTCCTGGTTTTTCCCCTAAATTCCCATTTTCTCCCCCAAATTCCCATTATTTTCCATTTTCTCTCCATTTTCCCCCAAAAAATTCCCATTTTTTCCCATTTTTTCCCCATTTTTCCCCTCCTTACCCGATTTTTTCCCCCCTGGGGATCCGGGGCTGCTCCGGTTGGGATTTGGGATTTGGGATTTTTGGGGAAAATTTGGAATTCCATTCCCCAGAGCTGCAGGAAAAAAACCCAGAAAATTCCCTTTGGTAATTCCAGGAATTCCCAGAAATTTGGGATTCCCCCAAAATTTTCAGGTTTTCCCTCAAAAATCCCCCCAAAATTCCCAGATTTCCTCAAAAAAAATTCAATTTTTTCCCCAAAATTCCCATTTTCGCCCCTAAAATTCCCAGATTTCCTCCAAAAATTCCATTTTTTTACCCAAAATTCCCAGATTTTTCCCCCACATTTCCATTTTTTTTTCCCTCCCAAATTTCCCCCCAAAATCCCCAGAAATTCCCAGATTTCCTCCTCCCAAAATTCTCATTTTTTTTCCCCCAAATTCCCAAATTTCCCCCCAAAATCCCCAGAAATTCCCAGATTTCCTCCTCCCAAAATTCTCATTTTTTTTCCCCCAAATTCCCAGATTTCTCCCCAAAATCCCCAAAATTCCAGAATTTCCCCCAAATTTCCCAGAATCCTCCAATTTCCCAGAATCCCCCAAACTTCTCCGACTTCCCAGAATTCCCCAAATTTCCCAGAATTCCCCCAATTTCCCAAACTCCTCCAATTTCCCACAATCCCCCACACGCCCCCAGTTTCCCAGAATTCCCCAAATTTCCCAGAATTCCCCCAATTTCCCAAATTCCTCCAGTTTCCCAGAATCCCCCACACTCCCCCAATTTCCCAGAATGCCCCAAACTCCCAAACTCCCCCAATTTCCCAGAATTCCCCCAAATTCCTCCAATTTCCCAGAATCCCCCAGACTCCTCCAATATCCCACAATCCCCCAAACTCCCCCAGTTTCCCAGAACTCCCCATTTTCCCACACTCCTCCAATTTCCCACAATCCCCCACACTCCCCCAGTTTCCCACAATTCCCCACATTTCCCAGAATTCCCCCAGTTTCCCAGAATTCCCCAAATTTCCCACAATCCCCCACACTCTCCCAGTTTCCCACAATTCCCCCACAATTTCCCAGAATTCCCCCAGACTCCTCCAATATCCCACAATCCCCCCAATTTCCCAGAATTCCCCATTTTCCCACACTCCTCCAATTTCCCACAATCCCCCACGCTCCCCCAATTTCCCGGAATTCCCCCAAACTCCTCCAATTTCCCAGAATCCCCCAGACTCCTCCAATATCCCACAATCCCCCACACTCCCCCAGTTTCCCAGAATTCCCCATTTTCCCACACTCCTCCAATTTCCCACAATCCCCCACACTCCCCCAGTTTCCCACACTCCCCCAGTTTCCCACAATCCCCCAGAATTTCCCAGAATCCCCCAGACTCCTCCAATTTCCCAGAATCCCCCGGACTCCCCCAGTATCCCACAATCCCCCAGAATTTCCCACAATTCCCCCAGGCTCCCCCAGTATCCCACAATCCCCCACCGCTGTCCCCGCCGTCGCTCAGCGTCTCCATGGTGTCGGCCCCGTTGCCATGGAAACCGTTGAGGGCGGGGCCTGGCCAGGGCTCGGGGGCGGAGGGGGCGGGGCCAGGCCCGGGCTGGGGGCGGGGCTTGGATTTCTTCTTCTTGGGCTGGGGGAAAATGGGGAAAAAATGGGGAAATTCAAATTATAATGGGGAAAATTCAAATTTTAATGGGGAAAATTCAAATTATAATGGGGAAATTTAAATTATAATGGGGAAAAATGAGATTTTAATTGGAGGGAAATGGGGAAATTTAAATTTTAATGGGGAAAATGGGGAAATTGAAATTTTAATGGGGAAAATTCAAATTTTAATGGGGAAAAATGAGATTTTAATTGGGGGGAAAATGGGAAAATTGGAATTTTAATGGGGATAAAATTGAGATTTTGATTGGGGGAAAAATGGGGGAAAATGGGGAAAATGGGTAAATTCAAATTTTAATGGGGAAAATGGGGGAAAATGGGAAAATTGGAATTTTAATGGGGAAAAAATGAGATTTTAATTGGGGGGAAATGGGGAAAAAATGGGGAAAATGGGGAAATTTAAATTTTAATGGGGGAAATGGGGAAATTTAAATTTTAATGGGGAAAATTCAAATTTTAATGGGGAAAATTGAGATTTTAATTGGGGTGAAAATGGGAAAATTGAAATTTTAATGGGGAAAAAATTGAGATTTTAATTGAGGGGAAAAATGGGAAAAATGGATAAAATTGAAATTTTAATGGGGAAAAAATGAGATTTTGACTGGGGGGAAAATGGGGAAAAATGGGGAAAATGGGAAAATTTAAATTTTAATGGGGGAAATGGGGAAATTCAAATTTTAATGGGGAAAAAAATGAGATTTTAATTGGGGGGAAAATGGGAAAAATGGGTAAAATTGAAATTTTAATGGGGAAAAAAATGAGATTTTGATTGGGGAAAAAATGGGGGAAAATGGGGAAAAAAATGGGAAAATTGGAATTTTAATGGAGAAAAAATGAGATTTTAATTGGGGGGAAAATGGGAAAATTCAAATTTTAATGGGGAAAATGGGGAAATTTAAATTTTAATGGGGAAAATTCAAATTTTAATGGGGAAAAAATGAGATTTTAATTGGGGTGAAAATGGGGAAATTCAAATTTTAATGGGAAAAATGGGGAAATTTAAATTTTAATGGGGAAAATTCAAATTTTAATGGGGAAAAAATGAGATTTTAATTGGGGGGAAAAAAGGAAAATTCAAATTTCAATGGGGAAAATATTGAGATTTTAATTGGGGAGAAAATGGGAAAATTGGAATTTTAATGGGGAAAAAATAGAGATTTTAATTGGGGGGAAAATGGGGAAAATTTAAATTTTAATGGGGAAATTTAAATTTTAATGGGGAAAATTGAGATTTTAATTGGGAGGAAAATGGGGGAAAATGGGAAAAACTGAAATTTTAATGGGGGAAATGGGGAAAATGGGAAAATTCAAATTTTAATGGGGAAAAAACTGAGATTGTAATTGGGGGAAAATGGGGAAAATGGGAAATTGGAAAATGGGAAAAATTGAAATTTTAATGGGAGGAAAAATTGAGATTTTAATTGGGGAAAAATGAGGGAAAATGGGAAAAATTGAAATTTTAATGGGAAAAAATTGAGATTTTAATTGGGGGGAAAAGGGAAAAACTGAAATTTTAATGGGAGAAATGGGGAAAATGGCAAAATTCAAATTTTAATGGGAAAAATTCAAATTTTAATGGGGGGGAAAAAAGGGGAAAATGGGAAAATTCAAATTTTAATGGGGAAAAAATTGAGATTTTAATTGGGGAAAAATGAGGGAAAATGGGAAAAATTGAAATTTTAATGGGGAAAAATGGGGAAAATTCAAATTTCAATGGGGAAAATGGGAAATTGGGAAATGGGAAAATTCAAATTTTAATGGGGAAAATGGGGAAAAATTACTAAAAATGGGGGGAAAAGGGGAAAATGGGGAAATATAAATTTTAATGGGGAAATTCAAATTTTAATGGGGGAAAATTGAGATTTTAATTGGGGGAAAAAAAGGAAAATGGGGTAAAAATGGGGGTTAAATTCATATTTTAATTGGGAAAAATGGGGGAAATTATGGGGAGAAATTGGGAAGAAATTGAGGAAAAAATTGAGGAAAAATGGGGAAAATCCATCTTTTAATTGGGGAGAAGATGGGGAAAAATAGGGGAAAAATTCACATTTTAATGGGAAAAATGGGGAGAAAATTGGGATTTTTGGGAATTACTTTTTTTTTCCCAGTCACCGTCCATTCCTTGAGCACCTCGCTGGCATTGCCTGGAAAAAAAATGGGAAAAGTTGGGAATGAGGTGGAAAAAAAATGAGAATTCCTGAATATTCCATCCCAAATTATTTTCAATCCCAAAATTTCCATCCCAAATCCTCAAAATTTCCATCCCAAAAACCAAAAATTCCTAAAAATTCCACCCCAAATTTCCTTCAATCCCAAAATTCCATCCCAAAAATTCCACCCCAAATTTCCTTAAATCCCAAAATTCCATCCCAAAAATTCTTCCAATCCTCTCAAATTCCTTTTTCTGTCACCCCAAAACCCAAAAATTCCCCAAAATTCCAACCCCAAATCCTCTTCAATCCTAAAATTCCATCCCAAAATTTCTCCAGTCCTTTAAAATTCCCATTTCCAGTCACCCCAAATCCCAAAAAATTCCCATTTTTTCCCATTTTTTCCCCATTTTTACCCCCCATGAAGGCCTGCACCGTCCTGTCCCCTCCCAAAATTCCCATTTTTTCCCAAATTTCCCCATTTTTTCCCCATTTTTACCCTCCATGAAGGCCTGCACCATCCTGTCCTACCCCAGAATTCCCATTTTTTCCCATTTTTCCACCAAATTCTGGATTTTTTACCCTCCATGAAGGCCTGCACCGTCCTGTCCACTCCCAAAATTCCCATTTTTTCCCATTTTTCCCCATTTTTTCCCCATTTTTTACCCTCCATTAAGGCCTGCTCCATCCAGTCCCTTCCCAAAATTCCCATTTTTCCCCATTTTTTCCCCAAATTCTGTATTTTTTACCCTCCATGAAGGCCTGCACCATCCTGTCCCACCCCAAAATTCCCATTTTTTCCCAAATTTCCCCAAATTTCCAGGATTTTTACCCTCCATGAAGGCCTGCACCGTCCTGTCCTCTGTCAGAATTCCCATTTTTTCCCAAATTTCCCTGTTTTTTCCCCAAATTCTGGATTTTTACCCTCCATGAAGGCCTGCACCGTCCTGTCCCCTCCCAAAATTCCCATTTTTTTCCCAAATTTTCCCATTTTTTCCCCAAATTCTGGATTTTTTACCCTCCATGAATGCCTGCACCATCCTGTCCCACCCCAAAATTCCCATTTTTTCCCAAATTTTCCCATTTTTTCCCAAATTCTGGATTTTTTACCCTCCATGAATGCCTGCACCGTCCTGTCCACGGCGTTGTCGAAGTGCTGCAGCACCAGCACGATCTCGGTGTTGCTGCGGTTGGGAACCACGGCACGGACGGCCTGGACCTGGGGAAAACAGGGAATAATAACTGGGTAAACTGGGAATAGGAACTGGGAATGATGGGAAAAGGAACTGGGAATGATGGAAAAAGGAACTGGGAATGATGGAAAAAGGAACTGGGAATAGTGGGAAAAGGAACTGGGAATAGTGGGAAAAGGAACTGGGAATAACTGGGAACCACGGCACGGACGGCCTGGACCTGGGAACACAGGGAAATATGGGAAATGGAACTGGGAGAACTGGGGAAACTGGGAAAAGGAACTGGGAATAATGGGGAAAAATCCATGGGGGAAAAACTGGGAACCACGGCATGGACGGCCTGGACCTGGGAACACAGGGAAAAATGGGAAATGGAACTGGGAATACTGGGAATACTGGGAATACTGGGAATGATGGGAAAAGGAACTGGGAAAACTGGGAATAATGGGAAAAGGAACTGGGAATAATGGGAAAACTGGGAACCACGGCACGGATGGCCTGGACCTGGGAACACAGGCAAAAATGGGAAATGGAACTGGGAGAACTGGGGAAACTGGGAAAAGGAACTGGGAATAATGGGAAAAATAACTGGGAATAATGGGAAAAAAATCCATGGGGGAAAAACTGGGAACCACGGCACGGACGGCCTGGACCTGGGGAATGGGAAAAGGAACTGGGAAAACTGGGAATAATGGGAAAAGGAACTGGGAATGATGGGAATAATGGGAAAAGGAACTGGGAATGATGGGAATAATGGGAAAAGGAACTGGGAATAATGGGAAAAGGAACTGGGAATAATGGGAAAAGGAACTGGGAATAACTGTGGAAAACTGGGAAAAGGAACTGGGAATAATGGGGAAAATAACTGGGGAAACTGGGAACCATGGCACGGACGGCCTGCACCTGGGAACACAGGGAAAAGGAACTGGGAATAATGGGAAAACTGGCAAAAGGAACTGGGAAAACTGGGAAAAAGAATTGGAAATAATGGGAAAACGAACTGGGAAAACTGGGAAAAGTGGGAAAAGGAACTGGGAAAACTGGGAATAATGGGAAAACTGGGGAAAGGAACTGAGAATAATGGGAAAAGGAACTGGGAATGATGGGAAAAGGAACTGGGAATAGTGGGGAAACTGGGAAAAATCCACGGTGGAAAAACTGGGAACCACGGCACGGACGGACTGGACCTGGGAAATGGGAAAAGGTACTGGGAATGATGGGAAAAGGAACTGGGAATGATGGGAAAAGGAACTGGGAAAACTGGGAATGATGGGAAAAGGAACTGGGAATAATGGGGAAAATAACTGGGAATAATTGGGAACCACGGCATGGACAGCCTGGACCTGGGGAATGGGAAAAGGAACTGGGAGAACTGGGAATAATGGGAAAAGGAACTGGGAATAACTGTGGAAAAATGGGAAAAGGAACTGGGAATAATGGGGAAACTGGGAAAAGGAACTGGGAATAGTGGGAAAAGGAACTGGGAAAAACTGGGAACCACAGCACGGATGGCCTGGACCTGGGAATGGGAAAAATGGGAAAAGGAACTGGGAATACTGGGAATACTGGGAATACTGGGAATACTGGGAATAATGGGAATACTGGGAATACTGGGAATAATGGGAATAATGGGAATAATGGGAAAAATAACTGGGAACCATGGCACAGACAGCCTGGACCTGGGAATGGGAAAAATGGGGAAAGGAACTGGGAAAACTAGTAAAAGGAACTGGGAATAACTGGGAAAAGGAACTGGGAATGATGGGAAAAGGAACTGGGAATGATGGGAAAAGTGGGAAAAGGAACTGGGAATGATGGGGAAGGTAACTGGGAATAACTGAGAACCACGGCATGGACGGCCTGCACCTGGGGAAAACAGGGAAAAATGGGAAATGGAACTGGGACTAATGGGAATACTGGGAAAAGGAACTGGGAATAATGGGGAAAGGAACTGGGAATGATGGGAAAAGGAACTGGGAAAACTGGGAAAAGTGGGAAAAGGAACTGGGAATAATGGGAAAAGGAACTGGGGATACTGGGAATAATGGGAAAAGGAACTGGGAATAATGGGAAAAATAACTGGGAATAATGGGAAAAAAATCCATGGGGGAAAAACTGGGAACCACAGCATGGACGGCCTGGACCTGGGAACACAGGGAATAATGGGAAATGGAACTGGGAGAACTAGGGATACTGGGAAAAGGAACTGGGAATGATGGGAATAATGGGAAAAGGAACTGGGAATAATGGGAATACTGGGAAAAGGAACTGGGAATAATGGGAAAAGGAACTGGGAATAATGGGAAAAGGAACTGGGAAAACTGGGAATAATGGGAAAAGGAACTGGGAATAATGGGAAAACTGGGAACCACGGCACGGATGGCCTGGACCTGGGAACACAGGCAAAAATGGGAAATGGAACTGGAAGAACTGGGGAAACTGGGAAAAGGAACTGGGAATGATGGGAAAAATAACTGGGAATGATGGGAAAAAAATCCAGGGGGGAAAAACTGGGAACCACGGCATGGACAGCCTGGACCTGGGAATGGGAAAAATGGGAAATGGAACTGGGAATACTGGGAATACTGGGAAAAGGAACTGGGAATAATGGGGAAAGGAACTGGGAATACTGGGAAAAGGAACTGGGAATACTGGGAACCACGGCATGGACAGCCTGGACCTGGGAAATGGGAAAAATGGGAAATGGAACTGGGAATAATGGGAAAAGGAACTGGGAATAACTGTGGAAAAATGGGAAAAGGAACTGGGAATGATGGGAACAATGGGAAAGGGAACTGGGAAAAACTGGGAACCACGGCATGGACAGCCTGGACCTGGGAATGGGAAAAGGAACAGGGAATGATGGGAAAAGTGGGAAAAGGAACTGGGAATAACTGGGAAAAGGAACTGGGAATGATGGGAAAAGGAACTGGGAATGATGGGAATAATGGGAAATGGAACTGGGAATGATGGGAAAAGGAACTGGGAATAATGGGAAAAATAACTGGGAATAACAGGAAAAGGAACTGGGAATAATGGGAAAAAAATCCATGGGGGAAAAACTGGGAACCACGGCATGGACGGCCTGGACCTGGGAAATGGGAAAAGGTACTGGGAATAATGGGAAAAGGAACTGGGAATAACTGTGGAAAAATGGGAAAAGGAACTGGGAATAATGGGAAAATAACTGGGGAAACTGGGAACCACGGCACAGACAGCCTGAACCTGGGGAATGGGAAAAATGGGAAATGGAACTGGGAATAATGGGAATACTGGGAAAAGGAACTGGGAATAATGGGAAAAGGAACTGGGAAAACTGGGAATAATGGGAAAAGGAACTGGGAATAATGGGAATAATGGGAAAAGTGGGAAAAGGAACTGGGAATAGTGGGAAAACTGGGAACCACGGCACGGACGGCCTGGACCTGGGAACACAGGGAAAAATGGGAAATGGAACTGGGAATACTGGGAATACTGGGAATACTGGGAAAAGGAACTGGGAATAATGGGAAAAATAACTGGGAACCATGGCACGGACGGCCTGGACCTGAGAATGGGAAAAATGGGGAAAGGAACTGGAAAAACTAGTAAAAGGAACTGGGAATAACTGGGAAAAGGAACTGGGAATGATGGGAAAAGGAACTGGGAATGATGGGAAAAGTGGGAAAAGGAACTGGGAATGATGGGGAAGGTAACTGGGAATAACTGAGAACCACGGCATGGACGGCCTGCACCTGGGGAAAACAGGGAAAAATGGGAAATGGAACTGGGACTAATGGGAATACTGGGAAAAGGAACTGGGAATAATGGGGAAACTGGGAAAAATCCATGGGGGAAAAACTGGGAACCACGGCACGGACGGACTGGACCTGGGAAATGGGAAAAGGAACTGGGAATGATGGGAATACTGGGAAAAGGAACTGGGAATGATGGGAAAAGGAACTGGGAATAATGGGAAAAGTGGGAAAAGGAACTGGGAATGATGGGGAAGGTAACTGGGAATAATGGGGAAAGTGGGAAAAGGAACTGGGAATGATGGGGAAGGTAACTGGGAATAACTGAGAACCACGGCATGGACGGCCTGCACCTGGGAAAAACAGGGAAAAATGGGAAATGGAACTGGGAGAACTGGGGAAACTGGGAAAAGGAACTGGGAATAATGGGAAAAGGAACTGGGAATAATGGGAAAAGGAAATGGGAAAAGTGGGAACCACAGCATGGACGGCCTGGACCTGGGAAATGGAAAAAGGAACTGGGAAAACTGGGAATAATGGGAAAAGGAACTGGGAATACTGGGAATACCGGGAATACCGGGAATACTGGGAAAAGGAACTGGGAATAATTGGGAACCACAGCATGGACAGCCTGGACCTGGGAAAACAGGGAATAGTAACTGGGAAAACTGGGAAAAGGAACTGGGAATAACTGTGGAAAAATGGGAAAAATCCATGGGGGAAAAACTGGGAACCACGGCACGGACAGCCTGGACCTGGGAAATGGGAAAAACGGGAAATGGAACTGGGAGAACTGGGAATACTGGGAATACTGGGAAAAGGAACTGGGAATAATGGGAAAAGGAACTGGGGAAAAATGGGAAAAAAATCCATGGGGGAAAAACTGGGAACCATGGGATGGACGGCCTGGACCTGGGAATGGGAAAAGGAACTGGGAATAATGGGAAAAGGAACTGGGAATACTGGGAAAAGGAACTGGGAATAATGGGAAAAGGAACTGGGAATAACTGGGAATAATGGGAAAAGGAACTGGGAATAATGGGAAAAGGAACTGGGAATAGTGGGAAAAGGAACTGGGAAAACTGGGAAAAGTGGGAAAAGGAACTGGGAATAATGGGAAAAACAACTGGGAATAACGGGAAAAGGAACTGGGAAAACTGGGAAAAGTAACTGGGAATAACTGTGGAAAAATGGGAAAAATCCATGGGGGAAAAACTGGGAACCACGGCACGGACGGCCTGGACCTGGGAATGGGAAAAGGAACTGGGAATAATGGGGGAAAATGGGAAAGGGAACTGGGAATAATGGGAAAAATAACTGGGAATACTGGGAAAAGGAACTGGGAAAAACTGGGGGAAAGGAACTGGGAAAAACTGGGGACAAGGAACTGGGAAAAACTGGGGACAAGGAACTGGGAAAAACTCGGGAAAACTGGGGGGGAAATCCATGGGAAAACCAGAGAAAAAATCTCTGTTTGGAAATTCTGGGAATTTGGGAATTCTGGGCATTGGGAATTTGGGAATTGCAGGAATTTGGAATTTAGGATTTGCAGGAATTTGGGAATTTGGGATTTGCAATTTGCAGGAACTGGGAATTTGGGATTTAAAGGGATTTGGGATTTGAAGGAATTTGGGATTTGGGATTTGCAGGGATTTGGGATTAGCAGGAATTGGGGATTTGGGAGTTGCAGGGATTGGGAATTTGGGATTTGCAGGAATTGGGAATTTGGATTTAAAGGAATTTGGGATTTGCAGGAATTTGAGATTTACAGGAATTTGAGATTTACAGGAATTGGGATTTGGGATTTGCAGGAATTTGGGATTTGGGATTTGCAGGAAATTGGGCTTTAGCAGGAATTTGGGATTTGGGATTTGCAGGAATTTGTGAATTTGGGATTTGCAAGAATTGGGAATTTGGGATTTGCAGGAACTGGGAATTTGGGATTTGAGATTTGTAGGAACTGGGAATTTGGGATTTGAGATTTGCAGGAACTGGGAATTTGGGAATTTGGGATTAGCAGGAACTGGGATTTGGGATTTGCAGGAATTTGGGATTTGCAGGAATTTGGGAATGTGGGATTTTGGATTAGCAGGGATTTGGGATTTGAGATTTGCAGGAATTTGGGAATGTGGGATTTGGGATTTGCAGGAATTTGGGATTAGCAGGAATTGGGATTTGGGATTAGCAGGAATTTGGGATTAGCAGGATTTGGGATTTGGGGTTTCAGGCACCTTGTCCCTGATGCTCTCGCTGCAGCCGCCCTGCGCCCGCACGGCCCCGGAGCGAGCGTCGAACACGAACCCCGAGGGGTCTGGGGGGAAGGGAAAGGTCTGGGGTGAGAGACCCCAAAAACTGCTCTGATCCCAAACATCCCTGACCCCAAATATCCCTGACCCCAAATACCCCTGACCCCAAATATCCCTGACCCCAAATATCCCTGACCCCAAATACCCCTGACCCCAAATATCCCTGACCCCAAATCCTGATCTGACCCCAAATATCCCTGATCTGACCCCAAATCCTGGGGTGAGAGAACCCCAAAAACTGCCCTGACCCCAAATATCCCTGATCCCAAATATCCCTGATCCCAAATATCCCTGACCCCAAATACCCCTGATCCCAAATATCCCTGATCTGACCCCAAATCCTGGGGTGAGAGACCCCAAATATCCCTGACCCCAAATAATGTCCTGATCCCAAATACCCCTGACCCCAAATCCTGATCTGACCCCAAACCCTGATCTGACCCCAAATACCAGCTCTAATCCCAAATCCTGCCCTGATCCCAAATCCTGATCTGACCCCAAACCCTGCCCTGATCCCAAATAATGCCCTGACCCCAAAAATCCCTTTTTTCCTCTTCATTTTTCCCCCCAAAATCCCATTTTTTTCCATTCCCATCCTGCATTCCCCATCTGGCACCAAAAATTGGGACAATTATCCCAGAAAATAAAAAAAAAAAATCCAATTTTTTTCTTATTTTCCCCTTTTCCCCCCCATTTTCACCCTTTTTTCCCTCCTATTTTTCCCCTATTTTTTTCTTTTTCCCCCTATTTTTTCCCCTTTTCCCCTCCTATTTTTTCCCTCTTTTTTCCCCATTTTTTTCACTACTTTTTCCCTTTCCCTCCCCATTTTTCTCATTTTTTTCTCTCCCATTTCCCCCCTTTTTTCCTTATTTTTCCCCTATTTTTCCCTTTTTTTCCCATATTTTTTCCCTACTTTCCCCCCTATTTTTTCCCCCTTTTTCCCCTATATTTCCCCTTTTTTTCCTCCCCATTTCCAAATTTTTCCATCCCCATCTGGCACAGAAAACTGGGAAATAATCCCAGGAAATAATAAAAAAAAATCCCATTTTTTCCCATATTTTTCCCTATTTTTTTTCCCTATTTTTTCCCATATTTTTCCCATATTTCCCCTATTTTTTTCCCATATTTCCCCTATTTTTTCCCCTTTTTTCCCTATTTTTTCCCATATTTTTCCCTATTTTTTCCCCTTTTTTCCCTATTTTTTATCCCATATTTTTTCCCTATTTTTTTCCATATATTTTCCCCTTTTTCCCTCATTTTTTCCCCTTTTTTCCCTATTTTTATCCCATATTTTTTCCCTTTTTTCCCTCATTTTTTCCCCTTTTTTCCCATATTTTTCCCATATTTTTCCCCTATTTTTCCCTATTTTTTTCCCCATTTTTCCCTATTTTTTCCCATATTTTTCCCTATTTTTTTCCCATATTTTCCCCTATTTTTCCCCTTTTTTCCCTATTTTTTTCCCATATTTTTCCCATATTTTTCCCATATTTCTCCCATTTTTTTCCCTTTTTTCCCTATTTTTTTCCCATATTTTTCCCTATTTTTTCCCATATTTTCCCTATTTTTTCCCATATTTTTCCCATATTTTTCCCTATTTTTTTCCCATATTTTTCCCTATTTTTCCCATATTTTTCCCATATTTTTCCCTATTTTTTTCCCATATTTTTCCCTATTTTTCCCATATTTTTCCATATTTTTCCCACATTTTTCCCTATTTTTCCCCACATTTTTCCCTATTTTTTTCCCATATTTTTCCCTATTTTTTCCCATATTTTTCCCTATTTTTTTCCCATTTTTTTCCCCTATTTTTCCCATATTTTTCCCTATTTTTTCCCATATTTTTCCCATATTTTCCCCATATTTTTCCCTATTTTTATCCCATTTTTTTTCCCTTTTTCCCTCATTTTTCCATCCCCATCTGGCACAGAAAATTGGGATTTTGCTGCCAGGAAGCCTCTCAAGAATTAATTGAAATTAAATAAAGACAAACGAGGCCCCTCCCCCTCTGCAAACACTGAGGGGGGTTGAGATCCCAGGGGAGGCTCCAGAGACACAAAAAAAATGGGAAAGGGAGGGAAAAAATAAAATAAAAAGGGAAAAATAAAAATTAAAAATAGGGGGGATAAAGGGAAAAATGCAGGGGAAAAATAAAATAAATAAAAATAAAAATAAAAATAAAATAAAAAATAAAATAAAAATAAAATAAAAATAAAATAAAAATAAAATAAAAATAAAAATAAAAATAAAAATAAAAATAAAAATAAAAATAAAATAAAAATAAAATAAAAATTAAAATAAAATAAAAATAAACTGGGGGAAAAGAAAAAAATCCAGGGGAAAAATAAAAATTAAAAAAAACTGGGAAAAAGAGGAAAGGAAGGGAAAATAAAAATTAAAAATAGGGGGAATAAAGGGGAAAATGCAGGGGAAAAATAAAAATAAAGATAAAAAGGGAAATGGGGAAATGCAGGGGAAAAAAAAAACAAAAATAAAATGAGAAAAATGCAGGATAAAACTCAAAATAAAATGGGAAAATTAAAAAAAATAACTTGGAAAAGAGGGGGAAATGCAGGGAAAAATAAAAATAAAAATAAAAACAAAAAAACTGGGAAAAAGGGGAAAAATGCAGGGAAAAAACCCAAAATAACCTGGAATAAAAGGGAAAAATCCATTTTTTCCCCCTCATTTTTCCCCTTATTTCTCCCCAATCTTCCCCATTCTCTCCTTATTTTTTTCCCATTTTTTTCCCATTTTTTTTCCATTTTTTTTCCATTTTTTTCCCATTTTTTTCCCATTTTTTTCCCCATTTTTCCCTTATTTTTCCCTTTTTTTTTCCCTTTCCCCCCCTTATTTTTCCTCATTTTTTCCCTTTTTTCCCAATTTTTCCCTTATTTTTCTCCTTTTTCCTCCTTTATTTTCCCCCTCATTTTTCCCCAATTTTCCCCCTCATTTTTTTCATTTTTTTCATTTTTTTCCCTTTCCTCCCCCAATTTTCCCCTCATTTATTCCATTGTTTTTTCCATTTTTCCCTCCTTATTTTTCCATTTTTCCTCTCATTTTTCCCTTTTTTTAATTCCATTTTTTTCCCCAATTTTCCCCCCATTTATTCCATTTTTTTATTCACTTTTCCCTCCTTATTTTTCCCTTTTTTCCCCAATTTTCCCCTCATTTATTCCATTTTTTTTATTCACTTTTCCCCCAATTTATTCCATTTTTTTTCCCAATTTTCCCCCCATTTATTCCATTTTTTTTTTCCATTTTTCCCCTCATTTATTCCATTGTTTTTTCCATTTTTCCCCTCATTTTTCCCTTATTTTATTCACTTTTCCCTCCTTATTTTTTTCCCTTTTTTTCCCAATTTTCCCCTCATTTATTCCATTTTTTTTCCCAATTTTCCCCCCATTTATTCCATTTTTTTTTCCATTTTTCCCTCCTTATTTTTCCCTTTTTTCCCCATTTTTCCCCCCATTTATTCCATTTTTTTTCCCATTTTTCCCCTCATTTATTCCATTTTTTAATTCACTTTTCCCCTCATTTATTCCATTTTTTTATTCACTTTTCCCTCCTTATTTTTTTCCCTTTTTTCCCCAATTTTCCTCTCACCCAACCCCCAAATTTATTTTTATTTTTGAAATATTTTTGAATTTTTATTTTTTTTTAGTTTTTACCTTTGTGTTGCTTCCTGGACATTTCTGCAATTCCAGAGGATTTGGAGCAGGAAAATTTGGATTTTTTTTTATTTATGGGAATGTCCAAAAGGAGGAAATTTCCTGGAAAATAAAAATAAAAAAATTCAAATTAAATGTTTGAGTGAGAAAAGAAAAAAAAACAATTAAAAAATGGGAAATAAATAAAGAATTTTTAAAAATATATCCTGGAATATCCCAAATTTATCCCAATTTTTAATTTAGGGATATTAATTTATTTAATTTAAGGACATTAATTTATTTTTGGGACATTAATTTATTTTTGGGACATTTATTTATTTTAATGATATTAATTTAATTTTTTAAAAATTTATTTTAGGGACATTAATTTATTTTAGGAACATTAATTTATTTTAAGGACATTAATTTATTTTTTTGACATTTATTTTTGGGCCATTTATTTATTTTAAAGATATTAATTTAATTTTTTAAAAATTTATTTTAGGGACATTAATTCATTTTTGGGACATTATTTTAGGATATTTCTTTATTTTGGAATATTAATTTCCTGGGGAAATTCCTTAATTAATTAATCCTAATTAATCCTAATTAATCCTAATTAATTTAGTTTTCTGTTAATTAATCCTGACTTTTCCTGCCCCAAAATCTCAATTTTTTGGGGATTTTTCCATAGAAAAAAAGGATTATTCCTGATTTTTTCCCTGTTTTATTCACAAATCCACCCTTAATTAATTAATCCTAATTAACCCTAATTAATCCTAATTAACTTCAGTTTTCTGTTAATTAATCCTGGATTTTCCTGCACCAAAATCCCAATTTTTTTTTATTTTTCCATAGAAAAAAAGGATTATTCCCATTTTTTCCCTGTTTTATTCACAAATCCATCCCTAATTAATTAATCCTAATTAATCCTAATTAATCCTAATTAACTTTAATTCCTGTTAATTAATCCTGGCTTTTCCTGCACCAAAATCCCAATTTTTTTTTATTTTTCCATAGAAAAAAAATTATTATTCCTGATTTTTTTCCTGTTTTATTCACAAATCCACCCTTAATTAATTAATCCTAATTAACCCTAATTAATCCTAATTAACTTTAGATTCCTGTTAATTAATCCTGGCTTTTCCTGCACCAAAATCCCAATTTTTTTTTATTTTTCCATAGAAAAAAAGGATTATTCCTTAATTTTTTCCCTGTTTTATTGTAAAATCCATCCTTAATTAATTAATCCTAATTAACCCTAATTAACCCTAATTAATTTTAGTTTTCTGTTAATTAATCCTGGCTTTTCCTGTCCCCAAAATCTCAATTTTTGGGGATTTTTCCATAGGAAAAAAAAAGGATAATTCCCATTTTTTCCCAGTTTTATTGTAAAATCCATCTTTAATTAATTAATCCTAATTAATCCTAATTAACTTTAATTCCCTGCCCCCCAAAATCCCAATTTTTTTTGGATTTTCCAGAGTTTTCCAGAAGAAAAATGGAATTTTTCCTCTCCTTTGTCTCCTCTCTCTGTTTGATTTTCCAGGGGAATTTCCCCTCTGGAATGGGGGAAAAAAAAGAGAAAATTTGGGATAAATTTGGGATAAATTTGGGATAAATTTGGGATAAATTTGGGATAAATTTGGGATAAATTTGGGAATGTCCCAAAAAATCAAATCAATAAAATTGATTAAATATAATAAAGAAATATTCCTAAAAACTAATATACAAAAGAAATGAAATGTAATTAAATTAAATTAAAATAAAAATAAAAATCCCAAAAACCTCAGGAATGTCCCTAAAAAAAACCTTTGGAATGTCCCCAAAAATAAAGAAATTAAAAATATAAAATAAATAAAATATAATAAATAAATATTTTAAAAAAAGCCTCAGGAATGTCCTAAAAAATATCCAAGGAATGTCCTAAAAATAACCCTGGAATGTTCCTAAAAAATAAAGAAATAAAATAAAAATAAAGTAAAATTAAATTAAAATAAAATAAAAATAAAAATAAAAATAAAATAAAATAAAAATAAAATAAAATAAAATAAAATAAAATAAAAATAAAATAAAATAAAAATAAAATAAAAATAAAATAAAAATAAAAATAAATAAAATTAAATTAAAATATCCCCAAAAAACCTCAGGATTTTTTAATTGGAAAAGTGGGGAAATGGGAATAAAAATGGGAATAAAAATGGGAATAAAAATCAAAAGTGGGAAAAAAAGGGAATAAAAAAGGGGAATAAAAATAAAATGGAAAAAAAATGGGAATAAATGAGAATAAAAATAAAAATTGGGGGGAGAAGGGAATAAAGATGGGAATAAAAATAAAAAGTAGGGAAAAATGGGGGAAAAAATGGAAATAAAAATGGGAATAAAAATGGAATAAATGGAAATAAAAAGTGGGGGAAAAGGGGAATAAAAATGGGAAAAAAATGGGAATAAAAATTAAAATGGGAATAAAAATAAAAATGGGAATAAAAATAAAAATGGGAATAAAAATAAAAATGGGAATAAAAATAAATGGAAATAAAAATAAATAGTGGGAAAATGTGAATAAAAATGGGAATAAAAATGGGAATAAAAATGGGAATAAAAATGGGAATAAAAATGGGAATAAAAATGGGAATAAAAATGGGAATAAAAATGGGAATAAAAATGGGAATAAAAATTAAAAGTGGGAAAATGGGAATAAATTGGGAATAAAAATTAAAATGGGAATAAAAATAAAAATGGGAATAAAAATAAAAATGGGAATAAAAATAAAAATGGGAATAAAAATGGGAATAAAAATGGGAATAAAAATGGGAATAAAAATGGGAATAAAAATGGGAATAAAAATGGGAATAAAAATGGGAATAAAATCAAAAGTGGGAAAAAAGGGAATGAAAAAGGGGAATAAAAATAAAATGGAAAAAAATGGGAATAAAAATGGGAATAAAAATAAAAATGGGAATAAATGGGAACAAAAATGGGAACAAAAATGGGAACAAAAATGGGAACAAAAATGGGAACAAAAATGGGAACAAAAATGGGAACAAAAACAAAAAATAGGAAAAAAGGGAATAAAAATGGGAATAAATGGAAATAAAAATAAAAAGTGTGGAAAATGGGAACAAAAATGGGAATAAAAATAAAAATGGGAATAAAAAAGGGAACAAAAATGGGAATAAAAATTAAAAATGTGAATAAAAAAGGGAATAAAAATATTAAAATGGGGGAAAATGGAAATAAAAATGGGAATAAATGGAAATAAAAATGGGAATAAATGGAAATAAAAATAAAAATGAGAATAAAAATGGGAATAAAAATAAAAGTGGGAATAAAAATTGCAATAAAATGGAATAAAGGGAGTTTGGATGCAGGCACTGGGCAGGAAATAAACGGGGAATTCTTTAATTGGCTCCTGAATAATTCATGGGATTCACCTGGAAAAGGTCAAAACTGCCTGGGAATTGCAGAGAGCCGGGCAGGGAGGGGTTAAATCCTGGGGGGATTCATGGGCTGGGAGGGGGAATCAACAAATCCATCCCAAAAATCCCAAATCCTGGAAAAACCATCCCAAAAAATCCCAAATTCCACAAAATCCATCCCAAAAATCCCAAATATTTGTTATTAAAAATTGAGAAATTATCCCAAAAATCCCAAATCCTGGAAAAACCATCCCCAAAAATCCCAAATTCCATAAAATCCATCCCAAAAAATCCCAAATATTCATCATTAAAAATGGGGGAATTGTCCCAAAAATCCCAAATCCTGTAAAAACCATCCCAAAAATCCCAAATATTCATCATTAAAAATGGGAAAATTGTCCCAAAAATCCCAAATTCCACAAAATCCATCCCAAAAATCCCAAATATTCATCATTAAAAATGGGGGAATTGTCCCAAAAATCCCAAATCCTGTAAAAACCATCCCAAAAATCCCAAATATTCGTTATTAAAAATGGGGAAATTGTCCCAAAAATCCCAAATTCCATAAAATCCATCCCAAAAATCCCAAATATTCATCATTAAAAATGGGGGAATTGTCCCAAAAATCCCAAATTCCATAAAATCCATCCCAAAAATCCCAAATATTCACTGTTAAAAATGGGGGAATTGTCCCAAAAATCCCAAATCCTGTAAAAACCATCCCCAAAAATCCCAAATTCCACAAAATCCATCCCAAAAATGCCAAATATTCATCATTAAAAATGGGGAAAACATCCCAAAAATCCCAAATTCCACAAAATCCATCCCAAAAATCCCAAATATTCACTGTTAAAAATGGGGGAATTGTCCCAAAAATCCCAAATTCCACAAAATCCATCCCAAAAATCCCAAATATTCGTTATTAAAAATGGGGGAATCATCCCAAAAATCCCAAATCCTGTAAAATCCTCTCAAAAATCCCAAATATTCATCATTAAAAATGGGGAAATTGTCCCAAAAATCCCAAATATTCATCATTAAAAATGGGGAAATTATCCCAAAAATCCCAAATCCTGTAAAAACCATCCCAAAAATCCCAAATTCCATAAAATTCATCCCAAAAATCCCAAATATTCATCATTAAAAATGGGGGAAACATCCCAAAAATCCCAAATCCTATAAAAATCCTCTCAAAAATCCCAAATACTCATCATTAAAAATGGGGAAAACATCCCAAAAATCCCAAATCCTGTAAAATCCATCCCAAAAATCCCAAATTCCACAAAATCCATCCCAAAAATCCTAAATATTCATCATTAAAAATGGGGAAATTGTCCCAAAAATCCCAAATCCTGTAAAAACCATCCCAAAAATCCCAAATATTCACTGTTAAAAATGGGGAAAACATCCCAAAAATCCCAAATTCCATAAAATCCATCCCAAAAATCCCAAATATTCATCATTAAAAATGGGGAAATTGTCCCAAAAATCCCAAATCCTGTAAAAACCATCCCAAAAAATCCCAAATTCCATAAAATCCATCCCAAAAATCCCAAATATTCATTATTAAAAATGGGGAAACCACCCCAAAAATCCCAAATCCCAAATATTCATCATTAAAAATGGGAAAATTATCCCAAAAATCCCAAATCCCAAAAAATCTGTTGGTAAAAATCATCCCAAAAACCCCAAATCCTAAATAATCACTGTTAAAAATGGGGAAATTGTCCCAAAAATCCCAAATCCTGTAAAAACCATCCCAAAAAATCCCAAATTCCATAAAATCCATCCCAAAAATCCTAAATATTCACTGTTAAAAATGGGGAAACCACCCCAAAAATCCCAAATCCTGTAAAAATCACCCCAAAAATGCCAAATGTTCATCATTAAAAATGGGGAAAACATCCCAAAAATCCCAAATTCCACAAAATCCATCCCAAAAATCCCAAATATTCGTTGTTTAAAATGGGGAAATTGTCCCAAAAATCCCAAATCCTGTAAAAACCATCCCAAAAATCCCAAATATTCATCATTAAAAATGGGAGAATTGTCCCAAAAATCCCAAATCCTGTAAAAACCAGAGGAAATGGGAAAGAAAGAGGGGAAAGGGAGGGGAAAAAAAGGAGGAAAAAGGAGGAAAAAGGAGGAAAAAGGAGGAAAAAGGAGGAAAAAGGAGAAAAAAGGAGAAAAAAGGAGAAAAAAGGAGAAAAAAGGAGAAAAAAGGAGAAAAAAGGAGAAAAAAGGAGAAAAAAGGAGAAAAAAGGAGAAAAAAGGAGAAAAAAGGAGAAAAAAAGGAGAAAAAAAGGAGAAAAAAGGAGAAAAAAGGAGAAAAAAGGAGAAAAAAGGAGAAAAAAGGAGAAAAAAGGAGAAAAAAATGGAGATAAAAAAGAGAAAAAAAGGAGAAAAAAAGACAGAAAAGAAGAGGGAAAAGAGGAAAAAATGAGAAGAAAAAGAGAGAAAAGAAGAGGGAGGAAAAACCTCCTCAAACTCCCTAAAAAAAAACCTCAGAGCCCCCAAAAACTCCTCAGACCCCACAAAAAGAGCCTCAAACCCTCAGAGAGACCTCAAAAATGACACCAAAAACCTCCTCAAACTCCCAAAAAAGTTCTCAGAGCCCCCCAAAAAACCCAGAGACCCCAAAAAAAACCCAGAGACCTCACAAAAGAGCCTCAAAACCTCACAGACATCCCAAAAATTCCTCAGACTCCTCAAATAAAACCCTCAGAGCTCACAAAAAAGCTCTCAGAGATGCCAAAAACTCTTCAGAATCCACAAAAAAACCCCCTCAGAGACCTCAAAAATGCCCTCAGACACCCCACAAAGAACTCTCAGTGACCCCAAAGCCTCTCAGACACCACAAAAAGGGTCCCAAACCCCACAGAGACCCCAAAAACGACACCAAAAACCCCCTCAAACTCCCAAAAAAAGCCCTCACAGAGCCCAAAAAGACCCAAAGACCTCAAAAAACCCCTTAGACACCTCACAAAGAACTCCAAGAGACCCCAAACACTCCTCACAATCCTCAAATAAACCTCTCAGAACTCAGAAAAAAACTCTGAGACCACAAAAACTCCTCAGACCCCATAAAAAAATCCCTCAGAGCGCCTAAAAAGAGACTCAAAACCCCACAGAGACCCCAAAAACTCCTCAGATCACATTAAAAAAACCCTCAGAGCACTTAAAAAGAGACTCAAAACCCCACAGAGACCCCAAAAACTCCTCAGACCCCATTAAAAAAACCCTCAGAGCACTTAAAAAGAGACTCAAAAAGCCACAGAGACCCCAAAAACTCCTCAGACTCTCCACAAAGACCCAAAAGAATTCTGACACCTCAAATAAACCACTCAGAGCTCACAAAAAAGCTCTCAGAGATCCCAAAAACTCCTCAGAATCCACAAAAAAATCCCTCAGAGACCTCAAAAAACCCCTCAGACACCCCACAAAGAACTCTCAGTGACCCCAAAACCTTTCAGACACCACAAAAAGAGCCCCAAAACCCCACAGAGACCCCAAAAACTCCTCAGACTCTCCACAAACAACACTCAGAGACCCCAAAAACTCCTCAGAATCCATAAAAGCAAACCTCAGAGACCCCAAAACCCCTCAGAGTTCACAAAAAGAGCCCCAAAACCCCACAGAGACCCCAAAAATTTCTCAGACTCCCAAAAGAAACCCCACAGAGACCCAAAAAAAACCATCAGACACCCCACAAAGAACTCTCAGAGCCCCCAAAACCTCACAGAGCTCACAAAAAGAGTCCCAAACCCCACAGAGACCCCAAAAATTCCTCTGTCCCCTCAAATAAACCTCTCAGAGCTCACAAAAAACTCTCAGAGATCCCAAAAACTCCTCAGACCCCATAAAAAAATTCCTCAGAGCGCCTAAAAAGAGACTCAAAACCCCACAGAGACCCCAAAAACTCCTCAGACTCTACACAAATAACAACCAGAGACCACAAAAACTCCTCAGACTCTCCACAAAGAACACTCAGAGACCCCAAAAACTCCTCAGACTCTACACAAAGAACACTCAGAGACCACAAAAACTCCTCAGACTCTCCACAAAGAACACTCAGAGACCCCAAAAACTCCTCAGACTCTACACAAATAACACTCAGAGACCCCAAAAATCCTCAAAATCCATAAAAGAAAACCTCAGAGACCCCAAAACCCCTCAGAGCTCACAAAAAGAGCCCCAAAACCCCACAGAGACCCCAAAAATTTCTCAGACATCCAAAAAAAACCTCACAGAGACCCAAAAAAACCCCTCAGACACCACACAAAAAACTCTCAGAGCCCCCAAAACCACTCAGACAACAAAAAAAGAGCCCCAAAACCTCATAGAGACCCCAAAAACTCCTCAGACTCCTCAAATAAACCTCTCAGAACTCACAATAAACTCTCAGAGATCCCAAAAACTCTTCAGACCCCATTAAAAAATCCCTCAGAGCGCCTAAAATGAGACTCAAAAAGCCACAGAGACCCCAAAAACTCCTCAGACTCTCCACAAATAACTCTCAGAGACCCCAAAACCTCTCAGACCCCACAAAAAGAGCCCCAAAACCCCACAGAGACCCCAAAAAAGACACCAAAAAACTCCTCAAACTCCCCAAAAAGTCCTTAGAGCTCCCAAAAAACCCCAGAGATCCCAAAATACCCCTCAGACACCCCACAAAAACCCCTCAGAGATCCCAAAATCTCTCAGACAACAAAAAACAAGCCCCAAACCCTCACAGAGACCCCAAAAACTCCTCAGACCCCATAAAAAATCCCTCAGAGAGCCTAAAAAGAGATTCAAAACCCTACAGAGACCCCAAAAACTCCTCAGAATCCATAAAAGAAACCCTCAGAGACCTCAAAACCCCTCAGACCCCACAAAAAGAGCCCCAAAACCCTACAGAGACCCCAAAAACTCCTCAGACTCCCCACAAAGAACACTCAGAGACCCCAAAAACTCCTCAGAATCCATAAAAGAAACCCTCAGAGACCTCAAAAATTTCTCAGACTTCTAAAAAAACCCCACAGGGACCCAAAAAACCCCCTCAGACACCCCACAAAAATACCCTCAGAGCCCCCAAAACCCCTCAGACAACAAAAAAGAGTCTCAAAACCTCATAGAGACCCCAAAAATTCCTCAGACTCCTCAAATAAACCTCTCAGAACTCACAATAAACTCTCAGAGACCCCAAAAACTCCTCAGACCCCATAAAAAATCCCTCAGAGTGACTAAAAAGAGATTCAAAACCCCACAGAGACCCCAAAAACTCCTCAGACTCTCCACAAATAACACTCAGAGACCCCAAAAACTCCTCAGAATCCATAAAAGAAAACCTCAGAGACCCCAAAACCCCTCAGAGCCCACAAAAAGACACCATAAAACTCCTCAAACTCCCCAAAAAAGTCCTTAGAGTCCCCCAAAAAACCCAGAGATCCCAAAAAACCCCTCAGACACCCCACAAAAACCCCTCAGAGATCCCAAAATCTCTCAGACAACAAAAAACGAGCCCCAAACCCTCACAGAGACTCCAAAAACTCCTCAGACCACATTAAAAAATCCCTCAGAGCACCTAAAAAGAGACTCAAAACCCCACAGAGACCCCAAAAACTCCTCAGAATCCATAAAAGAAACCCTCAGAGACCTCAAAAATTTCTCAGACTTCTAAAAAAACCACACAGAGACCCAAAAAAACCCCTCAGACACCCCACAAAAAACCCTCAGAGCCCCCAAAACCCCTCAGACAACAAAAAAAGCCCCAAAACCTCATAGAGACTCCAAAAACTCCTCAGACACCTCAAATAAACCCCTCAGAGCTCACAATAAACTCTCAGAGACCCCAAAAACTCCTCAGACTCCTCAAAAAAAAACACTCAGAGACCCCAAAACCCCACAAAAGATCCCTCAGAGACCCCAAAATTCCCTCATACCTCACAAGACTCCTTCAGAACCCCACAAAAATCACTCAGAACTCCCCAAAATCCCCTCAGAGCTCACCTGGGATTCCTCAGAGCCCCCCAAAATCTGCTCCAAAGCACCACAGACCCCAAAAGAGTCCCAAAAACCTCTCAGGGTCCCCCCAAAATTCCTCAGACTCCTCAAAAGACCCCTCAGAGCCCCAAAATCCCCTCACAAAATCCCTCAGAGCCCCAAAATCCTCTCATAAAACCCCTCAGAGCCCCAAAATCCTCTCATAAAACCCCTCAGACCCCCCCCCAAATCCTCACTGGGTCCCCCTAGGTTCTATCAGGCCCCACAAATCCCCTCACAAAACTCCTCAGACTCCCCCAAATCCTCACTGGGCCCCCAAATCCCCTCACAAAACTCTTCAGATTCCCCCCAAACCCTCACCAGGTTGCCCTAGATTCTATCAGTCCCCCAAATCCCCTCACAAAACTCCTCAGACCCCCCCCAAAAAAACTCCTCAGAATCCCCCAAATCCCCTCAGCCACCCCAAATCCCTTCACAAAACTCCTCAGCGCCCCCAAATCCTCTCATAAAACTCCTCAGATTCCCCCAAAACTCCTCAAATCCCCCAAAATCCCCTCACAAAACTCCTCAGATCCCCCAAATCCCCTCACAAAACTCCTCAGATCTCCCCCAAATCCCCTCATAAAACTCCTCAGATCCCCCCAAATCCCCTCACAGAACTCCTCACTCCCCCCAAATTCCCTCACAAAACTCCTCAGATCCCCCAAATCCCCTCATAAAACCCCTCAGATCCCCCAAATCCCCTCACAAAACTCCTCAGCTCCCCCCAAATCCCCTCAGCGCCCCAAAATCCCCTCACAAAACTCCTCAGACCACCCCAAATCCCCTCAGCCCCTCATAAAACTCCTCAGACCCCCCCAAATCCCCTCATAAAACTCCTCAGACCCCCACAAATCCCCTCACAAAACTCCTCAGATCCCCTAAATTCCCTCACAAAACTCCTCAGACTCCCCCAAATCCTCTCACAAATCCCCTCAGACCCCTCAAATCCCCTCACAGAACTCCTCAGCTCCCCTCAAATCCCCTCACAAAACTCCTCAGACCCCCCCAAATCCCCTCACAAAACTCCTCAGATCTCCCCAAATCCCCTCACCACCCCTAAATCCCCTCACAAATCCCCTCAGCCCCCCCAAATCCCCCCACAGATCTCCTCACTCCCCTCAAATCCCCTCACAAAACTCCTCAGATCCCCCCAAATCCCCTCACAAAACTCCTCAGATCTCCCCAAATCCCCTCAGCGCCCCCAAATCCCCTCACAAAACTCCTCAGAGCCCCCCCAAAGCCCCTCAGGCCTCTCAACTCCCCCCATCCCCTCACGAGCCCCCACCGTTCTTCCCCCCCCATCCCCTCCGGCGGCCCCTCCGCCCGCTCGGCCGCGTTCCCCTCGCTGCCCCCGGAGCTCCCGGGGGTCCCGCACTCACCGGGGGCTCCCGGGGGGTCCTGAGGGTCCCGGGGGTCTCTGCCCCCCCCGCCCCGCCTCAACCGCGACGCTCCGGGCGGGGGCCGCGGCCCGGCAGAGCCCTCACAGCGCACCAGCCAATCAGAGAGCGCATTTCGCCCTCCAGCCAATCAGAGCGCGGTGCCCTCAGCGTTTCCACCAATCAAAGCGCGGAGAAGCACCGTTTGTCCCGCCCCCCTCCCGCCGCCATTCAGAGAGGGGCGGGGCGGAGGCGCGAGGGAGCCGCCAGCCAATGGTAGAGCGGTTCTGCCACCAAGCCACGCCCACTCCTCGCAGTGAACCAATCATATCGCGGCATTGGCAAACCACGCCTTTTATGGGTGGAGCGGCGGGTGCCGAACGTGGACGGAAACTGCCGAGAGCGGCGGAAACGCCCGAGCGCGCTCCGGGAACGGCCGAAGCCACGCGCGGCGCCGAGATCGGGAGGTCGCGGGTTCGAGTCCCGCCTAGTCCGGCTTTGCACCCCCTTTTTTGGGGTACCCCCCATTTTTGGGGTGTTTTCCGGAATCCAGCGGCCAATTAAGGCTCATCCATAATTAACGAGCCCGGAGGTGCCGCCGGGGGAGGTTCCCGGGGGTCTCTGGGCTGGGTTTTTTTGGGGGGGAATTTTGGGGTACCCCCAGAAATTTGGGGGTGAAGTCACCAATGGGAACTTCCCCCCCCCCGGATTTTGGGGTTCAATCCCCTCCCCTCGCTGCTGGAAGGGCACCCTGGATTTTGAGATCAAATTCCCCATTTTTGGGATCCAACCCACCCAAAATTTTTGGGGTGCAATTCCTTTATTTTTTGAGGTCCCCCCCTTTTTCCCATCCCTGTCAAAGTCTCTACCAGGGATGGAGATGGATGTGCCCCCCAAAATGGGTCAGGACCCCCAAAAATGGATCAGAACCCCCCCCAAAATGCTCAGTGCCCCCCCAATTCTCTGCCAGACCCCCCCCCAAATAGATCTGGACCCCCCAAAATGGATCAGGACCCCCCCAGACCCTCAGAGTCCCCCCAGAAAGCTCTGACAGACCCCCCCCAAATAGATCAGGACCCCCTCCCACAAAAGCTCAGAGCCCCCCCCAAAATGCTCTGCCAGGGCTGGAGATGGATGTGCCCCCCCAAAATGGAGCTGGACCCCCCCCCCCAAAGGCTCAGACCCCCCCCATTCTCTGCCAGACCCCCCAAATAGATCAGGACCCCCCAAAATGGGACTGGACCCCCCCAAATCCATCAGGACCCCCCCAATTCCCTGCCAGACCCCCCCAAATGGGTCAGAACCCCCCAAAATGCTCAGAGCCCCCCCCCCCCAAAACACTCAGACCCCCCAATTTCTGCCAGCCCGAAGATGGATGTGCCCCCCCAAAATGGGTCAGGACCCCTCCCCAAATGCTCAGAGCCCCCCCCCCAGTTCTCTGCCAGAGTCCCCCAAATAGATCAGGACCCCCCAAATTAGTCTGGACCCCCCTAAATGCTCAGAGCCCCCCCAGTCTGTGCCGTGCTGGTGATGGATGTGGCCCCCCCAAAATGGGGCTGGACCCCCCCCAAATGCTCAGAGCCCCCCCAACAATTTTCTGGCAGACCCCCCCAAATAGATCAGGACCCCCTCCCACAAATGCTCAGAGCCCCCCCAAAATGCTCTACCAGGGCTGGAGATGGATGTGCCCCCCCAAAATGGATCAGACCCCCCCCCCAAGTGCCGGGAGCCCCCAAAAATGCTCAGAGCCCCCCCCAGTTCTCTCCCAGACCCCCCCAAATAGAACAGCCCCCCCCCCCCCCCAAAATGGGGCTGGACCCCCCCCAAACACTCAGACCCCCCAATTTCTGCCAGCCCGGAGATGGATGTGCCCCCCCAAGATGGGTCAGGACCCCCCCCAAAATGCTCAGAACCCCCCCAGCCCCCCCCGGTCGGTGCCAGCCCGCGGCTCGATGTCCCCGGTGCCCCCCCGTGCCCCCCCGTGCCCCCCCGTGCCCCCCCCGTGCCCCCCCCGTGCCCCCCCGTGCCCCCCCCGTGCCCCCCCCGCCGTTCCGGGCCGGGGGCAGCCGAGCGTGCCCGGGGGTCCCGCGGGAGGAGCTGTCAGGGAGAGGGGGAGGGGAGGGGAGGGGGGAGGGACAGAGGGGGGGGGGGACACATCCATCTCCTGCCTGGCACAGACTGGGGGGGTCTGAGCCTTTGGGGGGGTCCTGACTCATTTGGGGGGGTCCTGATCTGTTTGGGGGGGTCCTGACCCATTTGGGGGGGTCCTGATCTGTTTGGGGGGGTCCTGACCCATTTTGGGGGGGGTCCTGATCTGTTTGGGGGGGTCCTGATCCATTTGGGGGTCCGGGAGAGAATTGGGGGGGGGGGCTCTGAGCGTTTTGGGGTGGCGTTCTGGTCAATCTGGGGGGGTCCAGCCCCATTTTGGGGGGCACATCCATCTCCGGGCTGGCACAGACTGGGGGGTCTGAGCCTTTGGGGGGGTCCTGATCCATTTTGGGGGGGGGTCCTGACCCATTTTGGGGGGGTCCTGATCCATTTGGGGGTCCGGGAGAGAATTGGGGGGGGGGCTCTGAGCATTTGGGGGGGCATTTTGATCCATTTTTGGGGTCCAGCCCCATTTTGGGGGGGTCCTGATCTATTTGGGGGTCCGGGAGAGAATTGGGGGGGGCTCTGAGCGTTTTGGGGGGGGGGGGTCCTGATCCATTTTGGGGAATCCAACCTCATTTTGGGGGGGGGGGGGCACATCCATCTCCTGCCTGGCACAGATTGGGGGGGCTCTGAGTGTTTGGGGGGGCTCTGAGAATTTTGGGGGGGGGTCCTGATCCATTTGGGGGGGGCTGATCTATCTGGGGGGGTCTGGCAGAGAATTGGGGGGGGGTTCTGATCCATTTGGGGGGTCCAGCCCCATTTTGGGGGGGGGGGGCACATCCATCTCCAGCCCTGGCAGAGAACTGGGGGGGCTCTGAGAATTTGGGGGGCTCTGGGAGAGAATTGGGGGGGCACGGACATTTGGGGGGGGGGGCTCTGAGTGTTAGAGGGGAGCTCTGAGGTTTGGGGGGGTCTCTGAGCATTTGGGGGGGTCCAGACTCATTTTGGGGGGACTCATCCATCTCCAGACCTGGCAGAGAACTGGGGGGGCTCTGAGCATCTGGGGGGGCTCTGAGAATTTTGGAGGGGGGGTCCTGACCCATTTTGGGGGGTCTGGGAGAGAATTGGGGGGGGTCTGAGCCTTTGGGGGGGGTTCTGTTCCATTTGGGGGAGGGGGAGGGGGACGGCGCCGCCCCGCCCCCCCCCCGATCGATCCGAGGCGATGTTGACATTTCCAAATCCCGGGAATTTTTATTGGATCGATCGGGGCGGGAGGAGCGGGGAGGAGCGGGGAGGGGGAGCCCAAAAAATTAAAAAAAAAATCCTAAATAAATCCTTTAAAAATCCTAAATAAAACCTAAAAAAATCCTAAATAAATCCTAAAAAATTCCTAAATAAATCCTAAAAAATTCCTAAATAAATCCTAAAAAAATTCTAAATAAATCCTAAATAAATTCTAAATAAATCCTAAATAAAACCTAAATAAATCCTAAATAAATTTTAAAAAATCCTAAATAAATCCTAAAAAAATCCGAAATAAATTAAAAAAAAATCCTAAAAAAATCCTAAATAAATCCTGAAAAAATCCTAAATAAATCCTAAAAAAATCCTAAATAAATCCTAAAAAATTCCTTTAAAAATCCTAAAAAAATCCTTTAACAATTCCTAAATAAAACCTAAGAAAATTCCTAAATAGGGATCCTAATTGGAGCAGGATTGGGATTCCCAAACCCCAAATCCCAAATCCCAAAGCAGCAATTCCCATAAACGGGCTTTGACCCTGCCCCATCCATCTCCCTGAATAAATCCAAAATAAAACCTAAATAAATCCTTTAAAAATCCTTTTAAAATCCAAAAAAAAAAAATTAAAATCCTAAATAAATCCTAAAAAAAATTAAAAAAAATCCTAAAAAAAATCCTTTAAAAATAAAAAAAATCCTAAATAAATCCTAAAAAAATCCTTTAAAAATCCTAAATAAATCCAAAATAAATCCTAAATAAATCCAAAATAAATCCTAAATAAATCCTAAATAGGAAGAGCTCCCCCAGCCCTAATTGGGGCAGGATTGGGATTCCCAAATCCCAAATCCCAAAGCAGCAATTCCCATAAACGGGCTTTGACCCTGCCCCATCCATCTCCCTGAATAAATCCTATAGAAATCCTAAATAAATCCTAAAAAAAATCCTTAAAAAACCCTTTAAAAAATCTTAAATAAATCCTTTAAAAATCCTAAATAAATCCTAAATAAATCCTAAATAAAACCTAAATAAAACCTAAATAAATCCTAAAAAATTTCTTTAAAAATCCTTTAAAAATCCTAAAAAAAATTCTAAATAAATTCTAAATAAATCCTAAATAAATCCTAAAAAAATCCTAAATAAATCCTAAATAAAACCTAAATAAAACCTAAATAAATTCTAAATAAAACCTAAATAAATCCTAAAAAATTTCTTTTAAAATCCTTTTAAAATCCTAAAAAAATTCTAAATAAATTCTAAATAAATTCTAAATAAATCCTAAATAAATCCTAAATAGGAAGAGCTCCCCCAGCCCTAATTGGGGCAGGATTGGGATTCCCAAATCCCAAATCCCAAAGCAGCAATTCCCATAAACGGGCTTTGACCCTGCCCCATCCATCTCCCCTAAATCCCCCCCTGGGACCCCCCGGGACCCCTCCCCTAATTGGAGCTCCTGAAATCCCAAAATCCCCGAGAATGAATCCACAAATCCAAATAACCGACCCTGAATCCCAAATAACCCACCCTGAATAAAACCTAAATAAATCCTAAATAAAACCTAAATAAATTCTAAATAAATTTTAAATAAATCCTAAATAAATTCTAAATAAAACCTAAATAAATCCTAAAAAAATGCTTTAAAAATCCTAAAAAATGCTAAATAAAATCTAAATAGATCCTAAAGAAATCCTTTAAAAATCCTAAATAAAACCTAAATAAATCCTAAATAAAACCTAAATAGATCTTAAATAGATTCTAAATAAATCCTACATAGACCCTAAATAAACCCTAAATAAATCCTAAAAAATCCTAAATAAATCCTTTAAAAATCCTAAAAAAATCCTAAAAATATCCTAAATAAAGCCTAAATAAAACTTAAATATATCCTAAATAAAACCTAAATAGATCCTTAAAAAATCCTAAATAAATCCTAAATAAATTCTAAATAAATCCTAAAAAATCCTAAAAAAAACTTTAAAAAATCCTAAAAAAAATCCTAAAAATATCCTAAATAAAGCCTAAATAAAACCTAAATAGATCCTTAAAAAATCCTAAATAAATCCTAAATAAATTCTAAATAAATCCTAAAAAATCCTAAAAATATCCTGAATAAAACTTTAAAAAATCCTAAAATAATCCTAAAAATATCCTAAATAAAGCCTAAATAAATCCTAAATAAAACCTAAATAAAACCTAGATAAATCCTAAAAAATACTAAATAGATCCTTTAAAAATCCTAAAAAATCCTAAAAAAATCCTTTTAAAAATCCTGAATAAATCCTAAAAAAATCCTAAAAAAATCCTAAAAAAATCCCAAAAAAATCCTAAAAAAATCCTTAAAAAACCCTAAATAAATCCTTAAAAAATCCTAAATAGAACCTAAAAAAAATCCTAAAAAATTCCTTTAAAAACCCTTTAAAAACCCTAAATAAATCCTAACTAGGCATCCTAATTGGAGCAGGATTGGAATTCCCGGACCCCAAATCCCAGGGGATGAATCCCAAATCCCTGACCCCGAATCCTCGGCTCCAGCCCCATCCATCTCCTGAAATAAATCCCAAACAACACCCCCGAGTGAATCCCAAATCCTGAATAATTGATCCCGAGTAAAGAATCCCCAGTGATGAATCTTGAATAAATAATCCCCAATAATGAATCCTGAATAAAGAATCCCCGATAATGAATCCTGAATAAAGAATCCTAAATAATTAATCCATAAAATGAATCCCAAATAATTGATCCCGAGTAAAGAATCCCCAGTGATGAATCCTGAATAAAGAATCCTAAATAATGAATCGTGAATAAATAATCCTAAAAAATGAATCTTGAATAAATAATCCTAAATAATGGATCCATAAAATGAATCCCAAATAATGAATCTTGAATAAAGAATCCCAAATAAAAAACCTCAAATAAAGAATCCCCAATAAAGAATCTTGAATAAAAAACCCTAAATAATGAATCCCAAATAATGAATCCTAAATAATGAATCCTGAATAAAGAATCCCAAATAATTAATTTTGAATAAATAATCCTAAATAATGGATCCTAAATAATGGATTCCAAATAATTAATCCCAAATAAAGAAGCTTGAATAAATAATCCCGAATAATGAATCCCAAATAAAGAATGCCAATTAATGAATCCCAATTAATGAATCCCAAATAAAGAATTCCCAATAATGAATCCCGAATAATTAATCCTGAATAATTAATCCATATAATGAATCGCAAATAATGAATCCATAAAATGAATCCATAAAATGAATCCCAAATAAAAAATCCCAAATAAAGAATCCCAAATAAAAAATCCCAAATAAAAAAATCCCAAATAAAGAATTCCAAATAAAAAATCCCAAATAAAGAATCCCAAATAAAAAATCCCAAATAAAAAATCCCAAATAAAGAAACCCCAATAAGGAATCCCAAATAAAAAAACCCAAATAAAAAAAATCAGATAATGAATCCCCAATAAAGAACCCCGATTAATTAATCTTGAATAAATAATCCCAAATAAAGAATCCCAATTAAAAAATCCCCAAATAAAAAAATCCCCAAATAAAAAAATCCCCAAATAAAAAAATCCCAAATAAAAAAATCCCAATTAAAGAATCCCAAATAATGAATCCATAAAATGAATCCCAAATAACGGATCCTGAATAAAGAATCCCAATTAATGAATCCAAATTAATGAATCCCCAATAATTAATTCCCAATTAAAGAATCCCAAATAATGAATCCATAAAATGAACCCCAAATAACGGATCCTGAATAAAGAATCCCAAATAAAGAATCCCAATTAATGAATCCAAATAATGAATCCCCAATAATTAATTCCCAATTTAAAAATCCAATTAATGAATCCCAATTAATGAATCCCCAATAATTAATTCCCAATAATGGACCCCAAATTGTCCCCCCTGTCCCCCCCACCAGTGTCCCTTCATTGTCCCCCCCCCGTTGTCCTACCCCAGTGTCCCCTCCCTGTCCCCCCCCCATGTCCCTCCCCAGGGCTGTCACTCGCCCCCCCCCCGATTTGTCACCCCCCCTTGTCCCCCCCAGTGTCCCCCCCCGGTGTCCCCCCAGTGTCCCCCCCTCCAGTGTCCCCTCCCTGTCCCCTCCCAGTGTCCCCTCCCTGTCCCCCTCCGTTCTGTCACCCCCTGTCCCCCCTCACTGTCCCCACCCCAGTGTCCCCCCTCCATTGTCCCCCCTCACTGTCACCCCCAGTGTCCCCTCCCTGTCCCCCCCCATTGTCCCCCCCCCGTTGTCCCCTCCCTGTCCCCCCCGGTGTCCCCCCAGGGCTGTCACTCACCACCCCCCACGAGCTGTCACCCCTCTGTGCCCCTCAATGTCCCCCCCGTTCTGTCACCCCCTGTCCCCCCCAGTGTCCCCCCCGGTGTCCCCCCTCCATTGTCCCCCTCCCCGTTGTCCTCCCCCCGGGTCCCCCCCTCACTGTCCCCCCCCCCATTGTCCCCCCCAGTGTCCCCTCCCTGTCCCCCCCCGATGTCTCTCCCCAGGATTGTCACTCCCCCCCCATTTGTCACCCCGTGGTCTGTCCCCTCCGATTGTCCCCCCCGGTGTCCCCCCAGTGTCCCCTCACTGTCCCCCCTCCAGTGTCCTCCCCGGTGTCCCCCCAGGGCTGTCACTCACCCCCCCCCCACGAGCTGTCACCCCCCTTGTCCCCCCCCATGTCCCCCCCCAGATCTGTCACCTCACGTCCCCCCCCGTGTCCCTCCCATTTGTCACCCCCCTGTGCCCCCCCGTCCCCCCCCGTCCCCCCCTGTCCCCCCCCGATCTGTCACCTCCCGCCCCCCATAATGTCCCCCCCCCCGTCCCTCTCTGTCCCCCCCCTCTCTGTCACCTCCCGTCCCCCCCCCTGTCCCCTCCCGTCGCCGCCGCCGCGCTCGGGGCTCCTGGGGGCCCGCGGTGGCAGCTGGTGACCGAGGTGGTGGCGCTGTCACCGCGCGGGGGGGACACGGGGGGACACGGGGGGGGCACAGAGAACACCGGGGGGGGGACACGGGGGGACACGAGGGGACAGGGAGGGACACGAGGGGACACCGAGGGGACGTGGCTGATGCTTTATTCATGGGCTGGGCCCGACCGCCACCAGCGGGGGGGGGACAGGAATGTCGCCTGTCCCCAACCCCCCCCGCGGGTCCTGGGAGAGGGGGGGAGACAGAGATGGGAAAGGGGGGGGACACGAATGTCCCCAAACCCCTCCATGGCACCTGGGGGGGACACGGAGATGGCAAAGGGGGGGGACACGAATGTCCCCAAATCCCGACACGGAGACGGCAAAGGGCGGGGGGGAAACTGAGGCAGGGAGGGGAGGAGACCCTCCCCCCACCCCAGGCCTGGTGGCATCAATTTGGGGACACCAAAAACGGGGCTGAGGGACCCCAAAACTGGGGCTGAGACCCCCCCAAATGTTGAGACACCAACCCAGGGACCCCAAAACTGTCCCCAAAGCCCCAACCCCGGTGCCACCCACGGGGACGGGGACAGGATTGGGGCCCTGTCCCTGCTGTCCCCATCCTTATCCTCCCGTCCCCATCTCTGTTTCTGTCCCCATCCCTGTCCTCTCTGTCCCCCTCTGTCCCCACCCGCGTCTCTGTCCCGCCTGTCCCTCCCTGTCCCCCGCAGTCCCCATCCTTGTCCCCATCCCTATCTCTGTCCCCCCGTTCCCCCCATCCTCCCTGTCCCTCCTGTCCCCCCCGTCCCCTCCTGTCCCCTCTGTCCCTCCCTGTCCCCATCCCTGTCCCCGTCCCTGTCCCCTCCTGTCCCCCCCGTCCCCATCTTTGTCCCCATCCATGTAGCCCCTGTCCCCCCGTGTCCCCATCCCTGTCTCTGTCCCTCCTGTCCCCCGCATCCCCATCCCTGTCCCCCTATCCCTGTCCCCCCTTGTCCCTTCTGTCCCCTCATCCCTGTCCCCCCTGTCCCCCCTGTCCCCCTCCTGTCCCCCCTTGTCCCTTCTGTCCCCGCCATCCCCATCCCTGTCCCCCCTGTCCCCCCGTGTCCCCATCCCTGTCCCCCCCGTCCCCTCTGTCCCCATCCCCATCCCTGTTTCTGTCCCCCCCTGTCCCCAACCCCATCTCTGTCCCCATCCCTGTCCCCCTGTCCCTCCCTGTCCCCCCCATCCCTGTCCCCCCCGTCTCCCACTGTCCCCATCCATGTCCCCCCTGTCCCCCCGTGTCCCCATCCCTGTCTCTGTCCCCTCCCGTCCCCTCCCCGTCCCCATCCCTGTCGCCCCTGTCCCCTCTGTCCCCCCATGTCCCGCCTGTCCCCCCTGTCCCCATCCCCATCCCTGTCCCCTCTTGTCCCCCCGTCCTCCCTGTCCCCATCCCCGTCTCTGTCCCTCCTGTCCCCCCCTGTCCCCCCCTCCCTGTCCCCCCCATCCCTGTCCCTGTCCCCCCCTGTCCCCCCCTGTCCCCCCTGTCCCCCTCCCTGTCCCCCCCCGTCCCCCCGTCCCTCCCTGTCCCCATCCCTGTCCCTGTCCCCCCCCGTCCCCATCCCTGTCCCCCTCCCTGTCCCCCCCATCCCTGTCCCTGTCCCCTCCTGTCCCCATCTCTGTCCCCCCACATCCCCATCCCTGTCCCCCCTTGTCCTCCCTGTCCCCCCCATCCCTGTCCCTGTCCCCCCCTGTCCCCATCCCTGTTTTTGTCCCCCCCATCCTCCCTGTCCCTTCTGTCCCCATCCATGTCCCCCCTGTCCCCCCCTGTCCCCATCCCCGCTAATTAGGGTTTCCCCCTCTCTCCTCTCTAATTAATTCTCTCATTAAGGCCGAGGCTGCGCGGGGGCGGCGGTGTCGCCGCTCGGGGGGGGGGGGGGGGGGGGTGGCGGTGTCGCTGTCACTCTGTCCCCACTGTCCCCCCCCTTGTCCCCCCCAGGATTTGTCGCACAAACATCGATCCCGGCCGTAAATCCGTGATGGATCGCGGGATCCGAGCGATCCGAGACCTTTGGAATTGTCGCGATGGATTGTCCCCAAGGGACGGGGGGGGACAAAAACGCGCCGGGAGTGCAGGAGAGGAGCGGGAGAGACGAGAAATGAGCGGAAAAAAAGAGAAAATCCGATTTAAAAGGCACGGGAAATGAGGGAAAACGTGGAAAAAGCGGGTGGGAAATAGAGAAAATTCATTAAAAACGGGTGGGAAATGGAGAAAAGTCATTTTAAAATACACTTAAGATAGAAAAATCATTTAAAAACACATGGAAAATATAGAAAACGTATTAAAATATATAGAAAATATAGAAAATACATAAAATATATATAGAAAATATAGAAAATACATAAAATATATATAGAAAATATAGAAAATACATAAAATATATATAGAAAATATAGAAAATGCATAAAAACTATATAGAAAATATAGAAAATGTGTAAAAACCATATAGAAAATATAGAAAATGCATGGAAATGTGGAATATATAGAAAATGCATAAAACCCACATGGAAAATATAGAAAATTTATAAAAAACACATAGAAAATATAGAAAATGCATAAAAATCACATAGAAAATATAGGAAATATATAGAAATAGATGGGACATATAGAAAATGCATAGAAATGTGGAATATATAGAAAATGCATTAAAAATACGTGGAAAATATAGAAAAAAATCATTAAAAATACACGGAAAACAGAAAATTCATGAAAACCCACAGGAAATACAGGAAATGCATGGAAATACGTGGGAAATATAGAAAATATATTAAAAACCATACAAAAAACACAGAAATGGCACCAAAATCCACATGTGGATGGGCAGAAAGGGCACGAAACGCACGGGAAATGCAGGAAATGCATCCAGAAATGCAGGAAATGCACAGAATGTACCCAGAAATGCATCCAGAAATGCAGGAAATGCAGGAAATGCACAGAATGCACCTGGAAATGCAGGAAATGCATGGGAACTCTGCCCAGAAATGCATCCAGGCATGCAGGAAATGCAGGAAATGCACAGAATGCACTCAGAAATTCATCCAGAAATGCACAGGAAATGCAGGAAATTCACAGAATACCCCTGGAAATGCAGGAAATGCACCCAGAAATGCACCCAGAATTGCACAGGGAATGCACATACACGTGCAGGATGCACACAGGGCATGCACACGCATGTACAGGGCTCACACATGCACAGATGAACACACAGAGCTCACTCAGGATGAACACACAGAGCTCACACATGGACTGAGCATGAACACACAGAGAACACACACAGAGCTCACACACACAGGATGAGCACACAGAGCTCAGACAGAGCTCACTCAGGATGAACACACAGAGCTCTCACAAGAGATTACCCACAGTTTACACACAGCTCACACATGGGATTACACAGAGCTCTCTCACATGCGTGGGATGTTCATACATGAGCAGAGCTCACATCCACACACGGGATGTTCACACACAGAGCTCACACACATGGGCTGAGCGTGAAACACAGAGAACACACACAGAACACACACAGACACACAGACACAGTCCCACAGGGTTCATACTCAGAGCTCACACAGAGCTCACACACATGGACTGAGCATGAAACACAGAGATCACACAGAGGATGCACACACATGCATGGAGCTCACACATACAGACCTCACAGAGCTCACAGACATGGACTGAACAGGAACACACACAGAACACACACACAGGATCCTCACGTGTGAACTGAGTGTGAACACACGTGCACAGAACACACACAGACACACAGACACACAGACACAGTCCCACAGGGCTCACTCAGAGCTCACACAGAGCTCACAGAACGAACACAGAACACACACACAGAGGATGCACACAGAGCTCACACACATCAGCTGGGTGAACACACATGGACTGAGCAGGAACACACACAGAGAACACACAGAGGATGCACACATGGGAACTGAGCTCACACACAAGAACTGAGTGTGAACACAGAACAGACACACACAGAGCTCACACACAGAGGTCACACACAGAGATCACACATAGACCTCACACACGGGATGTTCACACACCCAGGATCCACACTCAGAGCTCACACATGGGCTGAGTCTGAACACACACAGAGCACACAGAGAACACACAGAGCTCACACACGGGATGTTCACACATCCAGGATTCACACAGAGAGCTCACACACAGAGCACACAGGATGTTCACAGGATCCACACACAGAGCTTGCACTCCCCATCACACACAGAGCTCACACACATGGACTGAGCAGGAACACACACAGAGAACACACAGAGGATGCACACAGGTGAACTGAGCTCACACACAAGAACTGAGTGTGAACACAGAGCAGACACACACAGAGGTCACACACAGAGTTCACACACGGGATGTTCACACATGCAGGATTCACACACAGAGCTCACACACAGAGCTCACCCAGCTCACACACATGGACTGAGCATGAGCACACCCTCACAGAGCTCCCACTCCCACCCAGAGCTCACACACGGGATGTTCACACACCCAGGATTCACACTCAGAACTCACACACAGTGCACACAGGACGTTCACAGGATTCACACACAGAGCTCACAGGATTCACACACAGAGCTCACACTCAATGCACACATCCCCACACTCACACACGGGATGTTCACACATGCAGGATTCACACACAGAATTCACACACAGAATTCGCACACAGAACTCACACTCAGAACTCACACATGAGATGTTCACAGGATTCACACACAGAGCTCACACAGAGCTCACACAGAACTCACACATGGGGCATTCACAGGATTCACACACAGAGCTCTCACTCAATGCACACAGCCCCACACACAAGGGATGTTCACACACCCAGGATTCACACACAGAACTCACACATAGAACTCACACACAGAGCTCACACATGAGATGTTCACAGGATTCACACACAGAGTTCACACACAGAGTACACAGGATGTTCACAGGATTCACACACAGAGCTCTCACATCCAGGATTCCCACTCAGAGCTCACACACACTGACTGAGCATGAACACTCTCACAGAGCTCACACACGGGATGTTCACACACCCAGGATTCACACACAGAGTTCACACACAGAGCACACAGGATGTTCACAGGATTCACACACAGAGCTTGCACTCCCCATCACACACAGAGCTCACACACATGGACTGAGCAGGAACATACACAGAGAACACACAGAGGATGCACACATGGGAACTGAGCTCACACATGAGAACTGAGTGTGAACACAGAACAGACACACACAGAGCTCACACACAGAGGTCACACATCCAGGATTCACACACAGAATTCGCACACAGAGCTCACACTCAGAGTTCACACATGAGATGTTCACAGGATTCACACACAGAGCTCCCTCACTCCGCATGACACACAGAGCTCACACACAGAGCACACAGGATGTTCACAGGATTCACACAGAGGTCACACACACAGAGAGTTCACACATCCAGGATTCACACACAGAATTTGCACACAGAGCTCACACAGAGCTCACACACAGGACATTCACAGGATTCACACACAGATCTCACACTCAGAGCTCTCACTCCCACACCTACCCAGGCCCTGCACACCTGCACTGGAGCCTGCACTGGAACCTGCACTGGAACCTGCACTGGAACCTGCACTGGAGCCTGCACTGGAACCTGCACTGGAACCTGCACTGGAACCTGCACTGGAACCTGCACTGGAGCCGTGCCCAGCCCCAGCCCCGCACCCCTGGGCCCACATGGACCCGAACCTGAGTCACAGACACGAACCACGGACACGAACCACGGACCAGAATCATGGACCAGAACCACAGACCTGAGTCACAGACACGAACCACGGACCCGAACCACGGACCTGTGTCAGACACGAGTCACAAACACAAACCACGGACAGGAACCACGGACCAGAACCATGGACACGAGACACGGACCTGAGTCACAAACACGAACCACGGACCAGAACCACAGACCTGAGTCACAAACACGAGACACGGACAGGAACCACGGACCAGAACCACGGACACGAGACACGGACCTGAGTCAGACACGAGTCACGGACAGGAGTCACAGACACGAACCACGGACCTGAGTCACAGCCAGAGTCACAGACACGCACAGACCCCTCACACGAGTGTGCAAACCCCCCCCACCCCCCCCACCCCACCCCGCGTGGGACCCTCAATACCGGGGGTGGGGGATGAGGGAACCCCCAGGATGGTGCTGGGAAAGGACCCGACGCCCCCCACCCCCAATTTGGGGTTCCCAAACCCCTCCCGCACCCCCCAATTCCCAACCCCCCCCCCCATCCCAGGCCCTTGCACACCCCCACCCCCCCCCTTGCACACTCACCCCCCCCTCCCCCCCCCGGCGCCGGCCCCTCCCCGCCCCCGCCGTGCCCGGGGCCGTCGGGCGAGCGGGCGGAGCGGGGCTCGCTGCGGGCGCGGCGGCGGCACCGGCCGCAGGTACCGGGGGGGGGTCCGGCCTTGGGGGGGGTCCCTCGGTCCCGCGGGTCCCCGGGGAGGAGCGCGGGGGGGTCCCGGAGATCCCCCCGGTGCTGCCGCCCGGATCCCGCCCCGCGGGACGCAGCGGGGACAGCGCGGGGACAATCCCGGGGGGACAATCCCGGGGGGACAATCCCGGGGGTGCCGCTCCCCGCGTGTCGCTCACGGGAACTTGGGGAGAAGTTGCGGCGGGGCCATCGCGGATCCTCCCCGGTTCCATCCCGGTTCCATCCTGGTTCCATCCCGGCTCCGATCGCGGTTCCATCCCGGCTCCGGTCACGGATCCTCCCCGGCTCCATCCCGGCTCCATCCCAGTTCCTCCCCGGTTCCTCCCTGGTTCCATCCCGGCTCCGGTCGCGGATCCTTCCCGGTTCCATCCCGGCTCCATCCCGGCTCCGATCGCGGTTCCATCCCGCTTCCATCCCGGTTCCATCCCGGCTCTCTCGTGGCTCCATCCCAGCTCGGGTCCCGGTTCTGTCCCGGTTCCGGTGGCGGCTCCCTGGCGGCTCCATCCCGGCTCCGGTTACATCACCAGCTCCCACCCCGGCTCCGGTCCTGGCTGCTGCAGGAGCTCCGCTCTGACTCCGTGTCCGGCTGCGCTCCCAGCCCCGCTCCCGGCTCCGCTCCCGGCTCCGCTCCCGGCTCCGCTCCCGGTACCGGTTCCGGCCCCTCCAGCACCATCGGCTCCGGTTCCGTCCCCTCCGCCAGCGCCGGTCCCGGCTCCGCCCGCGGCTCCGGCCCCAGCCCCGGCCACAGCCCCAGCCCCGCTCCCGGTGCCACCGCCGGCCCCGCCCGCGGCTCCGGCCCCGCTCCCGATCCCATTCCCGGGCCTCTGATCCCATTCCCGATCCCATTCCCGGCTCCCGATCCCATTCCCGATCCCATTCCCGATCCCCTTCCCGCCCCATCCCAGTTCCTGATCCCATTCCCGGGCTCCTAATCCCATTCCTGGGCTCCTCCTGGCTCCCGATCCCATTCCCAGCTCCTGATCCCATTCCCGGGCTCCTCCCGATTCCATTCTCGCCCCATCCCGGCTCCTGATCCCATTCCCGATCCCAATCCCATTCCCGATCCCAATCCCATTCCCGGCCCCATCTCTGCTGCGGGTCCCATCCCCGCCTCCACCCGCAGCTTCTCCTCCGGCCCCATCCCCATCCTCGGCCCCGTTCCCGGGCTCATCCCTGTTCCCAATCCCATCCTCGGCCCCATCCGCTCTCTGATTTCAGCCCCGGCTCCACCCGCAGCTGCAGCCGCTGTCCCCATCCCTGTCCCTTTCCCTGTGTCCATCCCTTTCCCTGTCCCTGTCCCCACCAATTCCAGCCCAATCCCATCCCCATCCCCAGGGCCATTCCCTCCTCTCCCAACGCCAGCAACAGCCACATCCCTGTCCCATCCCTGTCCCCATCCCCATCCCTGTCCCTAACAGCGTCCCCAGCCCCATCCGTGTCTCCCTATTCCTGTCCCCATTCCCATCCCCATCCCCATCCCTGTCCCCATCCGTGTCCCCTGTCCCCCTTCCCGTCCCTATCCCCTGTCCCCATCAGTGTCCGCTGTCCCCTGTCCCCCTCCCTGTCCCCATCCCCATCCCTGTCCCCATCCCCAGCCTCACTCCCCCTCCCTGTCCCCATCCGTGTCCCTATCAGTGTCCCCTGTCCCCATCCCTGCCCCCATCAGTGTCCCCTGTCCCCATCCCTGTCCCCTCCCGTCCCCTCCGGCTCTCCATCCCCAGGCCCGGCCGCCTCCCCCGCTCGCCACCATCGCTCCCAAGGGCGACGAGGACCTGCTGGCGCTGGCCGCGTCGCGGCTGAGCCGCAGGAAGCGAGTGGCCGGCGTGGCCATCGGCGTGGCCATGCTGCTGGTGCTGCTGGTGGCCATCCCGCTGCTGGTGCACGGCTCCAAGGCGGCCGCGCACTACGAGATGCTGGGCAGCTGCCGCATGGTCTGCGACCCCTACCCCGAGCTGGCCCCGGCTTCTCCCCCTCCCTTCCTGCCCGGAGCCAAGGGAGAGCCGGGCCGAAAGGGTCGCGCCGGCCTCCGAGGGCCACCGGGGCCACCGGGCCCGCGGGGACCCCCGGGAGAGCCGGGCCGGCCGGGACCACCGGGACCACCGGGGCCGGGGCCGGGGGGGTACATCCCGTCCTTCTACAGCCCCAAAATCGCTTTTTACGCCGGCCTGAGGAAGCCGCACGAGGGTTACGAGGTTCTGCGCTTCGACGATGTGGTGACCAACGTGGGTAATTACTACGAGCCCTCGAGCGGCAAGTTCACGTGTCCCCTGGCCGGGATTTACTTCTTCACCTACCACGTCCTGATGCGAGGAGGCGACGGCACCAGCATGTGGGCTGATCTCATGAAGAACGGGCAGGTAACGGGAGCCCAGGACCCCCGGGACCCCCGGGACCCCCGCCCGGAGATCACCCCCAGAACCCCCGCGACCCCCGGGACCCCCGGCCGGAGATCACCCCCAGAACCCCCGGGACACCCGGGACCCCCGGGACACCCGCCCGGAGATCACCCCCGGGACCCCCAGAACCCCCGGGACACCCGGGACCCCCGCCCGGAGATCACCCCCAGATTTTATCCCTGGATTTCAGCCCTGGATTTTATTCCCCCGGATTTTTATCCCCTGGATTTCAGCCCCGGATTTTATTCCCCCGGATTTTTATCCCCTGGATTTCATGCCCCGGATTTCACCCCTGGTTTTTATCCCCGGGTTTGACTCCTGGATTTTATCCCCCCGAGCTCACCCCCGGATTTTATCCCCGGATTTTATCCCCAGAGCTCACCCCCAGATTTTATCCTCGGATTTTATCCCCCGGGTTCTATTTCAGCCCCGGATTTCACCCCTGGTTTTTATCCCCGGATTTTCATCCCCTGGATTTCAACCCCCGGATTTCACACCCGGAGCTCATCCCCAGATTTTATCCCCGGATTTTATCCCCCGGGTTCTATTTCAGCCTCGGATTCCACCCCTGCTTTTTAGCCCCTGTTTTCAGCCCCGGATTTCATCCCTGAATTTTATCCTCCCGGATTTCACCCCTGGATTTCACCCCTGGTTTTTATCCCCGGTTTTTAGCCCCAGTTTTCGCTTCCCAGTTTTCATCCCCCGGATTTCACCCCCTGATTTTTAGCCCCAGTTTTCACTCCCGGTTTTCACTCCCGGATTTCATTCCCGGTTTTCACTCCCCGGTTTTCACCCCCCCGGTTTTCAGCAGCCTCGGGGTTGTTGTTTTGACCCCACCGCGGTTTTGCTGGTTTGGGAATTTTGGGTTCTCATCCGGGTTCTGCTCCTGATTTCCCATCCTCGGTTTTGCTCCGTCCCAAATCCCCACATCCCAAATTCCCCCATTAAATCCCCCCCAAATCCCCACATCCCAAATTCCCCCATTAAATCCGCCCCCAAATTCCCATCCTCCCCCCATCCCTGATTTCCCAGTCCCTCCCCATTCCCAGATCCCATTTCTCCCATCCATCCCCCCCCCAAATTCCCGTCCTCCTCTCCCTCATCCCACATTTCCCATTCCCACATTTCCCATTCCCAGTTTTCCCCATCCCATCCCCTCCCAATTCCCATCCAATCCCCGATTCCTCCACCCCAGCAGCCCCATTCCCATTTTTCCTGTCCAATCCTCTTTTCAATTCCCATCCTTTCTGCTCCATCCCAAATCCCTAAATTCCATTTTCCTCATCTAATTCCCACCCTCCTCCTCCCCCCATCCCAGATTTCCCATTCCCAGTCCCCAGATCCCATTTCCCCCATTCAGCCCCTCCCCAAATTCCCATCCCAGTTCTGTTCCTTTCCAGTCCCACATCCCATTTCCCTCATCCAATTCCCTCCCAAATTCCCATAATTTCTTTCCCAAATTCCCATAATTTCCTTCCCAAATTCCCATAATTTCCTTCCCAAATTCCCATCCTTTCTTTCCCAAATTCCCATAATTTATTTCCCAAATTCCCATAATTTCCTTCCCAATTTTCCATCCTTTCCTTTCAAAATTTCCATTCTTTCCCCCATTCCTGATTCCCCATCCCCAGATCCCATTTCCCCCATATTTTCTCTCCCAAATTCCCATAATTTCCCCCTCCCAAATTCCCATCCTCCCCCCCAAATTCCCATTTTTCCTCCCAAATTCCCATTTTCCCCCCCCCAAATTCCCATTTTTCCTCCCCCAAATTCCCTTTTTCCCCCCCAAATTCCCATTTTCGCCCCCAAATTCCCATATTTCCCCCCACATTCCCATATTTCCCCCCCCAAATTCCCATTTTTCCTCCCCCAAATTCAAATTTTCCCCCCCTTTCTCCCATCCCGGATTCCCGGGGGGGCTCTGCCCCTCCCGCTCCCTTTGTTCGCTCATCCCGGACTTTTCCCATCCATTTATTCCGGGAAAAACGAGGAAAACAAACAAGGATTGATGGGGGTGGTCCCGGGGGGGTCCCGGGGGGGGTCCCGGGGGGGTCCCGGGCTCGGGGGCGGGGGAGAAACGGGAATTTGGGGGGGGTTGGATGGAAATTGGGATTTGGGAATCAGGGATGGGGGAGAGGATGGGAATTTGGGGGGGTTTGGATGGGGGAAATGGGATTTGGGAAATGAGGGATGGGGGAAAGATGGGAATTTGGGGGGGGTTGGATGATAATTGGGATTTGGGATTGGGGAATGGGGGAGAGGATGGGAATTTCAGGGGGGATTGGATGGAAATTGGGGGGGACTGGATGGGATTTAGGGTGGTTTGCATGGGGGAAATGGGATTTGGGATTAGGAACCAGGGATGGGGAAAGATGGGAATTTGAGGGGATTGAATGCAGGAAATGGGATTTGGGATTGGGAATCAGGGATGAGGAAAGAATGGGAATTTGAGGGGATTGAATGCAGGAAATGGGATTTGGGATTGGGAATCAGGGAATAGGGGAGAGGATGGGAATTTGGGGGGGATTGGATGGGATTTAGGGTGGGATTGGATGCAGGAAATGGGATTTGGGATTGGGAATCAGGGAACGGGAGAAAGAATGGGAATTTTGGGGGGGATTGGATGGAAAGTGGGGAGGGACTGGATGGGATTTAGGGTGGGTTTGGATGGGGAAATGGGATTTGGGATTGGGAATCTGGGATGGGGAAAGATGGGAATTTGGGGTGGGGATTGGATGGGGAAATGGGATTTGGGGCCTTGGGGGGGAACAAAATTGGGCAATCAGGAAAGGAGAGAGAGGGTGGGGATTGGGGGGGTGGGGGGTGACAGCCGTGTCCCCAAATTCCTGGGGGTGACAGGGAGGTGACAGTCGTGTCCCCCATTCCCTGGATGTGACAGGGAGGTGACAGGGGGGTGACAGCCGTGTCCCCAAATTCCTGGATGTGACAGGGAGGTGACAGGACGAGGTGACAGGAGTGTCCCCCATTCCCTGGGTGTGACAGGGAGGTGACAGCTGTGTCCCCCAATTCCTGGGGGTGACAAGGGGAGGTGACAGGAGTGTCCCCCCACTCCTGGGTGTGACAGGGAGGTGACAGGGGGGTGACAGCTGCATCCCCCAATTCCTGGGAGTGACAGGGAGGTGACAGGAGGAGGTGACAGGAGTGTCCCCCATTCCCTGGGGGTGACAGGGGGGTGTCCCCCATTCCCTGGGTGTCACAGGGAGGTGACAGGAGTGTCCCCCATTCCCTGAGGGTGACAGGGGGAGGTGACAGCCGTGTCCCCCATTCCCTGGATGTGACAGGAGGGTGACAGGGGGAGGTGACAGGAGTGTTCCCCATTCCCTGGGTGTCACAGGGAGGTGACAGGGGAGGTGACAGCCGCGTCCCCGCAGGTCCGGGCCAGCGCCATCGCGCAGGACGCCGACCAGAACTACGACTACGCGAGCAACAGCGTCATCCTGCACCTGGACGTGGGCGACGAGGTGTTCGTCAAACTGGACGGGGGCAAAGTGCACGGGGGCAACACCAACAAGTACAGCACGTTCTCGGGCTTCATCATCTACCCGGACTGACCCCCCGGGACCCCCGGGACCCCCCCCAAAACCCACCGAGAGCCCCCCAAAACCCAGCGCGTTCTCGGGGTTCATCATCTACCCGGACTGACCCGGGACCCCCGGGACCCCCCCAAAACCCACCGAGACCCCCCAGAACACCCCCAAACCCAGCACCTTCTCGGGCTTCATCATCTACCCGGACTGACCCGAGACCCCCGAGACCCCCGGGACCCCCCAAAACCCACCGAGAGCCCCCCAAAACCCAGCACGGTCTCGGGCTTCATCATCTACCCGGACTGACCCCCGAGACCCCCGGGATCCCCCCCAAAACCCAGCACCTTCTCGGGGTTCATCATCTACCCGGACTGACCCGGGACACCCCAAAACCCACCGAGACCCCCCAGGACACCCCAAAACCCAGCACGTTCTCGGGGTTCATCATCTACCCGGACTGACCCCCGAGACCACCCTGAGACCACCCTGAGACCCCCCAAAACCCACCGAGAGCCCCCCAAAACCCAGCACCTTCTCGGGGTTCATCATCTACCCGGACTGACCCGGGACACCCCAAAATCCAGAACCTTCTGCAGCTTCATCATTTACCCGAACTGAGCCCCTCGGGACCCACCTGAGACCCCCTGGAACCCCCCCAAAATCCAGAACCTTCTCTGGCTTCATCATTTACTCAGACTGAGCCTCGGGACCCCCCTGAGACCCCCCCCGGAACCCCCCCAAAATCCAGAACCTTCTCCAGCTTCATCATTCACCCGGACTGACCCCCTCGGGACCCCCCAAAACCCTCCAGGACACCCCGAGACCCCCCTGAGCCCCCCCAAACCCAGCACGGTCTCGGGGTTCATCATCTACCCGGACTGACCCCTGAGACCCCCCCGGGAGCCCCGAGACCCCCCCAAAATCCAGAACCTTCTCCAGCTTCATCATTCAACCAGACTGACCCCCAGGACCACTGAGACCCCCCTGGAACCCCCCCAAAATCCAGAACCTTCTCCAGCTTCATCATTTACCCGAACTGAGCCCCTCGGGACCCCCCTGAGACCCCCCGGAACCCCCCCAAAATCCAGAACCTTCTCCGGTTTCAGCCCCTCCCCCCGAGTGACCCCCGGGACCCCCCCCCCCCGCATGGCAGCACCCCCGGGGGCACAGGGCTGTCCCAGTCTGTCCCAGTCTGTCCCAGTTTGTCCCAGTTTGTCCCAGTCTGTCCCAGTCTGTCCCAGTCTGTCCCCAATAAAAGGCGCTGGGGTTGGATCGCAGCTCTGCCTCTGCTGGGGGTGGCATTGGGGACATGGGGGTGGCATTGGGGACACGGGGGTGGCACTGGGGACATGGGGGGGACTGAAGGGACAGCCGGGGGGACACACACGGGTGGCACTGGGGACACGGGGGTGGCATTGGGGACACGGGGGTGGCATTGGGGACATGGGGGGGACAGATGGGACAAGCGGGGGACACACATGGATGGCATGGGGGACATGGGGGTGGCGTTGGGGACACGGGGGGGACAGAAGGGACAGCCAGGGGGACACACACGGGTGGCACAGGGGACATGGAGGTGGCATTGGGGACATGGGGGTGGCACTGGGGACATGGGGGGGACAAATGGGACAAGCGGGGGACACACACGGATGGCACAGGGGACATGGGGGTGGCACTGGGGACAAGCAGGGGACAGAAGGGACAAGGGGGGGACAGAGGGGACAGCCGGGGGTGGACACACGGGTGGCACTGGGGACATGGGGGTGGCATTGGGGACACGGGGGTGGCATTGGGGACATGGGGGGGACAGAAGGGACAGCCAGGGGGACACACACAGGCGGCACACGGGACATGAGGGTGACATTGCGGACATGGGGGTGGCACTGGGGACACGGGGGTGGCACTGGGGACATGGGGGGGACAAATGGGACAGCCAGGGGGACACACACGGGTGGCACTGGGTACATGGGGGTGGCATTGGGGACAAGGGGGGGACAGAGGAGACAAACAGGGGACACACACGGATGGCACAAGGGACAGAGGGATGGCACTGGGGACACAGGTGGCACAGGAGACAATCGGGGGGGACACAGGGGTGACACAAGGGACAGCCAGGGAGGGACACAGGGGTGACACAAGGGACAGCCAGGGACGGGGGTGGTGGCACCTCCAGGCTGGCCAGAGATGTCCCCACAGCTTTTGTGTCACGGTTTGTCACCTCCCCCCCCCCCCGCCCGTGCTGGCTGTCAGCAGGGATGGTGACAGTGACAGTGACAGCGACAGACACCCCCCGGCTGTGCAGGGACACTGCCACCCCCGTGGGGACACGCTGGGGACACTGCTGGCACTGGGGGGGGCAGCAGAGCCCCCCTGCCCGAGCCGGGTGGGACACAGGAACCCGCGGGCCTGTCCCCAGCTTGTCACCACCCCGGTCCTGGCCCTGTCCCTGTCCCTGTCCCCAGCCCTGTCCCTGTCCCCAGACTGTCACCCGTCTTGTCCCCAGATTGTCACCATCCTCATCTCCATCCCCATTCCTGTTACCAGCCCTGTTTTTGTCCCCATCGCTGTCCCCTCCTGTCCCTGTCCCCATCCTTGTCCCCATCCTATTTTTGTCCCTGTCCTCATCCCCAGCCCTGTCCCCATCCCTGTCTCTGTCCCTGTCCCCTCCTGTCCCCATTCCCACTCCCATCCCCATGCCGTCCTGTCCCTGTCCCCATCCCCGTCCCCACTCCCATCCCTGTGTCCTTGTCCCTGTCCCCATCCCCGTCCCCTCCCGTCCGTGTCGCTGCCCCTGTCCCTGTCCCCATCCCTGTGTCCCCATCCCCATCCCCATCCGTCCGTGTCCCTGTCCCTGTCCCCTCCTGTCCCCATGTGCATCCCTGTCCCCATCCTGTCCCTGTCCCTATCCCCGTCCCCTCCCGTCCATGTCGCTGTCCCTGTCCCCATCCCTGTGTCCCCGTCCCTGTCCCCTCCCGTGCGTGTCGCTGTCCCCATCCCTGTCCCTGTCCCCATCCCGTCCCCATCCCGTCCCCATCCCTGTGTCCCTGTCCCTGTCCCTGTCCCCGTCCCCTCCCGTCCCTGTCCCCATCCCTGACCCTGTCCCCTCCTGTCCCTATTCCCATCTCCATCCTGTCCCTGTCCCCATCCCTGTGTCCCTGTCCCTGTCCCCGTCCCCTCCCATCCCTGTTCCCATTCCCGCCCCTGTCACCTCCTGTCCCCATCCCTGTCCCTGTACCCATCCCCATCCCCGTCCCCTCCCGTCCGTGTCGCTGTCCCTGTCCCCATCCCCATCCCCATCCCTGTCCCCTCCTGTCCCCATCCCCGTCCCCGTCCCCTCCCGTCCGTGTCCCTGTCCCCATCCCTGTGTCCCTGTCCCTGTCCCCTCCTGTCCCCATCCCCATCCCCGTCCCCTCCCGTCCGTGTCGCTGTCCCTGTCCCCATCCCCTCCCGTCCCTGTCCCCATTCCCATTCCTGTCCCTGTTCCTGTCCCCTCCCGTCCGTGTCGCTGTCTCCATTCCTGTCCCCATCCCTGTGTCCCCGTCCCCTCCTGTCCCCGTCCCCTCCCGTCCGTGTCGCTGTCGCCCCCTCGCGGTCACTGCCGGGAGCACGCGGCTGCCGGGGTGGGGCTCAGCCCCGACACGACCCCCCCGGGTCTGTCCCCAGATGTCCCCAAATGTCCCCAAACGTCCCCAAACCCACACCCGGGATCCCGCGGAGCCCCAAAACCGCCCGGAGCCCCCTGGAGCCGCCTCTGCTTTATTGCAGGGACTGGTACAAAACGGGGAGGGGGATTTGGGGTACGGGGGGGGGGGGGGTGCACCCCAAAACACTCGGCAGATTTTGGGGTGGGGGGGCTGCACCCCCAAACCCCCCCCGCAGGTTTTGGGGTCACGCCTTGGGTCCTGCCGGGCCCCCCTGAGGCGCCGTCAGCTGCTGCAGCTTCTGCGACATCATCTCCAGAACAGCTGGGGGGGAGCACGTCAGGGACACCCCGAAAACGGGGACATCCCAAATGGGGACACCCCGAAAAAGGGGCATCCCAAAAACGGGGCATCCCAAACACGGGGACACCCCATAAAAGGGGGACCCCAAAAACCCGGACACCCCAAAAACGGGACACCCTGAAAACGGGGCACCCTGAAAACGGGGACACCCCAAAAACGGGGCACACCAAACACGGGGCACCCCAAAAATGGGACACCCCAAAAACGGGGAAACCCCATAAAAGGGGACACCCCATAAAAGGGGATACCCCAAAAACGGGACACCCCAAAAACGGGGATATCCCAAACACGGGGCACCCCAAACACGGGGCACCCCAAAAATGGGGCACCCCATAAAAGGGGATACCTCAAACCCGGGACACCCCAAAAACGGGACACCCCAAAAAAGGGGGCACCCCAAAAACGGGACACCCCGAAAATGAGGCACCCCAAAAACGGGGCACCCCAAAAACGGGGCACCCCAAAAACGGGACACCCCAAAAACGGGGCACCCCAAATGGGGACACCCCAAAAACTGGATACCCCAAAAACGGGGCACCCCGAAAACGGGGCACCCCAAAAACCCGGACACCCCAAAACCGGGAACCCCAAACACGGGGGCACCACAAATGGGGACACCCCAAAAACGGGGCACCCCAAAAACGGGACACCCCAAAAACGGGGAGGGGGGAAAGGGGGGGAGCCCCAAAACCAGGGAGGGGATGGGAGAGGAACCCTGAGATTGGGGGAAGGGGGGAAAAGGGGAGACCCCAAAACCAGATTGGGGGGGGACCCCAAAATTAGGGAGGGGTAAAGGGGGGGAGCCCCAAAACCAGGGAGGGGCAAAGGGGAGACCCCAAAATCAGGGAGGGGGCTAAGGGGAGACCCCAAAACCAGATTGGAGGGGACCCCAAAACCAGTGAGGGGCAAAGGGGGACCCCAAAATTAGGGAGGGGGGAAAAGGGAAACCCCAAAACCAGATTGGAGGGGACCCCAAAACCAGTGAGGGGCAAAGGGGGACCCCAAATCCTGGGAGGAGTTAGAGATGGGGGGAAAATGGGTTTGGGGAGGGGTCAGGAGGGAATCTGGGACCAAGGACCCCAAAAGTGGGGAGGGAGGGCAGGGGGGGTTTGGGGGTCTCAGGGGTTTTTTGGGGGTCCCTGGGGGGTCCCTGGGGGATCTCAGGGGGTTTCTGGGCTTCCCAGGGTGTGTTTGGGGAGGTTCTGGGGGATCTCAGGGTGTGTTTGGGGTTCCCAGAGGGTTTCTGGGGGATCTCAGGGGGTGTTTGGGGTTCCCAGAGGGTTTCTGGGGGATCTCAGGGTGTGTTTGGGGTCCCCAGGGTGTGTTTGGGGTTCCCCAGGGGGTGTTTGGGATCCCCAGGGTGTGTTTGGGGTTCCCCAGGGGGTGTTTGGGATCCCCAGGGTGTGTTTGGGGTGTCAGGGTGTGTTTTTTGGGGTCCCCAGGGTGTGTTTGGGGGGGTTCTGGGGGTCCCCAGGGGGCTCTCAGGGGATTCTGGGGTTCCCCAGGGTGTGTTTGGGATCTCAGGGTATGTTTGGGGTTCCCCAGGGTGTGTTTGGGGTCCCCAGGGGGCTCTCAGGGGATTCTGGGGTTCCCCAGGGTGTGTTTGGGATCTCAGGGTGTGTTTGGGGTGTCAGGGTGTGTTTGGGGTGTCAGGGTGTGTTTTTTGGGGTTCCCCAGGGTGTGTTTGGGATCTCAGGGTGTGTTTTTTGGGGTTCCCCAGGGTGTGTTTGGGGTGTCAGGGTGTGTTTTTTGGGGTTCCCCAGGGCTCCCCCAGCCCCTCGTGGGACACCCACCCTGTTTCATGGCGTGCTTCTCCTGCAGGGCCGGTTGGATTTTCTCCATTTGCCGCGTCAGGAATTCGATTTTGCGCTTGAAAAACGCCCGGGCGTCGTCGGCTGACTGGGGAGGGAAATGGGAATGGGAATTGGGAAAATAGGGAAATGGGAATGGGGAATTGGGAATGGGAATGGGGGAATGGGAATGGGAAAGGGAAATGGGAATGGGGATGGGGAATGGGAATGGGGATGGGGAATTGGGATGGGAAATGGGAATGGGGAATGGGGAATGGGGAAAATAGGGGAATGGGGATGGGGAATGGGAATGGGGAATTGGGATGGGAATGGGGAATGGGGAAATGAAATGGGAAATGGAAATGGGAAAGGGGAATTGGGATGGGGATGGGAAATGGGAATGGGGATGGGAATGGGGAATGGGGAAATGGGATGGGAATGGGAATGGGAATGGGGAATTGGGATGGGGAAATGGGAATGGGAATGAGGAATGGGGAATTGGGGAATGGGGAATTGGGATGGGAAATGGGAATGGGGATGGGAATGGGGATGGGAAGGGGAAATGGGAAAGGGGAATTGGGATGGGAAGAGGAAAAGGGGGATGGGGATGGGGAATGGGAATAGGGATGGGGAATGGGGAAATAAATGGGGATTGGAAATGGGAATGAGAACAGGGGAATAGGAAATGGGGAAATAAATGGGGAGATGGGGATGGGAAATGGGGATGGGAATGGGGATGGGAAAGGGAATGGGGAAGGGAATGGGGATGGGAATGGGGAATTGGGAATGGGGAATGGGAATGGGGATGGGAATGAGGAATGAAAATGGGGAAATGGGGAAATGGGAATGGGAAAATAGGGGAATGGGAAATGGGAATGGGAAATGGGAAACAGGAAAGGGAAATGGGGATGTGAAAGGGGAATGGAAAATGGGGAAATGGGGATGGGAAATGGGGAATTGGGATGGGAATGGAGAATGAGAATGGGGAAAGGGAAATGGGAAAGGGGAAATGGGGATGGGGAATGGGGATGGGGAATGAGAAATGGGGAAATGGGAATGGGGATGTGAAACGGGGTAAATAGACTGGGAATGGGGACAGAGAGGAAATGGAAATGGGGAAAATGGAGAGGAATGGACGAGAATGGGGGAAACAGAACAGGAATGGGGAAATGGGGTGGGAATGGGGTGGGGAAGGTGGAATTGGGGGTCCCAGTCCCCCCCAAAGCCCCCCCAGCCCCCTCCCCACCTTCTCCACGTAGTAACCGGTGCCGACGTCCACCAGGACCGTGCGGACGTCCTGGAGCTTGCCAGGCACGTACATCTGGGGGGGGTCAGGGAAAATGGGGGTACAGGGTGGGGGACAGGGAAAACGGGGGTACAGGGCTGGGGGACAGGGAAAATGGGGGGTCCTATAGCTGTGGGGTCAGGGAAAATGGGGGCACAGGGTGGGGGACAGGGAAAATGGGGGTACAGGGCTGGGGGGGCTCCTAAATCTGGGGGAGCAGGGAAAATGGGGGGTCAGGGAAAATGGGGGGTCCTAAATCTGGGGGGGGGTCAGGGAAAATGGGGGGCATGGGGTGGGGGACAGGGAAAATTGGGGTACAGGGCTGAGGGGCAGGGAAAATGGGGGGTAGAAAGGGCTGGGGAGCAGGGAAAATGGGGGGCACAGAGGGTTGGGGGGGGGCTGCTAAATCTGGGGGATCAGGGAAAACAGGGGGTCCTAAATCTGGGGGGTCAGGGAAAATGGGGGGCAGGGGGCTGGGGGTCAGGGAAAACAGGGGGTCCTAAAACTGGGGGGTCATGGAAAACAGGGGATCATGGAAAATGGGGTCACAGGGATAGGGGGTCATGGAAAATGGGGGGCAGGGGGCTGGGGGGGCTCCTAAATCTGGGGGGACAGGGAAAATGGGGGGTCCTAAATCTGGGGGGGGTCAGGGAAAACAGGGGATTATGGAAAATGGGGTCACAGGGATGGGGGGTCATGGAAAATGGGGGGGCTCCTACACCTGGGGGGACTCCTAAATCTGGGGGGGTCAGGAAAAATGGGGGGCACAGGGCTGGGGGGGGGGGTGCTCCTGCATCTGGGGATCATGGAAAATTGGGGGTGTGGGGCTGGAGGGGCACAGATCCCTCCCCAGGATGGATTTTGGGGGGTTCCAGGAGCAGGAAAAGGATACAGAGCTGGTGAGAGGCACCAGGAGATCTTTCCCTGTGGAAAAAGGGGGGGAGGTCAGGAGAGCTCCAGGACACCCCAAAATCCCTCTGGGGTCTCCCTGGGTTTGGGGATCCCCCTCAGAATTTACCTCCCCCCTTCAGGATTTGGGGAACCCCTCAGGTTTGGGGATCCCCATCAGGATTTGGGGAATCCCCTCAGAATTCACCTCCCCCCATCAGGATTTGGGGATCCCCCCTTCAGAATTTTCCTCCCCCCTTCAGGATTTTGGGGCTCCCATCAAGATTTGGGGACCCTCCCCAAACTTTTGAACCCCCCTCAGGATTTGGGGGTTCAATAATAATTTAGGACCCCTCCCCACATCAAGATTTTGGGCGACCCCACAGATTTTGGGGAGGATTTGGGGCCCTCCCATGAAAATTTGGGCTCCCCCAGAACTCAGGGATGTTCCACAGCATTTCCAGCTCCCCATTGGAATTTGGGGGCTCCCTCCAGATTTTGATCAAGATCTGGGGAACCCTCCCAGGGGATTTTTTGGGGAGGATTTGGGGTTTTTTTTGGGGGGTCCCTCACCCTCGTTGCCCTTGTGCAGAACGTTCAGGCACTCCTTGGACTCCACGAATTTGGTTTGCACCATCTTGAGCTGGGCCAGGGATGAGGACAGGAATTCCACCTCCTGTGGGGGGAATTTGGGGGGTCCTGGGGTTTGGGGGATCCTGGGGTTTGGGGGGAGACCCCCAGAATTTCGGGGGAAACCCCAGGGATTTTGGATTTGGGATTTTTTTGGGGCTGGGGGTTCTAAAGGGGGGTGACCCCCACAGGGTTGGGAATGGTCCCAAAAAGATGAGGAGGGAGAAAAACGTTTTTTTTTGGAGGGGTTGTAACTGAAATTTGGGGGGATCCCAAGTCAGGGGGGCAGCCAGGGCCTCCCCAACTGCAGAGACCCCCCCAGACCCCCCCAAATTCCCCTCCTGAGCCACCCCAGGCCTCGGGACCCTCCTTTAGAGCTCTGAGACCCCAAAATCCCCCAAGGCCCGGCCTCAGCCAGGACCCCCAAAAAAACCCTCAGACCCTCAAAAAACCCTCAGACCCCTAAAACCCCCCAGACCCCCAAAAAACCCTCAGACCCCTAAAACCCCCCAGACCCCCAAAAACCCTCAGATCCCCAAAAAACCCTCGGACTCCCAAAACCCCTCAGACCCCAAAAAAACCCTCAGACCCCCAAAAACCCCTCAGAACCCCAAAAAACCCTCAGACCCCAAATCCCCCCAGACCCCCAAAACCCCCAAACCCCCCGGGATCCCCTCAGGACCCAGCCCCAGCCAGGACCCCAAAAAAACCCTCAGACCCCCAAAAAAACCCTCAGACCCCCAAAAAAACCTCAGACTCCCAAAAACCCTCAGACCCTCAAAAACCCCCAGACCCCCAAAAACCCTCAGACCCCAAAAATCCCTCAGATCCCCCAAAACCCCCCAGACCCCCAAAAAACCCTCAGACCCCAAAAACCCCCCAAGGTCCGGCCCCAGCCAGGACCCAAAAAAAACCCCCAGACCCCCAAAACCCCCCAAATCCCCGGGATCCCCTCAGGACCCAGCCCCAGCCAGGACCCCCAAAAAACCCCCAGACCCCCAAAAAACCTTCAGACCCCAAAAAACCTTCAGACCCCAAATCCCCCCAGACCCCCAAAACCCCCAAACCCCCCGGGATCCCCTCAGGACCCAACCCCAGCCAGGACCCCAAAAAAACCTTCAGACCCCCAAAAAACCCCCAGACCCCCAAAAAACCCTCAGACCCCAAAAACCCCCCAAGGCCCGGCCTCAGCCAGGACCCCCCAAAAGACCCCCAGACCCCAAATCCCCCCAGACCCCCAAAACCCTCGGGATCCCCTCAGGACCCGGCCTCAGCCAGGACCCTCAAAAAACCTCCAGACCCACAAAAAACCCTCAGACCCCCAAAACCCCCCCAGACCCCCAAAACCCCCGAAATCCCCTCAGGACCCGGCCCCAGCCAGGACCCCCCAAATCCCCAGAATCCCCTCAGGACCCCCCAAACCCCCAAATCCCCAGAATCCCCTCAGGACCCTTCCCAGCCCCTCCCTGCTGCAGCCACACTCCCCCCACAGCCCCCCCACAGGACTCCTCGCTCCTCCCGACCCCCCAGCCCTTCCCCAAACCCCTTTCCCAAGTCCCTCCGAGTTCCCCGGACCTGCTCCAGCTGCCCCTTGAGCATCTCGAGCTGCTGCAGCCCCAGCTCCCCCACACTAACGGTCTGCGCCATCTTGAGCCGCCCGCCCTCAGCCGGGGGACGGGACAGTGAGACAGCGCCCCCTGCCGGCCGGGAGGACCCGGAAATGGTGCAGTGAGACAGTACCCCCTGCCGGCCGGGAGGACCGGAAATGGGACAGCGAGACAGCGCCCCCTGCCGGTCGGGAGGACCCGGAAATGGCGCAGAGAGACAGCGCCCCCTGCCGGCCGGGAGGACCGGAAATGGGACAGCGAGACAGCGCCCCCTGCCGGCCGGGAGGACCGGAAATGGGACAGCGAGACAGCGCCCCCTGCCGGCCGGGAGGAAAAGGAGGGGTCCAGGAAAAATTTGGGGGGATCCAGGAAAAATTTGGGGGCTCTAGAGGGATTTGGGGGGGTCCGGGAGGGATTTAGGGAGGTTCGGGAGGGATTTAGGGGTGTCCAGGAGAAAATTGGGGGGTCCAGGAAGGATTAGGCAGGGGGCACAGAGAGATTTGGGGGGGTCCAGGAAAAATCTGGGGGGCTCTAGAGGGTCTTGGGGGTGTCCAGGAGAGATTTGGGGGGGTCCAGGAGAAATTTTGGGGAGTCCAGGCAGGATCTGGGGACCCAGGCAGGATTTGGGGAGGCCCAGAAGAGATTTGGGGGGTCCAGGAGAAATTTGGGGGGGCTCTAGAGGGTCTTGGGGATGTCCAGGAGAGATTTGGGGGGTCCAGGAGAAATTCTGGGGGGTCTAGAGGGGTTTGGAGGGGTCCAGACAGGATTTGGGGAGGCCCAGAGAGACTCAGCAGAGCTCAGTGCAGAGGCAGCAGCTTTATTGTTGCAAAACAGGCAAATAAACATAAATTTTTTAAAAATTTAATTAAAATTTTTATTAAAATTAAGGCAGTTCAAACCCTCCCCTCCCCTCCTCCAGACACCCCAAAAATCCCCGCGGGGGTGGGGACCCCCAAAATCACAAAGGGGGGACCCCAAAGGCCACAAGTGGATCCCAAAAGTGATGGGGGACCCCCAAATTCCCCCAAATTCTCCCTTATAAATAACGGGGGGACCCCAAAAATAACCGGGGCTCCCCCCAAAGTTCACTCCAGGCAATGGGGGAGACCCCAAAGGTGACAGGAACCCCCTAAAGGCAAAAAGAGGACCCCAAACCTTCACTCCAGGATATGAGGGCATCCCAAAATTAACAAGGGGACCCCCAAAGCTGAGCCCAGGTGAGTCTGGGGTCCCCAAAGGTGACAAAGGAACCCTAAAGGGTGAGTCTGGGGACACTGGGAGACCCCAAAGTTCAGCCCAGGTGGGTCTGGGGGCACTGGGGGGACCCTAAAGGTGACAAAGGGACCCCCAAGCTCAGCCCAGGTGGGTCTGGGGTCCCCCAAGCTCAGCCCAGGTGAGTCTGGGGGAGCAAACCCTCAGCCCAGGTGAGTCTGGGGGTCCCCCAAGCTCAGCCCAGGTGGGTCTGGGGGTCCCCAGAGCTCAGCCCAGGTGGGTCTGGGGTCCCCAAAGCTGAGCCCAGGTGGGTCTGGGGTCTCCCAAGCTCAGCCCAGGTGGGTCTGGGGTCCCCAAAGATGACAAAGGGACCCCCCAAGCTCAGCCCAGGTGGGTCTGGGGTCCCCAGAGGTGACAAAGGGACCCCCAAAGCTCAGCCCAGGTGAGTCTGGGGTCCCCAAAGGTGACAAAGGGACCCCAACCCCTCAGCCCAGGTGGGTCTGGGGTCCCCCAAGCTCAGCCCAGGTGAGTCTGGGGTCCCCACAGGTGACCAAGGGATCCCCAAAGCTCAGCCCAGGTGAGTCTGGGGGCACTGAGGGGACCCCAAAGCTCAGCCCAGGTGAGTCTGGGGGCACTGAGGGGACCCCAAAGCTCAGCCCAGGTGAGTCTGGGGGTCCCCCAAGCTCAGCCCAGGTGGGTCTGGGGTCCCCCAAGCTCAGCCCAGGTGGGTCTGGGGTCCCAGCCCCCCTCAGCACAGACTCACTGGCAGCCCATAGGCCACGGGGGCGGCTCCAATGAGCGATTTGAGTCTGGGGGCTTGGCGGGCCTGGGCCAGCTGGGCCAGCAGGGGGGTCCCAGGACCCCCCCCCAGCCACCCCCGCAGCAGAGCCTCAGCCAGGCGGTCCAGGTCCCGGTCTGTGACATCCCAAAGGTTCCCCAGCACCAGGGGGCTGCAAAATGGGGAGGGGGGAGATGAAAATGGGGGTGGGAACAGAGAGAGACCCCAAATATACAGAGAGAGACCCCAAATAGAGACCCCAAATACACAGAGAGGGACCCCAAAATGGGGAGGGGGGAGATGAAAATGGGGGTGAGAACAGAGACCCCAAATAGAGAGACCCCAAATACAGAGAGAGAGACCTCAAATACACAGAGACCCCAAATACACAGAGACCCCAAAATGGGGAGGGGGGAGATAAAAATGGGGGTGAGAACAGAGAGAGACCCCAAATACAGAGAGAGATCCCAAATACACAGAGATCCCAAATATAGAGACCCCAAATACAGAGAGACCCCAAATACACAGAGAGGGACCCCAAAATGGGGAGGGGGGAGATGAAAATGGGGGTGGGAACAGAGAGAGAGACCCCAAATACACAGAGATCCCAAATAGAGATCCCAAAATGGGGAGGGGGGAGATAAAAATGCGGGTGAGAACACAGAGAGAGACCTCAAATACAGAGAGATCCCAAATAGAGACCCCAAAATGGGGAGGGGGGGACAAAAATGGGGGATGAGAACAGAGACCCCAAATAGAGAGACCCCAAATACAGAGAGAGAGACCCCAAATACACAGAGACCCCAAATACACAGAGACCCCAAAATGGGGAGGGGGGAGGTCAAAATGGGGGTGGGAACAGAGAGAGAGACCCCAAATACACAGAGAGATCCCAAACAGAGACCCCAAATACAGAGAGACCCCAAATAGAGACCCCAAATACAGAGAGAGAGACTCCAAAATGGGGAGGGGGGAACAAAAATGGGAGTGAGAGCACAGAGAGAGAGACCCCAAATACAGAGAGAGACCCCAAATAGAGAGAGACCCCAAATACACACAGACCCCAAATAGAGACCCCAAATACACAGAGAGGGACCCCAAAATGGGGAGGGGGGAGATAAAAATGGGGGTGAGAACAGAGAGAGACCCCAAATACACAGAGATCCCAAATAGAGATCCTAAAATGGGGAGGGGGGGGACAAAAATGGGGGATGAGAACAGAGACCCCAAATACAGAGAGAGACCTCAAATACACAGAGACCCCAAATACAGAGAGATCCCAAAATGGGGGGGGGGGGGGGTGGTGAGAGCACAGAGAGAGACCCCAAATAGAGAAAGATCCCAAAATAGAGAGACCCCAAAACGGGGGGTGAGAGCAGAGAGAGACCCTAAACACAGAGAGACCCCCAAATACACAGACCTCAAATACACAGAGAGGCCCCAAATACAGAGAGACCCCAAAATAGAGAGACCCCAAAATGGGGAGGGGGGGCACAAAAATGGGGGGGTGAGAGCACAGAGAGACCCCAAATAGAGAGAGACCCCAAATACACAGAGACCCAAAAATGGGGGGTGAGAGAACAGAGAGAGACCCCAAAATGGGGGGGAATGGGAACCCACAGAGTGACCCCAAATACACAGAGAGAGACCCCAAAATGGGGAGGGGGGGACAAAAATGGGGGTGAGAACAGAGAGAGACCCCAAATAGAGAGAGACCTCAAATACAGAGAGACCCCAAAACAGAGACACCCCAAATACAGAGAGACCCCATATAGAGACCCCAAATATTGGGGGGTGAGAGCACTGAGAGAGACCCCAAAATAGAGAGACCCCAAATAAAGAGAGACCCCAAATAGAGACCCCAAAAATAGGGGTTGAGAGCACAGAGACCTCAAAACAGAGACACCCCAAATAGAGAGAGACCCAAAACAGGGGGGTTGGGAACCCACAGAGAGACCCCAAATACACACAGACCCCAAAAATGAGGGGGGTGAGAGCATAGAGAGAGACCCCAAATACACAGAGACCCCAAAATAGAGAGACCCCAAACACAGAGACCCCAAAATGTGACCGTGAGCACAGGAAGACCCCCTCCCCAAAATTAAAGAGTCACCCCAAAGTCCCAGAGAACCCCAAGAACTGAGCGCTCTGAGATCCCACAGCCCCCCAAAGCCACCCCGAAAGTCCCAGAACCCCCAAAACTCTCCCAAAATCCCAAAATCACCCCAGAACTAAAGACCCAGAGACCCCAAGGCCCAGAGCTCCCCCAAAACTGAGCACACAGAGTTCCCAAAGTTCCAAAACCCCCCAGGGAACCCCAAAACTCAGCACCCAGAGCCCCCAAAGCCCCCCAAGAACCCAAAATTCAGCCCCCAGAGCCCCCAAAGTCCCCAGAATCACCCCAGAACTCGGCACTTAGAGCCCCCCAAGCCCCAGAACCCCAAAAGCTCCCCAAAAGTCCCAAAACCACCCCAAAACTCAGCACCCAGAGCCCCCTAAAGCCCAAAAGTCCCAAAACCACCCCAGAACTCAGCACCCAGAACCCCCAAAGCCCCCCAAGAACCCAAAACTCAGCCCCCAGAGCCCCCCCAAAGCCACCCAAAAGAGTCCCAGAACCCCCAAAACTCCCCAAAATCCCAAAACCACCCCAAAACTCAGCACCCAGAGCCCCCCAAAGCCCCAAATCCCCCCAGGAAACCCCAGAACTCAGCACCCAGAACCCCCAAAGCCCCCCAGGAACCCAAAACCCAGCCCCAGAGCCCCCCCAAAGCCTCCCCCAAAAGTCCCAGAACCCCCAAAACTCCCCAGAAATCCCAAAATCACCCCAGAAATCAGCCCCAGAGCCCCCCAAAGCCCAAAAGTCCTAAGGGAACCCCAGAACTCAGCCCCTAGAGCCCCCCAAAATCCCAAAGTCCCCCCAGAACTCCCAGCCCCGCACTCACCACCCGGCCAGGATGAATTTGAGGACGGTCCCGGTGGGTTCCAGCCCCCCCCGGGGGGCGAGGGCGGCGCTGGAGCAGCCGAAGAGCAGCGAGACAGCGCGGCAGCGCAGGCGGGACAGGGAGAGCCCGTCCAGGAGCCGGGCACCGGCACCGTGACCGGCATAACTGCACCCAAAATAACCCAAATCAGCCCTAAAACTGAGCCTAAACCAGGCTGTGACCGTCCAGGAGCCGGGCACCCGCACCGTGACCGGCATAGCTGCATCAAAAAAACCCAAAAAAACCCAAATCAGCCCTAAAACTGAGCCTAAACCAGGCGGGACAGGGAGAGCCCGTCCAGGAGCCGGGCACCCGCACCGTGACCGGCATAGCTGGGGAGAAAATCCCAAAAAAAACCTAAATCAGCCCTAAAACTGATCCTAAACCAGGCGGGACAGGGAGAGCCCGTCCAGGAGCCGGGCCCCGGCACCGTGACCGGCATAGCTGGGGAGAAAAAAAACCCAAATCAGCCCTAAAACTGAGCCTAAACCAGGCGGGACAGAGAGAGCCCGTCCAGGAGCCGGGCACCCGCACCGTGACCGGCATAGCTGCATCAAAAAAACAAAAAAAAACCCTAAATCAGCCCTAAAACTGAGCCTAAATCAGGCGGGAGAGCGAGAGCCCGTCCAGGAGCCGGGCCCCGGCACCGTGACCGGCATAGCTGCATCAAAAAAACAAAAAAAAAACCTAAATCAGCCCTAAAACTGAGCCTAAACCAGGCGGGACAGGGAGAGCCCGTCCAGGAGCCGGGCACCCGCACCGTGACCGGCATAACTGCATCAAAAAAACAAAAAAAACCCCAAATCAGCCCTAAAACTGAGCTTAAAACAAACCCCAACAGGGAGAGCCCGTCCAGGAGCCGGGCACCCGCACCGTGACCGGCATAGCTGGGGAGAAAATCCAAAAAAACCCCCAAATCTGAGACTGAACTGATCCTAAATCAGCACTAATACTGATCCTAAATCAGCCCTAAAACTGATCCTAAATCAGCCCTAAAGCTGACCCTGAATCAGCCCTAAAACTGATCCTAAATCAGTCCTAAAACTGATCCTAAACCAGGCAGGACACGGAGAGCCCGTCCAGGAGTCACGCACCAGCGCCGTCACCCATGTCACCAGCTAGATCCCAAAAAAAACCCCAAACCCCCAAACCCGACCCCAAATCAGCCCCAAATCCCTCCAAAACGCAACCTCAGATCAGCCCCAAACCCGACCCCAAATCAAACCCCAAATCCCCCCAAAACCTGACCCCAAATCCTCTCTCAATCAGCCCCAAACCCAACCCCAAATCTTCCCCAAACCCTGACCCAAAAACGCCCCCCAAACCCCCAAAATCCCGACCCCAAATCCCCCAAACCCTGACCCCAAATCCCCCCCAAACCTGACCTCAAATTCCGATCTCAAATCCCCCAAATCCACCCCAAATAAACCCCTAAACCTGACCCCAAATCAGCCCCAAATCCAACCTCAAACCTGACCCCAAATCCCCCAAACTCAACCCCAAATAAACCCCTAAACCTGACCCCAAATCAGCCCCAAATCCACCAAATCCAACCCCAAATAAACCCCTAAACCTGACCCCAAATCAGCCCCAAACCCGACCCCAAATCCCCCTAACCCTGACCCCAAATCAGGCCCAAATCCAACCCCAAATCCCCATAAAACCAACCCCAAATCAACCCCTAAACCAGACCCCAAACCGCCCAAATCCAACCACAAATAAACCCCCCAAAACCCGACCCCAAATTCCCCCAAAACCCAACCCCAAATCCCCCAAACTCAACCCCAAATAAGCCCCAAAACCCAACCCCAAATCAACCCTTAAACCAGACCCCACATCAGCCCCAAATCTCCCCAACCCTGACCCCAAATCCAACCCCAAACCCCAACCCAATTCAGCCCCAAACCCAACCTCAAATCCCCCCCAAATCCCGACCCCAAATCCCCCAACCCTGCCCTCAAATCCTCTCTGAATCAGCCCCAAACCTGACCCCAAATCCCCCAAACCCAACCCCAAATCAACCCCTAAACCCGACCCCAAATCAGCCCCAAATCCTCCCAAACCCGACCCCAAATCCTCTCTGAATCAGCCCCAAACCCTGACCCAAAAACGCCCCCCAAACCCCCAAAATCCCGACCCTAAATCCCCCAAACCCTGACCCCAAATCCCCCCCAAACCTGACCTCAAATTCCAATCTCAAATCCCCCAAATCCACCCCAAATAAACCCCTAAACCTGACCCCAAATCAGCCCCAAATCCAACCTCAAACCTGACCCCAAATCCCCCAAACTCAACCCCAAATAAACCCCTAACCCTGACCCCAAATCAGCCCCAAATCCACCAAATCCAACCCCAAATAAATCCCTAAACCCGACCCCAAATCCCCCCGAAAACCCAACCCCAAATCCCCCAACTCTGACCCCAAATTCCCCCAAAACCCAACCCCAAATCCCCCAAACTCAACCCCAAATAAACCCCTAAACCTGACCTCAAATCCCCCCAAACCCAACTCCAAATCCCCCTAACCCTGATCCCAAATTCCCCCCAATCCCGACCCCATATCAGCACCAAATCCCTCCAAAACCCAACCTCAAATCCCCCCAACCCTGACCCCAAATTCCCCCAAAACCCAACCCCAAATCAACCCCTAAACCAGACAACAAAACGCCCCCAAACCCGACCCCAAATCAACCCCAAATCCCCCCAAACCTGACCCCAAATCCCCCCAAAACCCAACCCCAAATCAACCCCTAAACCAGACACCAAATCCCCCCCAAATCCCCCAAACTCGACCTCAAATCCCCCCCAAATCTCCCCAACCCTGACCCCAAATCCAACCCCAAACCCCAACCCAATTCAGCCCCAAACCCAACCTCAAATCCCCCCCAAATCCTCTCTGAATCAGCCCCAAACCCGACCTCAAATCCCCCAAACCCAACCCCAAATCAACCCCTAAACCAGACCCCAAATCAGCTCCAAATGCCCCCAACTCTGACCCCAAATCCTCTCTGAATCAGCCCCAAATCCAACCCCAAATCAGCCCCAAATCCCTCCAAAACCCAACCTCAGATCAGCCTCAAAACCTGACCCCAAGTCAAACCCCAAATCCTCCCAAACCTGACCCCAAATCCTCTCTCAATCAGCCCCAAACCCGACCCCAAATCAACCCCTAAACCAGACCCCAAATCAACCCCTAAACCATACACCAAATCCCCCCCAAACCCGACCCCAAATCAGCCCCAAATCCAACCCCAAACCGCCCAAATCCAACCACAAATAAACCCCCAATCCCAACCCCAAATCAGCCCCAAATCTCTCCAAAACCCAACCTCAAATCCCCCCAACCCTGACCCCAAATCCCCCAAACCCAACCCCAAATCCACCCCAAATCAACTCCAAATCTGACCCCAAATCTCCCCCAAATTAACTCCAAATCAGCCTCAAACCCGACCCCAAGTCAGTTCCAAACTCAACCCCAAATCAACCCCAAACCTGACCTCAAATCCCCCCAAACCTGACCCCAAATCAGCCCAAATTTCCTCCCAAACCTGACCCCAAATCCTCTCTGAATCAGCCCCAAACCCAACCCCAAATCCCCTGAAACCCAACCCCAAATCAACCCCTAAACCAGATCCAAAATCCGACCTCAAATCAGCCCCAAATCCCCCCAAACCTGACCACAAATCCTCTCTGAATCAGACCCAAACCTGACCCCAAATTAACCCCTAAACTCGACCCCAAATCAGCCCCAAATCCTCCCAAACCCGACCCCAAATCCTCTCTGAATCAGCCCCAAACCTGACCCCCAATCTTTCCCAAACCCTGACCCCAAATTCCCCCCAAACCCGACCCCAACCCTGACCCCAAATTCCCCCCAAACCCGACCCCAAATAAACCCCTAAACCAGACCCAATATCAGCCCCAAATCCAACCCCAAACCTGACCCCAAATCCCCCAAACTCAACCCCAAATAAACCCCTAAACCAGACCCCAAATCAGGCCCAAATCCAACCTCAAACCTGACCTCAAATCCCCCAAACTCAACCCCAAATAAACCCCTAACCCTGACCCCAAATCAGCCCCAAATCCACCAAATCCAACCCCAAATAAACCCCTAACCCTGACCCCAAATCAGCCCCAAACCCGACCCCAAATCCCCCTAACCCTGACCCCAAATCAGGCCCAAATCCAACCTCAAACCTGACCCCAAATCCCCCAAACTCAACCCCAAATAAACCCCTAACCCTGACCCCAAATCAGCCCCAAATCCAACCCCAAATCCACCAAATCCAACCACAAATAAACCCCTAAACCCGACCCCAAATCCCCCCGAAAACCCAACCCCAAATCCCCCTAACTCAACCCCAAATAAGCCCCACAACCCAACCCCAAATCAGCCCCTAAACCAGACCCCAAATCCCCCTAACCCTGACCCCAAACCCCCCCAAACCCGACCCCAAATTCCCCCAAAACCCAAACCCAAATCAGGCTCAAACCTGACCCCAAATCCCTCCCAAATTAACTCCAAATCCCCCCCAAATCCCAACCCCAAATCCCCAAATCCCCTTTGGTCTCTCACATGTAGAGGTCGCGCTCCCCCAGCGCCTCCTGCAGCTGCTGCGGGGTCGGGGCCGCGCCGGTGACCCCCAGCCAGCCTGGCTCGCTGGAATGGGGCAAAAAATGGGAAAATTGGGAAAATTAAAAATGGGGTGTGAGTCCCAGCCAGCCTGGCTCGCTGGAATGGGGCAAAAAATGGGAAAATTGGGAAAATTAAAAATGGGGAAATTGGGAAAAATGGGAAATTAAAAATGGGGTGTGACCCCCAGCCAGCCTGGCTCGCTGAAATGAGGCAAAAAACGGGGAAATTGGGAAAAATGGGAAAATTAAAAATGGGGTGTGACCCTCAGCCAGCCTGGCTCACTGAAATGGGGGGAAAAACGGGAAAATTGGGAAAATTGGAAATGGGGTGTGAGCCCCAGCCAGCCTGGCTCGCTGGAATGGGGCAAAAAACGGGAAAATTGGGAAAATAAAAAATGGGGTGTGACCCCCAGCCAGCCTGGCTCGCTGAAATGGGGGGAAAAATGGGAAAATTGGGAAAAATGGGAAAATTAAAAATAGGGAGTGAGCCCCCCCAGCCAGCCTGGCTCGCTGGAATGGGGGGAAAAACAGGGAAATTGGGAAAATAAAAAACAGGAAAATTGGGAAAGAATTTGGGGTGTGAGCCCCAGCCAGCCTGGCTCGCTGGAATGGGGCAAAAAATGGGGAAATTGGGAAAAATGGGAAAATTAAAAATGGGGTGTGACCCCCAGCCAGCCTGGCTCGCTGGAATGGGGCAAAAAATGGGAAAATTGGGAAAATTAAAAATGGGGAAATTGGGAAAAATGGGAAATTAAAAATGGGGAGTGAGCCCCAGCCAGCCTGGCTCGCTGAAATGGGGCGAAAAATGGGAAAATTGGGAAAATTAAAAATGGGGTGTGATCCCCAGCCAGCCTGGCTCGCTGGAATGGGGCAAAAAACGGGGAAATTGGGAAAAATGGGAAATTAAAAATGGGGTGAGAGCCCCCCCAGCCAGCCTGGTTCGCTGGAATGGGGCAAAAAACGGGGAAATTGGGAAAAATGGGAAAATCAAAAACGGGGAAATTGGGAAAATAAATAATGGGGCAGGATTTTGGGGTCCCTGTTGTGGTTTTTGGGTTCCCAGGGGATAATTTGGTGTCCCAGGGGGATATTTTGGAGTCCCAGTGAGGACTTTGGGGTCTCAGAGGATATTTTGGGGTCCTGGGGGGATATCTAGGGTCCCAGGGCAGATTTTGGGGCAGTTTTTGGGGTTCCAGGGTAGATTTTGGGTCCCTGGGGGGATATTTTGGGGTCCCAGTGAGGTTTTTGGAGTCCTGGGGGGATATTTTGGGATCCTAGGGAGGTTTTTGGGGTCCCAGAGGGATACTTGGGGTCCCCAGGGAATATTTTGGGCTCCCATAGAATATTTTGGGGTGGATTTTTGGGGTGGATTTTGGGGGTGGATTTTTGGGGGTGGATTTTTGGGGGTGGATTTTGGGGGTGGATTTTGGGGGTGGATTTTGGGGGTGGATTTTGGGGTGGATTTTGGGGTCACCTCTCGAACCAGGCCCGGAATCGCTGCTCGGTGCCGCCCAGGTCGCGCTGCGGGTTCAGCACGTAGAACGCGCGGGAGGGATCCACGCCCCGCTGCAGCACTGAGCCCTGCAGAGAAAAACATGGCACAGGTGTGCTCAGGTGTGCCCCAGGTGTGCTCAGGTGTGCTCAGGTGTGCCCCAGGTGTGTGTCCCTGTCCCCAGGTGTGTGTTCATGTCCCCAGGTGTGTGTCCCTGTCCCAGGTGTGCTCAGCACGTAGAACGCGCGGGAGGGATCCACGCCCCGCTGCAGCACTGAGCCCTGCAGAGAAACATGGCACAGGTGTGCCCAGGTGTGTGCCCAGGTGTGTGCCAGGTGTGTGCCAGGTGTGTGTTCAGGTGTGTCCCCAATCCCAGGTGTGTCCCTGTCCCCAGGTGTGTCCCTGTCCCAGGTGTGCTCAGCATGCAGAACGCGCGGGAGGGATCCACGCCCCGCTGCAGCACTGAGCCCTGCAGAGAAACATGGCACAGGTGTGTCCAGGTGTGTCCCAGGTGTGCACAGGTGTGTGTCCCCAATCCCAGGTGTGTCCCTGTCCCCAGGTGTGTGTCCCTGTCCCCAGGTGTCCCCAGCTGTGTGTGTCCCTGCCCCAGCTGTGTGTCCCCCTGTCCCAGCTGTCCCCAGGTGTGTGTCCCTGTCCCAGGTGTGTGTCCCTGTCCCCAGGTGTGTGTCCCTGTCCCCAGGTGTCCCCAGGTGTGTGTCCCTGTCCCAGGTGTGTGTCCCTGTCCCCAGGTGTCCCCAGGTGTGTGCCCCTGTCCCCAGGTGTGTGCCCCTGTCCCCAGGTGTGTGTCCCTGTCCCAGGTGTGTGTCCCTGTCCCCAGGTGTCCCCAGGTGTGTGTCCCTGTCCCCAGGTGTGTGTCCTTGTCCCCAGGTGTGCTCACCTGCTGTCCCAGGCCGTAGCTGAGCAGGAAGCGCAGCCTCGGGTGTGTGTCCCTGTCCCCAGGTGTCCCCAGCTGTGTGTGTCCCTGTCCCAGGTGTGTGTCCCTGTGCCGTACCTGCTGTCCCAGGCCGTAGCTGAGCAGGAAGCGCAGCCCTGGCAGGGGTGTGTCTGTCCCAGGTGTGTCCCAGGTGTGTGTCCCTGTCCCCAGCTGTCCCTAGGTGTATGTACCTGTCCCCAGGTGTGCTCACCTGCTGTCCCAGGCCGTAGCTGAGCAGGAAGCGCAGCCCCAGGGGTGTGTCCCTGTCCCCAGTTGTGTGTCCCTGTCCCAGCTGTCCCCAGGTGTGTGTCCCTGTCCCCAGGTGTGTGTCCCTGTCCCCAGGTGTGTCCCCCTGTCCCAGCTGTCCCCAGGTGTATGTCCCTGTCCCCAGGTGTCCCCAGGGGTGCTCACCTGCTGTCCCAGGCCGTAGCTGAGCAGGAAGCGCAGCCCCAGGTGTCTGTCCTTGTCCCCAGCTGTGTGTCCCTGTCCCAGCTGTTCCAGTTGTGTGTCCCTGTCCCCAAGGTGTCCCAGGTGTGTGTCCCTGTCCCCAGGGGTGTGTCCCAGTCCCAGGTGTGCTCACCTGCTGTCCCAGGCCGTAGCTGAGCAGGAAGCGCAGCCCCGGCAGCCGCGTCACCGGAACGTTCCGCAGGGTCCCGGTGCTCTCCCAGGGGAGGCGCTGCAGGTGCTGGGACAGAAACACGGACAGGTGAGGGGACAGGTGAGGGACAGGGACACGGACAGGTGAGGGGGGAGGAAGAGGAGGAAGAAAAAGGAAGAAGAAGAAGGAAAAGGAAGTTGGAGAAGGGAGAAGAGGTGGAAAAGGAAAAGAAGGAGGAAAAGGAAAGGAAAGTGGGGAAAAGGAGGAAAAGGAAGTATGGAGAAAAGGATGAGGATGAGGAGGGCGTGAGGAGGAAGACGAGGATGGGGAAGGGGAGGAAGACAAGGAGAAAGAAGATGAAGATGAGGAAGATAAGGAAGGAAGAGGAGGAAAGTGAGTAAGTGGTGAGGAAAATGTGAGGAGGAAAATGAGGAAGGTGAGGATGATGATGAGGACGAGGAAGGTGAGGAAAGTGAGGATGAGGAAGGCGAGAATGATAAAGGTGAGGAAGATGAGGTTGATGAAGATGAGGATGATGAAGATGAGGGTGAGGAAGATGAGGATGATGAGGGTGAGGATGATGAGGAAGATCAGGATAAGGATGTTGAGAGTGAGGATGCTGAGGGTGATGAAGGTAAGGGTGATGAAGATGAGGAAGATGAAGATGAGGATGCTGAGAGTGAGGAAGATGAGGATGGGGATGCTGAGGGTGATGAAGATGAAGGTGATGAGGATGAGGATGCTGAGGATGAGGATGATGAGGGTGATGAAGATGAGGGTGAGGATGAAGATGAGGATGCTGAGGATGATGAAGATGATGGTGATGAAGATGAGAGTGAGGATGCTGAAGGTGAGGATGCTGAGGATGAGGAAGATGAGAATGGGGATAATGAGGGTGAGGATGATGAGGATGCTGAGGGTGATGAAGATGAGGGTGAGGGTGATGAAGATGAGGAGGATGAGGATTCTGAGGGTGATGAAGATGATGAAGATGAGGGTGATGAAGGCTCCCCACCCTGTCCAGCAGCAGCACCAGGGTCCCGGTGCCGCCCCCCGGCCGCTCCCGGCGCCGCTCCAGGGCCTCGTCCAGCAGGAGCCGCGCGCGCAGCGGCCGCGCCGGGCACAGCGCCACGGCCAGAGAGGGGACAGCGGCGGGGGACAGCGCCGGCAGCACGGCCTGGGAGAGAGAGAGAGGGGTTAGAAACAAGAAATGTGGGGTCAGAAACTCGAAATGTGGGATTGGAACCACAAAATGGGGGGTGAGAAACTCGAAATGTGGGATTGGAACCCCAAAAATGTGGAATTGGAACCACAAAAGCAAAGGGTCACCACCCCAACTTCCAAACTCCCAAACTCAAAACGCCAAACTCCAAACCCCAACTCCCAAACCTGAAACCCCAAATCTCAATCCCCAAACCCCCAAAATCCAATCTCCAAACCCCCAAATCCCAATCCCCAATCTCCCAAACTCAAATCCCAAACTCCAAACCCCAAGCCTGAAACCTCAAATCTCAATCCCCAAATCCCCAATCCCCCAAACCCCCAGATCTCAATGCCCACTCCCCAAACCCCTAAATCCCAAACCCCCAAATCCCAAACCCCAAGCCTGAAACCCGAAATCTCAAATCCCAATCCCCAAATCCCAGTCCCCAAATTCCCAAGCCCCAATTCCCAAATCTCAATCCTCAAACCCCCACACCCCCATATCCCAAACCCCAAACCCCCAAATCCCCACTCCCCAATCCCCCAACTCCCAAACCCCCAGACCTCAATTCCCAATTCCTCAAACCCCCAAACCCCATAACCCAAACTCCCAATCCCCAAACTCTCAAACCCCCAATCCCCAAATTCCCCAACTCCCAAACTTCAATCCCCAAAACCCCAAACTCTCAATCCCCCAGATCTCAATCCCCAAACCCCAAATCCCCAAACTCTCAAACCCCTAATTCCAATCCAGAAACCCCCAAATCCCATACCCCAAAATCTCAATCCCCAAATCCCCAATCCCCCAAACCCCAATCCCCAAACCCCCAAATCTCAATTCTCAAACCCCCAAACCCCAATCCCCCAAACCCCAAATCCCAAACCCCCAGATTTCAATCCTCAATCCCCCATATCCCAATCCCCAAACCCCCAAACCCCAGCCCCCAAATCCCGCTCCCCAAAACCCCCAGATCTCAATCCCCAAGCCCCAAATCCCCAAACTCTCAAACTCCAAACCCCAATCCCCAAATCCCCAATCCCTCAAATCCCCAATCCCCACTTCCTAAATCCCAAATCCCCAAACCCCAATCCCCAAACCCCAATCCCCCAATCCCCCGTCCCCTAATCCCCAAACTCCAAATCCCAAACCCCCAGTCTCCAAACCACCAAATCCCCAAACCCCCAAACTCCAAATCCCAGTCCCCAAACCCCAAAATCCCAAACCCCAGTCCCCAAACCCCCAGATCTCAATTCCCAATCCCCAAACCCCCAAATCCCAATTCCAAATCTCAAACTCCAAACCTGAAACCTCAGATCTCAAACTCCAAACCTGAAACCTCAGATCTCAAACCCCAAATCCCAAACCCCCAAACCCTCAATGCCCCAAAATCCCAAATCCCAAATCTCAATCCCCAAATCCCAAACCCCAATCCCAATCCCGTACCCGCAGCAGGGCGGGCTCGGGGCTGTCCCAGCCGCACTCCCGCAGCTCCTGCAGCAGCTGGGACAGTTCCTGCTCCTCCAGGGGGGAGCTCTGGGGGTCCTGGGGCAGCAGCAGCCCCCTCCAGCACCCCAAAACCTCCGAGTCCAGGCTCTGGATCAGGCTCTGGCGGGGAGACACACAATGGGAATGGGATCCTGGCCCCAAAAACTACGGGAATATTCACAGGAAATCATAAAAGGAATCCCCAAAGAATCCCACAAGGAATCCCCCAAAAGAATCCTAAAAGGAAATCCTAAAAGGAATCCTAAAAGGAAATTCCCAAAAGGAATCCCCAAAAGGAATCCCACAAAAGAATCCCGAAAGAATCCCACAAGGAATCCTAAAAGGAATCCTAAAAGGAAATCCCCAAAAGGAATCCCAAAAGGGAATCCTCACAAGGAATCCCCAAAAAGAATCCCACAAGGAATCCCCAAAAGGAATCCTAAAAGGAAATCCCCACAAGGAATCCCCACAAGGAATCCCCCAAAGGAATCCCAAAAGGAAATCCCCACAAGGAATCCAAAATGAATCCCCCAAGGAATCTTAAAAGGAATCCCCTAAAGAAATCCAAAAGGAAATCCCCTAAAGGAATCCTAAAAGAAAATCCCCTAAAGGAATCTCCAAAATGAATCCCACAAAGGAACCCCACTAAAGGAATCCCCAAAAGGAATCTCCAAAGGAATCCCCAAAGGAATACCCCAAAAGGAATCCCCTAAAGGAATCCAAAAGGAAATCCCCTAAAGGAATCCTAATAAGAAATCCCCAGAAGTAATCCTTAAAAGGACTCCCCAGAAGGGAATCCCAAAGGGAATCCCAGGGTGGGTTATGGGGTGGGTCAGGCCCCCTTCTCAAGGGATTTTCCTGATATTTGGGGGTTTGGGAAAGTGGGAATCCCACAGAAAATCCCACAGGAATCCCAGGAAAAATCCCACAGGAAATCCCAAGGAAAATCCCATAGGGAATCCCAAGGAAAATCCCACAGGGAATCCCAAGGAAAATCCCATAGGGAATCCCAGGGAAAATCCCACAGGGATCTCAGGGGAAATCCCATAGGGAATCTCAGGAAAATCCCATAGGGAATCAGGAAAATCCCTCTGGGAATCCCACAGAAAATCCCACAGGGAATCCCAGGGAAAATCCCACAGGAATCCCAGGGAAAATCCCACAGGGATCCAAGGAAAATCCCACAGGGAATTCCAGGGAAAATCCAAAGGAAATCAGGGAAATCCCATAGGGAATATCACGAAAATCCCACAGGGAATCAGGAAAATCCCTCTGGGAATCCCATAGAAAATCCCACAGGAATGCCAGGGAAAATCCCATGGAAATCAAGGAAATCCCACAGGAATCCCAAGGAAAATCCCACAGGAAACCCAGGGAAAATCCCACAGGGATCCCAGGGAAAATCCCATGGGAATCAGGGAAATCTCAGGAAAATCCCACAGAAAACCCCACAGGGATCCCAGGGGGCACTCCCAGGCTGTATTTTTGGGGTTTTCCTCTGAGTTTTGGGGTTTTCTCCCCACCTGCATGCGCTGATCCAGGCGGGATCTCCGCTCCCACCACTCCCGGCGCTCGGTGCAGGCGTTGGCCTCGCGCTGCTCCCGCTGGATCTGCTCGAATTCCCGGAGAATCCCGCTCAGGGGGGCCTGGAATGGAAATGGGATCAGGGAATCTGGGTTTGGGGTGATCCCTTTTCCTTGATCCCAACCCCTGGGATTTAGGGTGACCCCTTTTTTGGGATTCTGGCCCCTGGGGTTTGGGGTGACCCTGCTGCTCCCGCTGGATCTGCTCGAATTCCCGGAGAATCCCGCTCAGGGGGGCCTAGAATGGCAATGGGATCAGGGATTCTGGGTTTGGGGTCAGGAATTTGGGGTTTGGGGTCAGGGATTCTGGGGTTTGGGTCAGGGAATCTGGGATTTGGGGTCAGGAATTCTGGGTCTGGGGTCAGGGAATCTGGGTTTGGGGTCAGGGATTTGGGATCAGGGAATCTGGGATTTGGGGTGATCCCTTTTCCTTGATCCCAACCCCTGGGATTTAGGACGACCCCTTTCTGGGATTCTGGCAATCTGGGATTTGGGGTCAAACCCTTTTTGGGATTCTGGCCCCTGGGGTTTGGGGTGATCCCTTTTCCCTGATCCCAACCCTTGGAATTGCAGGTGTACCTCACCCCAGGGAGAAGAGGAAGAAGAGGAGGAAGAGGAGGAGGAAGAGGAGGAAGAGGAGGAAGAGGAGGAAGAGGAGGAAGAGGAGGAAGAGGAGGAAGCCGCGATCCCAACCCTGGAATGGTCGGGGATCCCCAGCCCAAGAGGAGGAGGAAGATGAGGAGGAGAAGGGAAATGAGGATGAACAGGACAAGGAGAAGGAGGATGAAGACAAGGATGAGGATGAAGATGAGGACAAAGAGGAGGATGAAGATGAGGAGGAGGACAGGGGTGAAGATGAGGATGAAAATGGGGATGAGGAGGAAGATGACGACAGGGAGGAGGAGGAGGATGAAAACAAGGATGAAGAACCAGGATGAGCACGAAGAGGAGGATGAGGATGAGGGCAGGGATGAAGAAGAGGATGAGAAAGAAAATGAGGCTGAGGAGGAGGATGAAGAGGAGGATGAAGACAAGGATGAGGGGAAAGAGGATGAGGAGGACGAGGACAGGGATGAAGATGAGGATTGATGAGGAGGATGAGGAGGACAGGGATGAAAAGGATGAAGAGGATGAAGGTGAGGATGAAGAGGAAGATGAGGACAGGGATGAAGAGGATGAAGAGGAGGATGAGGATGAAGAGGATGAAGAGGATGAAGAGGAGGATGAAGAGGAGGATGAAGAGGAGGATGAGAATGAAGAGGAGGATGAGGAGGAGGATGAGAATGAAGAGGATGAGGACAGGGATGAAAAGGATGAAGAGGATGAAGGCGAGAAGGATGAGGATGGAGAGGATGAAGATGAGGAGGAGGAGGATGAGGAGGATGAAGAGGAGGATGAGGACAGGGATGAAGAGGATGAAGACGAGGATGAAAATGAGGATGACGAGGACAGGGATGAAGAGGAGGATGAGGAGGATGAAGAGGACAGGGACAAAAAGGATGAAGAGGATGAAGAGGAGAATGAGGATGAAGATGAGGAGGATGAGAATAAACATGAGGATGAAGATGAGGATGAAGAGGAAGGCCCCGACCTGGCCGCGCTCGGTGGCGATGCGCACGCTCAGGGGCTCCGAGCCGCGCTCCAGCCGGGTCAGCAGCAGCGTGTCCCCAACGGCCCCGGGGGTGGCACTGACCAGGGACAGCTGGCACACGGTCACACCTGGAGGGGACACCCCAAATCCATCACCATCACCCCAAATCCCATCATCCATCACCCCAAAATCCATCACCCCAAATAAATCCATCACCCCAAATCCCATCACTATCACCCCAAAATCCATCACCCCAAAATCCCAAATCCATCACCCCAAATCCCAAATCCCATCACCCCAAAATCCATCACCATCACCCCAAATCCATCACTATCATCCCAAATCCATCACCCCAAATCCCATCACCCCAAATAAATCCATCACCCCAAATCCATCATCATCACCCCAAATCCATCACCCCAAAATCCCTTCACCATCACCAAAAAATCCATCACCATCATCCCAAATCCATCACCCCAAATCCCATCATTATCACCCCAAATCCCTTCACAATCACCCCAAAATCCCAAATCCATCATCCCAGATCCATCACCCCAAATCCCATCACTCAAACCACAGTGACCCCTGTGGGACACCCCAAATCCCATCACTCCAAATCCCATCACCCCAAATAAATCCATCACCCCAAAATTCCAAACCCATCACCCCAAATCCCATTCCAGGCCAAACTCCAACCATTCCCACCCCATCCCAGGTCACCAAATCCCCACACTGGGAATTTGGGATTTCCCACACTGAAAATTTGGGATTTCCCAATCCTCACACTGGGAATTTGGGATTTCTCATTTCACACAGGGAATTTGGGATTTCCCAATCCTCACACTGGGAATTTGGGATTTCTCATTTCACACAGGGAATTTGGGATTTCCCACACTGGGAATTTGGGATTTCCCAATCCCCACACCATAAATTTAGGATTTCCCAATCCCCATACTGAAAATTTGGGATTTCCCAATCCTCACACTGGAAATTTGGGATTTCCCACAGCAGGAATTTGGGATTTCCCAATCCCCACACCAGGAATTTGGGATGTCCCAGCCCTCAAATTGAAAATTAGGGATTTCCCAATCCCTAAAGTGGGAATTTAGGATTTCCCACACTGGGAATTTGGGATTTTCCTGTCCACACTGGGAATTTGGGATTTCCCAACTGGAAATTTGGCATTTCCCAATCCCCATACCAGGAATTTGGGATTTCCCAATCCCTAAACTGGGAATTTGGGATTTCCCACACTGAGAATTAGGGATTTCCCAATCCCCACACTGGAAATTTGGGATTTCCCAATCCCCACACCATAAATTTGGGATTTCCCACACTGGAAATTTGGGATTTCCCACACTGGGAATTTGGGATTTCCCATTCCACACTGGGAATTTGGCATTTCCTACACTGGAAATTTGGGATTTGCCATTCCACACTGGAAATTTGGGACTTCCCTCCCTGGAAATTTGGGATTTCCCACACCAGGAATTTGGGATTTCCCATTCCACACTGGGAATTTGGGATTTCCCACACCAGGAATTTGGGATGTCCCAGCCCTCAAATCGAAAATTAGGGATTTCCCAATCCCTAAACTGGGAATTTAGGATTTCCCACACTGGGAATTTGGGATTTCTCAACCCCACACTGGGAATTTGGGATTTCCCACACTGAGAATTAGGGATTTCCCAGTCCCCACACCATAAATTTGGGATTTCCCACACTGGAAATTCGGGATTTCCCAGTCCACACACCATAAATTTGGGATTTCCCAATCCCCAAACTGGGAATTTAGGATTTCCCATTCCCCACACTGTGAATTTGGGATTTCCCAATCCTCACACTGGGAATTTGGGATTTCCCATTCCCCAAACTGGGAATTTGGGATTTCCCACACTGGAAATTTGGGATTTCCCAGTCTCCACACTGTGAATTTGGGATTTCCCAGTCTCCACACTGTGAATTTGGGATTTCCCAATCCCACACTGGGAATTTGGGAAATCCCACACTGGAAATTTGGGATTTCCCATTCCACACTGGGAATTTGGGATTTCCCACACTGAAAATTTGGCATTTCCCAATCCCCACACCATAAATTGGGATTTCCCAATCCCCACACCATAAATTTGGGATTTCCCAATCCCCACACCATAAATTTGGGATTTCCCACACCAGGAATTTGGGATGTCCCAGCCCTCAAATTGAAAATTAAGGATTTCCCAATCCCTAAACTCGGAATTTAGGATTTCCCACACTGGGAATTTGGGATTTCCCAATCCCCACACTGGGAATTTGGGATTTCCCAATCCCCACTGGAAATTTGGGATTTCCCAACTGGAAATTTGGCATTTCCCAATCCCCACACTGGGAATTTGGGATTTCCCAACCCCTAAACTGGGAATTTGGGATTTCCCACACTGAGAATTAGGGATTTCCCAGTCCCCACACCATAAATTTGGGATTTCCCAATCCCCAAACTGGGAATTTAGGATTTCCCATTCCCCATACTGGGAATTTGGGATTTCCCACACTGGAAATTTGGGATTTCCCAACCCCCACACTGGAAATTTGGGATTTCCCACAGCAGGAATTTGGGATTTCCCAATCCTCACACTGTGAATTTGGGATTTCCCACACTGGAAATTTGGGATTTCCCATTCCACACTGGAAATTTGGGATTTCCCAGCCCCCACACTGGAAATTTGGGATTTCCCAGCCCCCACACTGGAAATTTGGGATTTCCCACAACAGGAATTTGGGATTTCCCAATCCCCAAACTGGAAATTTGGGATTTCCCACAGCAGGAATTTGGGATTTCTCAGCCCCCAAACTGGAAATTTGGGATTTCCCACAGCAGGAATTTGGGATCTCCCAATCCTCACACTGGGATTTCCCACACTGTGAATTTGGGATTTCCCACTCCCCACACCATAAATTTGGGATTTCCCAATCCCTAAACTAGGAATTTAGGATTTCCCACACTGGAAATTTGGGATTTGCCACACCATAAATTTGGCATTTCCCAATCCCCATACTGTGAATTTGGGATTTCCCAATCTCCACACTGGGAATTTGTGATTTCCCAATCCCACACTGTGAATTTAGGATTTCCCACAGGGGAAATTTGGGATTTTCCATCCCCACCCCGCACTGACCGCTGGGAATCCTCTGCAGCTGCTCCTGGAACTTTTCGCGCTGCTCCGGCCCCAACCCCGAGGAGCTGAACTGGAAAAGCTCCTGGAGCTGGGCCAGGTGGGACTGGGAGTGCTGGGAGTGCTGGGAATCCTCTTGGGGATTTTGGGAATTTTGGGAATCCTGCAGGGAGAGGCCCTGGAGCTGATCTGAGATGTCCCCTCCGGTGTCACCTCCGGTGTCACCTCCGGTGTCACCTCTGGCTGCTGCTGTCGCTTTCCTCTGCTTCCTGTGGGGTCACCCCAAAATCCCTTCAGGTGGGGCTGGGGATTTGGGAGTGGGATTTGGGATGAGGATTTGGGGTGGGGAATGTGGGATGAGTATTTGGGGATTTGGGAGTGGGGATTTGGGAATGGGAATTTGGGGATTTGGGGACAGGGATTTGGGAATGGGGATTTGGGGACTTGGGGTGGGGGATGTGGGATGAGGATTTGGGAATGGGAATTTGGGGACAGGGATTTAGGAATGGGGGTTTGGGGATTTGGGGATGGGGATTTGGGGATGGGAATTTGGGGATGGGGATTTGGGGACGGGGATTTGGGAATGGGGATTTAGGAACAGGGACAGGGATTTGGGATGAGGATTTGGGAGTGGGGATTTAGGAGGGGGATTGGGGAATGGGATTTGGGAGTGGGGGTTTGAGGATTTGGGAATGAGAATTTAGGATTGGGGATTGGGGGACAGGGGATTTGGGAATGGGGATTTAGGAGTGGAATTTGGGAATGGGCATTGGGGATTTGGAGACAGGGATTGGGGAATGGGATTTGGGAACAGGGATTTTAGGAATGGGGGTTTGAGGATTTGGGAATGAGGATTTAGGATGGGGATTTGGGATAGGGATTTGGGGACAGGGACAGTGGGATGGGGACATTGGATTGGACACTGCAGGGCTGAAGGATGGGGGTGGGTGTCCACATGGAAGGGGACAAGGACACTGGACAGGGACACTGGACAGGGACACTGGGAGGGGACACAGGACAGGGACACTGACACTGGAAGGGGACACGGACTTGGACAAGGACACAGGACAGGGACACAGGACAGGGATGGAAGGTGACACAGCACAGGGACAGATGGGGACACAGGACAGGGAAGGTGACACTGGCAGGGACAGTGGAAGGGGACAAGGACACTGGATGGGGATGGGGACAGTGGACAGGGACACAGGACAGGGATGGAAGGTGACACAGCACAGGGACAGATGGGGACACAGGACAGGGAAGGTGACACAGGACAGGGACACTGGAAGGGGACACAGGACAGGGACACTGGAAGGGGACAGGGACACTGGACAGGGATGGGGACACAGCAGAGGGACACAGGACAAGGAAGGTGACACAGGAAGGGGACACAGAACAGGGAAGGTGACACAGGACAGGGACAGTGGAAGGGGACAAGGACACTGGATGGGGATGGGGACACAGCACAGGGACACAGGACAGGGATGGAAGGTGACACAGCACAGCGACAGATGGGGACACAGGACAGGGAAGGTGACACAGGACAGGGACACTGGAAGGGGACACAGGACAGGGACACTGGAAGGGGACAGGGACACTGGACAGGGATGGGGACAGTGGACAGGGACACAGGACAGCGATGGAAGGTGACACAGCACAGGGACAGATGGTGACACAGCCCAGGTGACACTGCCCAGGTGACACAGTACAGGGACAGATGGGGACACAGCACAGGGAAGGTGACACAGGACAGAGACACAGCCCAGGGACAGACGGTGACACAGCCCAGGTGACACAGCCCAGGTGACACAGCACAGGTGACACTGCCCAGGGAAGGTGACACAGCACAGGGACAGACGGTGTCACAGCCCAGGTGACACAGCACAGGGACAGATGGGGACACAGCACAGGTGACACAGCCCAGGTGACACAGCCCAGGGACAGACGGTGTCACAGGCCAGGTGACACTGTGACTCACCGTGCCCTGCCATGGACCATGGCCAGCAGCTGGTGGCGCGTGGTGACACTCAGGGACTCTGCCAGCAGCCCCGCGGTGGCCACACGGTCCCTGTCCCCAAGGGCCAGGGCCAGCAGCTGGCACAGCTGGGCATAGAGAGAGCCTGGGGGACAGTGACACAGCCAGGCCAGCGCCTGGCGCAGCAGGGACAGCACGGCCTGCAGGGAGGGGACACCTGGGGACAATGGGGACAGAGAGGGGACAATGGTCAGTGGGGACAGAGGGGACAATGGTCAGTGGGGACAGTGACACAGCCAGGCCAGCGCCTGGCGCAGCAGGGACAGCACGGCCTCCAGGGAGGGGACACCTGGGGACAATGGGGACAATGGTCAGTGGGGACAGAGGGGACAGTGTCCAGTGACAGCACGGCCTCCAGGGAGGGGACACCTGGGGACAATGGGGACAGAGAGGGGACAATGGTCAGTGGGGACAACATCCAGTGGCTGCACGGTCTGCAGGGAGGGGACACCTGCGGACAATGGTCAGTGTCCAGGGAGGGGACAATGGTCAGTGGGGACAGAGGGGACAATGGTCAGTGTCCAGGGAGGGGACAATGGTCAGTGGGGACAGAGGGGACAATGGTCAGTGTCCAGGGAGGGGACACCTGGGGACAGAGGGGACAATGGTCAGTGTCCAGGGAGGGGACACCTGGGGACACAGGGGACAACGGTCAGTGTCCAGGGAGGGGACACCTGGGGACACAGGGGACAATGGTCAGTGTCCAGGGAGGGGACACCTGGGGACACAGGGGACAATGGTCAGTGGGGACAACATCCAGTGACTGCACAGTCTGCAGGGAGGGGACACCTGGGGACACAGGGGACAATGGTCAGTGGGGACACAGAGGACAGAGGGGACAATGGTCAGTGTCCAGGGAGGGGCAAATGGTCAGTGGGGACAGAGGGGACAATGGTCAGTGTCCAGGGAGGGGACACCTGGGGACAGAGGGGACAATGGTCAGTGGGGACAGTGTCCAGGGAGGGGACACCTGGGGACACAGAGGGGATATTGGTCAGTGGTGACAGAGGGGACAATGGTCAGCGTCCAGTGACCACACAGCCTGCAGTGAGGGGACACCTGGGGACACTGGGGACAGTGTCTAGTGACCACACCACGTCTAGGGAGGGGACAAATGGGGACAGGGGACACCTGGGGACAGAGTCATCATTGGTCAACCCCAGATCAGACCCGAACTCCCCTAAAGATCCATCCCAAAATCCAACCCCAAATCCCCCCCAAGTCCAACCCCAAACTCCAACCCCAAATCACATCCAAACCCCCTAAAAATCCAACCCCAAATCAGACCCAAATCCAACCCCAGATCCCCCAAAACCCAAACCCAAATATCCCCAAACCCCAACCCCAAATGCCCCCAAACTCCAACCCCAAATCAGATCCAAACTCCCCTAAAAATCCAACCCTAAATCCCCCAAAATCCAACCCCAAATCCCCCCAAAACCCAATCCCAAATCAGACCCAAATCCAACCCCAAATCCTCCAAATCCCCCAACCCCAAATCTCCCAAAATCCAACCCCAAATCCCCCCAAAATCCAACCCCAAATGCCCCAAACCTCAACCCCAAATCAGCCTTAAATCCCCCTAAAAATCCATCCCAAAATCCAACCCCAACCAGCTCCAAATTCCCCAAAACCCCCAACCCCAAATCCCCCAACCCCAAATCCCCCAAAATCCAACCCCAAATCCCCCAAAACCCAACCCCAAATTCCCCCAAACTCCAACCTCAGATCCCCCAAACTCCAATCCCCAAATCCCCCAAAATCCAACCCCAAATTCTCCAAACTCCCATCCCAAATATCCCAAATCCCCCTAAAAATCCATCCCAAAATCCAACCCAAATCAGCTCCAAATCCCCCAAACTCCAACCCCAAATCAGATCCAAACTCCCCTAAAAATCCAACCCCAAATCCCCCTAAAAATCCAACCCTAAATCAGACCCAAATCCAACCCCAAATCCTCCAAAATCCCCCAACCCCAAATCCCCCAAACTCCAACCCCAAATCACATCCAAATCCCCCTAAAAATCCAACCCCAAATCAGACCCAAATCCAACCCCAAATCCCCCAAATCCCAATCCCAAATCCCCCCAAACTCCAACCCCAAATCTGCACCAAATCCCCCTAAAAATCCATCCCAAAATCCAAGCCAAACCAGTTCCAAATCCCCCAAATCCCCCAACCCCAAATCCCCCAAAATCCAACCCCAAATCCCCCAAAATCCAACCCCAAATGCAAAATCCAACCCCAAACTCCAACTCCAAATCAGATCCAAACCCTCCTAGAAATCTAACCCCAAATCAGATCCAAATCCAACCTCAAATCCCCCAACCCCCCACCCCAAATCCCCCAAAATCCAACCTCAAATCCCCCTAAACTCCAACCCCAAATACCCCAAATCCCCCCAAACCCCAAATCCCCCAAACTCCAACTCCCAATCAGCTCCAGATCCCCCAAACTCCAACCCCAAATCCCCCAAACTCCAACCCCAAATCCCCCAAACTCCAATCCCAAATCCCCCAAAATCCAACTCTAACCCCTCCAAAATCCATCCCCAAATCACATCCAAACCCCCTAAAAATCCAACCCCAAATCAGACCCAAATCCAACCCCAGATCCCCCAAAACCCAAACCCAAATATCCCCAAAACCCAACCCCAAATTCCCCCAAACTCCAACCCCAGATCCCCCAAACTCCAATCCCCAAATCGCCCAAAATTCAACCCCAAATTCTCCAAACTCCCATCCCAAATATCCCAAACCCCCCTAAAATCCATCCCAAAATCCAACCCAAATCAGCTCCAAATCCCCCAAACTCCAACCCCAAATCAGATCCAAACTCCCCTAAAAATCCAACCCCAAACTCTCCTAAAAATCCAACCCCAAATCCCCCAAAATCCAACCCCAAATCAGACCCAAATCCAACCCCAAATCAGACCCAAATCCCCCAACCCCAGATCCCCCAAACTCCAACCCCAAATCCCCCAAACTCCAACCCCAAATCACATCCAAACCCCCTAAAAATCCAACCCCAAATCAGACCCAAATCCAACCCCAAACCCGCCAAAACCCAACTCCAAATCCTCCAAATTCCCACCCCAAATCCCTCCAAATCCAACGCCAAATCTGCACCAAAACCCTCTAAAAATCCATCCCAAAATCCAACCTCAACAGCTCCAAATTCCCCAAACTCCAACCCCAAATGAGACCCAAACTCCCCTAAAGATCCATCCTAAAACCCCAACCCCAAATCCTCTAAACTCCAACCCCCAATCCCCCAAAATCCAACCCCAAATCCCCCAACCCCAAATCCCCAAATCCCCCAAACTCCAAACCCAAATCCCCCAAAATCCAACTCCCAATCAGCTCCAGATCCCCCAACCTCCAACCCCAAATCAGACCCAAACTCCCCTAAAGATCCATCCCAAAACCCAACCCCAAATCCCCCAAAATCCAACCCCAAATCCCCCAAAATCCAACTCTAAACCCCCCAAAATCCAACCCCAAATCACATCCAAACCCCCCTAAAAATCCATCCCAAACCAGACCCAAATCCATCCCCAAATCCCCCAAACTCCAACTCCCAATCAGCTCCAAATCCCCAAAATCAAACCCCAAATCCCCCCAAGTCCAACCCCAAACTCCAACCTCAAACCAGACCCAAATCCAACCTCAAATTCCCCAAAACCCAACCCCAAATTCCCCCAAAATCCAACCCCAAATACCTCAAACTCCAACCCCAAATCCCCCAACCCCAAATCCCCCCAAACCCCAAATCCCCCAAATTCCAACCCCAAATCCCCCCAAAACTCAATCCCAAACCAGACCCAAATCCAACCTCAAATCCCCCAAAACCCAACCCCAAATCCCCCAACCCGAAATCCCCCAAAATCCAACCCCCAACCAGCTCCAAATACCCCAAAATCCAACCCCAAATCCCCCAAACTCCAATCCCAAATCCTCCAAAAAATCCATCCCAAAACCCAACCCCAAATCCCCCAAAACCCCCAACCCCAAATCCCCCAAAACCCAATCCCAAATGCCCCAAATCCCCCAAACTCCAACCCCAAATCCCCCAAACCCCAACCCCAAATCCCCCAAACTCCAACCCCAAATCCCCCAAATCCCCCACCCCAAATCCCACCCCCAGCTTCTCACCGTCCTGGGTGGAGCTTTGGGGGATCCCCTCTGGATTTGGGGGATCCCTTTGGTCCCCAACTCCTGGAATTCCCTCCCTGACCCCACCTGCAAAAGATGGGGCGAAGTTTTGGGGTGAAAAAAACCAAATTTGGGGTCAGCAAGGTGAAAAAATCCCCCCCAAATTCACCTGGGGGCAGCGGGGGGAGCTCAAAGCTCATTTCTGCCTCCTCCTCCTCCTCTTCCTCCACGGCCCTCAGGGGATCCCTCTCCTCAAAATCCCCAAATTCCAACTCCCAGTTCTTCTTTTCCTCCAAAATTCCACTTTGGGCTTTTCCCCTCTCCCTCCTCTCCCTCCTGGGGCCTCTGTTCTCCTTCTGCTCCAGAGATTTTTGGGGTTTTTCCTTCTTTGTTGAAGTTTTTGTTTGGGGGATTCTTCTTTTTTCCAGATTTTCTGTTTTGGGGTTTCCTCTTTTTTCCTTCTTTTCCATGTTGAGACTTCCCAGTTTTTCCATTTTAGGGTTTCCCAGATTTTCCATTTTGGGGTTTCCCATTTCTTCCATATTTTCCATTTTGGGATTTCTTCTCTTTTCCAGATTTTCCATTTTGGGGTTTCCCAGTTTTTCCAGATTTTCCATTTTGGGCTTTTCCAGATTTTCCATTTTGGGGTTTCCCAGTTTTTCCAGATTTTCCATTTTAGGGTTTCCCAGTTTTTCCAGATTTTCCATTTTGGGATTTCCCAGATTTTCCATTTTGGGGTTTCCCAGATTTTCCATTTTGGGATTTTCTCTCTTTTCCAGTTTTTCCATTTTGGGGTTTCTCAGTTTTTCCAGATTTTCCATTTGGGGATTTTCTCTCTTTTCCAGATTTTCCATTTTAGGGTTTCCTAGTTTTTCCAGATTTTCCATTTTGGGGTTTTCCATTTTTTCCACATTTTCTAATTTGGGTTTTCCCCTTTTTTCCTTCTTTTCCATGTTGAGACTTCCCAGTTTTTCCATTTTGAGGTTTCCCAGATTTTCCATTTTGAGGTTTTTCCTTTTTTCCAGATTTTCCGTTTTGGGGTTTCCCATTTCTTCCACATTTTCCATTTCAGGATTTTCTCTCTTTTCCAGATTTTCCATTTTGGGGTTTCCCAGTTTTTCCATTTTGGGATTTCCCATTTCTTTCACATTTTCCATTTTAGGATTTTCTCTCTTTTCCACATTTTCCATTTTGGGGTTTCCCCTTCTTCCCCTCTTTTCCATTTTGGGGTTTCCCAGTTTTTCCAGATTTTCCATTTTGGGATTTCCCATTTTTTCAAGATTTTCCACTTTGGGATTTCCCATTTTTTCCACATTTTCCATTTTAGGATTTTCTCTCTTTTCCACACTTTCCATTTTGGGGTTTCCCCTTTTCCCCCTCTTTTCCAGAGCCCTTTGGGGGATGTCATTTCCCTTCTTTCCCAGATTTTCCTCGGGGTTGTTCCCCATTTTTTCCCTCTTTTCCCTTTTTTTGGGGGTCCCCAGCTCCTTCCTCGGCCGCCCCCGCCGCAGCCGGGCCCCAATTCCCGGAGAATTCCCGGGGGATTTTTGGGCACAGGATTTTTTCTGGGTGGTTTTGGGGGGATCTGGGGGAATTTGGGGCTCCTCAGAGTCGCTGTCACTGAAAGTCACCTGGAAAAGGGGGTGAAAAAACCCAAAATTTTCATTCCCAAATAATTTTTCCTCACTCTGTCAAAGTTTTTCCCCCCCTAAAATTTTCCTTCTTCTCCCAAAATTTCCTCACCAAAAGTTTCCCCCATAAACTTTTTCTGTCCCCCAAAATTTTCCTCTCCTCCAAAATTCTCTCTCCCAAATATTCTTCCTTTCCCAAAACTTTTCCTCTCCTCCCAAACTTTCCCCTCCAAAAGCTTTTCCACCCAAATTTTCCTTCCCAAGTTTTTCCCAAACTTTTTCCCCAAAACTTTTCTTCCCAATTTTTCAGTCCCCCTAAACTTTGTCCCCCCCCGAAATTTCCAACCCCAATTTCCATTCCCAAACTTCTCCTGATTTCCCTCCCAAAATTCCATTCCCAAAATTTCCATTCCCGAATTTCCACCCCCAAATTTCCAACCCCAATTTCCATTCCCAAACTTTCTCCTCCAAATTTCCATTCCCAAATTTTCCCTCCTCCCAATTCCCCCCTCAAATCTTTGACCCCCAATTTTCCATCTCAAAATCTTTGCCCCCCAAATTTCCAACCCCAATTTCCATTCCCAATCTTTCCCTGCCCAAACTTCCCCCCCAAATTTCCATTCCCAAATTTCGCCTCCTCCCAATTCTCCCCTCAAATCTTTGCCCCTCAAATTTCCAACCTCAATTTCCCTCCCCAAATTTCCCTTCCCAAATTTTCCCTCCTCCTGATTTCCCCCCAAAACTTTCCCTCTCCAAATTTCCCTTCCCAACCATTTCCCCCCAAATTTCCACCCCCAAATTTCCCTCCTCAAATTTTTGCCCCCCAAATTTCCAATCCCAATTTCCATCCCCAAACTTTCCCTCCTCCCAATTTCCATTCCCAAACTTTGTCCCCCCAATTTCCATTCCCAAATTTCCCTGCCTCACAATTCCCACCCCTCAAATTTTTGCCCCCCAAATTTCCAACCCCAATTTCCATTCCCAAACTTTCCCTCCCCAAACTTCCCCCCTAAACTTCCCTTCCCAACCACTTCCCCCCAAATTCCCAACCCCAAATTTCCAACCCCAATTTCCATTCCAAAACCTCCCCCCAAATTTCCCTTCCCAAATTTTCCCTCCTTCTGATTTCCCCCAAACTTCCAACCCCAAATTTTCCCTCCTCCTGATTTCCCCCTAAATTTCCCTTCCCAACCATTTCCCCCCAAATTTCCATCCCAAATTTCCCTTCCCAACCACTTCCCCCAAATTTCCTTTCCCAAACTTTTCCTCCTCCTGATTTCCCCCCAAATTTTCCTTCCCAATCATTTCCCTCCCCAAATTTCCCCTCCTCAAATCCTTGTTCCCTCAAATTTCCAACCCCAATTTTCATTCCCATATTTCCCTCCCAAATTTCCCTCCCCAAATTTTCCCTCCTCCTGATTTCCTACCAAAACTTTCCCTCCCCAACCATTTCCCCCCAAATTTCCATCCCAAATTCCCCTTCCCAAACTTTCTCTCCTCCCAATCCCACCCTCAAATCCTTTCCCCCTCCCAAATTTCCCTTCCCAACCATTCCCCCCAAATATCTTTACCCCCCCAAATCCCCCTCCCCAAATCCTCCAAACTCACCCTGATCCTGGACTTGACCCTGGCTGGGATTTTGGGGGCCCTGCGGATCCGGGAGCCGCCCCCGGGTGGGGAGGGCTCCTCGCTGAAGATGGTGAACGGGGTCCTGAGCCCCAGCAGCGATTTTGGGGCCACCCCAGATTTGGGGTGGGGGGTACAGACCCCCCCAGGCCTCAGCACGATGGGGGGCACCTCAGACTCTGAATCCCCCAGTGTGAAAACGTCCCCAAATTTTGGGGGTTTCACTTTGGGGGTCTTGGTTGTTTTGGTTTTGGGGGCTTTGTGGGTTTTGGGGGGAGCTTTGGGGGATTTTTGGGGTTTTTGAGGTTTTGGGGTCCAGGCTTGGGCTAGGATATCATCCATGGAGCGGCCCAGGGTGGTGGCCACGTGGCTGAGGGTGGACACAGCTTTGGCCAGCAGCAGAGTGGCCATGGCCACCCCCAGGCCGGCCACGGGGGGACTTTGGGAGCCCAGTAGGGTCAGCCCCCGCTCCAGCTCCTGGTCCCAAACTGGGCTGGACTGGGAGGGACTGGGCAGGCTCTGCTGGGCCAGGGTGGAGAAGGCAGCGGCCACCAGCTCGGCCAGAGGGCCTGGGGGGGACAGGGCCCTGTCCCTAAAGGTGGCACCGTGGCTGGGGTGGCCCTGGAGGGTGTCCCCATCCCTGGAGAGCACCAGCTGATCCCTGTCCCCAAAAGTGTCCCCATTCCCAGAGGGGTCTGGCATTTTCTTGTCCCCAGGAAGGTCCCCAAGGGTGTCCCTGGTCCTAGAGGGGTTCCTGATGGTGTCCCCGTTCTCAGAGGGGTCCTGCAGATCCCTGTCCCCATCCCTGATGGTGTCCCTGTGCCCAGAGCTGTCCCCAATTCCAGAATCACCCCACAGACCCCTGACCCTATTCCCAGAGCTGTCCCCACTCCCAGAGCTGTCCCCAATCCCAGAATTGTCCCCAATTCCAAAATCACCCTGCAGACCCCTGACCCTATTCCTAGAGCTGTCCCCATTCCCAGAATTGTCCCCAATTCCAAAATCACCCTGCAGACCCCTGACCCCACTCCCAGAATTGTCCCCATCCCCAAAATCACCCTGCAGACCCCTGACCTCATTGCCAGAATCACCCTGCAGACCCCTGACCCTGTCCCCACTCCCAGAATTGTCCCCAGTCCCAAAATCACCCTGCAGACCCATGACCCCACTCCCAGAGCTGTCCCCACTCCCAAAATCAACCTGCAGACCCCTGACCCTATTCCCAGAGCTATCCCCATTCCCAGAGTTGATCCCAATTCCAGAATCACCCTGCAGACCCCTGACCCTATTCCCAGAATTGTCCCCACTCCCAGAGCTGTCCCCATTCCCAAAATCACCCTGCAGATCCCTGACCCCATTCCCAGAGCTGTCCCCATTCCCAGAATTTTCCCCAATCCCAAAATCACTCTGCAGACCCCTGACCCTATTCCCATAATTGTCCCCAGTCCCAAAATCACCCTGCAGACCCCTGTCCTCATTCCCAGAATTGTCCCCATTCCCAAAATCACCCTGCAGACCCCTGACCCCACTCCCAGAATTGTCCCCACTCCCAGAATCACCCTGCAGACCCCTGACCCCACTCCCAGAATTGTCCCCACTCCCACAATCACCCCTATCCCCCCTCCCCAGAACCCCCCTGCCCTTTCTGTCCCCTCCACCCCCCTCCTCCCCCCTCACCCACCCCCACACCTCCCGTTCCAGCCTGGTGCCAGCGCTGTCACACCGGGCCAGCACCCCCCTCACCAGGGCCACCCCCGGGGCCACCTCCCCGGCCAGCAGCCACACCCGGGCCTGGCCCAGCAGCCAGCGCAGCCCCAGGGCCAGCAGGGCCGGGTCTGAGCAGAATGAACACCCACAGTTTGTGGGGTGGCTGAAGAATTCCAGAATTTTCTTCCTGCTCGGTCGGAGTTGGGGTGAAGCCGTGAGAGCGTCCGGGGGCTCCGGGAGCGCGGCCGGGGGCAGCTGGGCCAGCTCGGGGCCCTGCAGGAACTGCTCGTCCTCCTCAGTGGGGTTGGGGGCTTTGGGGTCGGCTTTGGGGTCGGGTCTGGGGTCCTGGGGGATCCTCCTGGCCATAAAACCCTTCTGGAGGTGGATGGGGGCACGGCGGCGAGGGTGGCGCTGAAGGGGTTTGGGGTCTGGAATGGGAATGGGGAGAGTTTGGGGTGTGGAATGGGAATTCAGAGAGAGTTTGGGGTTGGGAATGGGAATGGAGAGAGTTTGGGGTTGGGAATTGGGGAGAGTTTGGGGTCTGGAATGGGAATGGAGAGAGTTTGGGGTTTGGAATTGGGGAGAGTTTGGGGTCTGGGGTCGGGAATGGGAATGGAGAGAGTTTGGGGTTTGGAATTGGGGAGTTTGGGGTTTGGGGTTTGGAATGGGAATGGAGAGAGAGTTTGGGGTTTGGAATGGGGAGAGTTTGGGGTCTGGAATGGGAATGGAGAGAGTTTGGGGTTTGGGGTCTGGAATGGGAATGGGGAGAGTTTGGGGTCTGGAATGGGAATGGAGAGAGTTTGGGGTTTGGGGTCTGGAATGGGAATGGGGAGAGTTTGGGGTCTGGAATGGGGAGAGTTTGGGGTTTGGGGTGTGGAATGGGAATGGGGAGAGTTTGGGGTCTGGAATTGGGGAGAGTTTGGGGTTTGGGGTGTGGAATGGGAATGGGGAGAGTTTGGGGTCGGGAATGGGAATGGAGAGAGTTTGGGGTTTGGGGTCTGGAATTGGGGAGAGTTTGGGGTCTGGAATTGGGGAGTTTGGGGTTTGGAATTGGAATGGGGAGAGTTTGGGGTTTGGAATTGGGGACAGTTTGGGGTTTGGGGTGTGGAATGGGAATGGGGAGAGTTTGGGGTTTGGGGTCTGGAATTGGGGAGAGTTTGGGGTCTGGAATTGGGGAGTTTGGGGTTTGGAATTGGAATGGGGAGAGTTTGGGGTTTGGAATTGGGGACAGTTTGGGGTTTGGGGTGTGGAATGGGAATGGGGAGAGTTTGGGGTTGGGAATGGGAATGGAGAGAGTTTGGGGTTTGGAATGGGAATAAGGAGAGTTTGGGGTCTGGAATGCAAAGAGCTTGGGGTTTGGGGTCTGGAATGGGAATGGAGAGAGTTTGGGGTCTGGAATGGGGAGTTTGGGGTTTGGGGTCTGCAGTGGGGAGAGTTTGGGATTTGGAATTGGGGAGAGTTTGGGGTTTGGGGTCTGGAATGGGAATGGGGAGAGTTTGGGGTTTGGAATGCAAAGAGTTTGGGGTTTGGGGTGTGGAATGAGAATGGAGAGAGTTTGGGGTTTGGAATGGGAATGGGGAGGGTTTGGGGTTTGGAATGGGAATGGGGAGAGTTTGGGGTTTGGGGTCTGGAATGGGAATGGAGAGAGTTTGGGGTTTGGGGTCTGGAATGGGAATGGAGAGAGAGTTTGGGGTTGGGATCCTGCAGGGAATGATTGGTTTGGGGTTTGGGGTCTGGAATGGGAATGGAGAGAGTTTGGGGTTTGGAATGGGAATGGGGAGAGTTTGGGGTTTGGGGTCTGGAATGGGAATTCAGAGAGAGTTTGGGGTTTGGGGTTTGGAATGGGAATGGAGAGTTTGGGGTTTGGAATTGGGGAGTTTGGGGTTTGGGGCCTGGAATGGGAATGGAGAGAGTTTGGGGTTGGGATCCTGCAGGGAATTATTGGTTTGAGGTCTGGAATGGGAACGGGGAGAATTTGAGGTTTGGAATGGGAATGGGGAAAGTTTGGGGTTTGGAATTGGGGAGAGTTTGGGGTTTGGAATGGGAATGGGGAGAATTTGGGGTCTGGAACTGGGGAGAGTTTGGGGTCTGGAATGCAAAGAGTTTGGGGTTTGGGGTCTGGAATGGGAATGGGGAGAGTTTGGGGTTTGGATCCTGCTGGGAATGAGGGGAGAGTTTGGGGTTTGGAATTGGGGAGAGTTTGGGGTCTGGAATGGGAATGGAGAGAGTTTGGGGTTGGGAATGGGAATGGAGAGAGTTTGGGGTTGGGAATTGGGGAGAGTTTGGGGTCTGGAATGCAAAGAGTTTGGGGTTTGGAATGGGAATGGAGAGAGTCTGGGGTCTGCATGAATGGGGAGAGTTTGGGGTTTGGAATTGAGGAGAGTTTGGGGTCTGGAATGGGGATTTTGGGGTTTGGGGTCTGGAATGGGAATGGGGAGAGTTTGGGGTTTGGGAATGATTCCAATGGGAATTCAGGGAGAGTTTGGGATTTTGGAATGATTCCAATGGGAATTCAGGGAGGATTTGGGATCCTGCAGGGAATGAGGGGTCCAAAAACTTGGATCCTGAGCCTGATCCTTCCCCCATTCCCAGACTGGGATAACTGGGATTTCCCCACTCTCAGACTGGGATAACTGGGATTTCCCCCCTCCCAGACTGGGATAACTGGGATTTCCCTCATTCCCAGACTGGGATAACTGGGATTTCCCTCATTCCCAAACTGGGATAACTGGGATAACTGGGATTTCCCCATTCCCAGACTGGGATAACTGGGATTTCCCCCATTCCCAGACTGGGATAACTGGGATTTCCCCCATTCCCAAACTGGGATAACTGGGATAACTGGGATTTCCCCCATTCCCAGACTGGGATAACTGGGATAACTGGGATTTCCCCCATTCCCAGACTGGGATAACTGGGATTTCCCCCATTCCCAGACTGGGATAACTGGGATTACTGGGATTTCCCCCATTCCCAGACTGGGATAACTGGGATTTCCCCTCTCCCAGACTGGGATAACTGGGATTTCCCCCTCCCAGTGCTCACCAGTGCCCGGCTGCAGCAGGAACTGGGCGTGCTGGAGGTGGGACTGGCTCAGCTCCAGCTCCCCCTGCTGCAGCTCCAGCTGGGCCTGCAGCACCAGGAACCACGAGCACCTGGGGGAATGGGAAAAAATGGGGAAAAAATGGGGAAAAATGGGAAAAAAACAGGAAAATGGGGGGAAAATGGGGAAAACAAAGGGAAAATGGGGGAAAATGGGAGAGAAATGGGGGAAAATGGGGAAAAACAAAGGGGAAATAAAAGGGAAATAAGACCCCAGTGATCCCAGTGACCCCAGTCCCATTCCCACTGATCCCAGTGGCCCTAATCCCACTCCCAGTTACCCAAATCCTGTTCCCAGTGATCCCAGTCCCATTTCCAGTGATCCCAGTGCCCCCAATCCCACCCCCAGTGATCCCAGTGACCCCAATCCCACCCCCAGTGATCCCAGTGACCCCAATCCCAATCCCACTGACCCCTAATCCCATTCCCAGTGATCCCAGTCCCACTCCCAGTGATCTCAGTGACCCAAATCCCATTCCCAGTGACCCCAATCCCATTCCCAGTTACCTGAATCCTGTTCCCAGTGATCCCAGTGACCCTAATCCCATTCCCAGCGATTCCAGTGACCCCAGGCCCATTCCCACTGATCCCAGTGCTCCCAGTGCCATTCCCAGTGATCCCAATCCCGTTCCCAGTGACCCCAGTCCCATTCCCAGTGACCCCAGTCCCATTCCCACTGATTCCAGTGACCCCAGCCCCATTCCCCAATGATCCCAGTCCCATTCCCAGTGATCCCAGTGACCCCAATCCCATTCCCAGTTACCCCAATCCTGTTCCCAGTGATCCCAGTGACCCTAATCCCATTCCCAGTGATTCCAGTGACCCCAGGCCCATTCCCACTGATCCCAGTGCTTCCAGTGCCATTCCCAGTGATCCCAGTGACCCCAGTCCCATTCCCAGTGACCCCAGGCCCATTCCCAGTGCCCCCAATCCCACCCCCAGTGATCTCAGTGACCCCCAATCCCACTCCCAGTGATCCCAGTCCCATTCCCAGTGATTCCAATGACCCCAATCCCATTCCCAGTGATCCCAGTGGCCCTAATCCCATTCCCAGTGACCCCAGTCCCATTCCCACTGATCCCACTGACCTCAGTCCCATTCCCAGTGATCCCAGTGACCCCAGTCCCATTCCCAGTGACCCCAGGCCCATTCCCACTGATCCCAGTGGCCCTAATCCCACTCCCAGTTACCCAAATCCTGTTCCCAGTGATCCCAGTCCCATTCCCAGTGACCCCAGTGACCCCAATCCCATTCCCAGTGACCCCAATCCCATTCCCAGTGATCCCAGTGACCCAAATCCCATTCCCAGTGACCCCAATCCCATTCCCAATGACCCCAGGCCCATTCCCACTGATCCCACTGACCCCAATCCCATTCCCAGTGATCCCAGTGGCCCTAATCCCATTCCCAGTTACCCAAATCCTGTTCCCAGTGACCCCAGTCCCATTCCCAGTGCTCCTAGTCCCATTCTCAGTGACCCCAGTGTCCCCAGTCCCCCTCCCAGTCCCTCACTGACCAGCGGGCAGCCTGCAGGTGTCCAGCCAGGGTCAGTCCCTCGCTGCAGAAGGCCCTGGCCCTGCACAGCACCTCACAGTGTCCCAGCAGTGTCACCAGGCGCTGGCAGCAGCTCAGGGTGTCCCCCAGCACCTGCCACTTGTGCACCAGAGCCGGGCCTGGGGACAGCAACGGGAAACTGGGAATGCTGGCATGGGGACAGGGGGGGACAGGGGATAGGGACAGGGAGGACACAGGACTATCCCAGGACTCCAACCCCATTCCAGGGACCCCAATTCTCCCCAACTGACCCCATTCCCCCCATTCCTCCCTCATTGCCCCAATCCCCCCCATTCCCCCAATCCTCCCCACTGCCCCCAATTCCCATCCCACTGCTCCCAATCCCCCATCATCCCATCACCCCAATCCCATCCCATCACCCCAATCCCATCCCATCACCCCCATTCCCATCCACTTTCCCCAAATCCCCCCCCATCACCACCAATCCCCCCCATCACCCCCATTCCCCCCAATCCCATCCCACTGCCCCATTCCCACCCATTTTCCCAAATCCTTCCCATCACCCCCAATCCCCACATCACTCCCAAATCCCCCCCCATTACCCCCAAATCCCCCCCATTCCCCCATCACCCCAATCCCCCCCACCCCCAATTCCCATCTCATCACCCCCAAATCCCCCCCATTCCAATATTCCCCATCACCCCAAACCCCCCCACTCCCTCCTTATCACCCCAAATCCCCCCCACTGCCCCCATTATCCCCATTCCCCCCAAATCCCCCCTATTCCCCTCCATCTCAACCCCATCATCCCCAATCCCCCCCATCACCCCCAATCCCTCCCATCACCCCAATCCTCCCCATTGCCCCCATTCCCATCCCACTGACCCCAATCCCTCTCATCACCCCCATTCCCCCCCATTTCCCCAATCCCCCTCATCACCCCCACTGACCTCAATCCCCCCATCACCCCCAACCCCTAATTCCCCCCCATTCCCTCCCAATCCCCCCCATCACCCCCAATTCCCATCACCCCAAATCTCCCCCCATTCCCTCATCACCCCCAACCCCTCAATCCCCCCATCACCCCCACTCCCTCCCAATCCCCCCCAATTCCCATCACCCCCAATCTCCCCCCATTCCCCTCCATTGCCCCCAATCCCCCCTCAATCACCCCAATCCCCCCATTTCCCCCAAATGCCCCCCCTCTAACCCCACTCTCTCCAATCTCCCCAATCCTCCCATCACCCCAATCCCATCCCATCACCCCCATTTCCCTCCATCACCCCCAATATCCCCCATCCTCCCCAATCCCCCCACTGCCCCCATTAGCCCCATTCCCCCATCACCCTCAATCCCCCCCATCACCCCCAACCCCTAATTCCCCCCCCACTCCCTCTCAATCCCTCCCATCATCCCCAATTCCCATCACCCCAAATCTCCCCCATTCCCTCATCACCCCAATCCCATCCCACTGCCCCCATTCCCCCCCACTTTCCCCAATCCCTCATCACCCCAATCCCCCCATTCCCCTCCACTGCCCCCAAATCCCTCCCCACTGCCCCCATTCCCCCCAAATCCCCCGCCATCACCCCAATCCCCTCCATCCCAACCCCATCACCCCCAAAATTCCCATCACCCCCAGTCCTCCCCAATCCCTGCAATCACCCCAATCTCTCCACTGCCCCCCATCACCCCATTCCCCCAAACCCTCCCATCACCCCCAATCCCCCCATGCCCCCCAAATCTCCCCCAATCCCCCCCTCTCTCCCCCATCCCCCCCTGACCGCTGTCGGGCTCCTCCCCCTGCAGGCTCCGGGCGCTCCCCAGGACGTCGCTGCCCATGAGGGACACGAGGACGCTGCGGAGCAGCTTCTGGGCCTCCAGCAGGGCCACCTGGGGGGTGCTCCAGCCTGGGGACACAGCCTGGGGGTCCCTTGGTGCTCCAGGGCATCATCATCATCATCATCATCATCATCACAGCAGAGCTTCCCCAAATTCCAAACCCATTCCCCTTCCTCCTCCTCATCCTCCAGGGCCACCTGGGGGGTGCTCCAGCCTGGGGACACAGCCTGGGGGTCCCTTGGTGCTCCATCATCATCATCATCCTCATCATCATCATCATCATCATCATAATCCTTATCATCATCCTCGTCCTCATCATCCTCGACATCAACCTCACAGCAGAGCGTCCCCAAATCCCAACCTCACCCTTTGTCTTCTTCCTCATCCCAAACCCGCCCTTCCTCCTCCTCATCCTCCAGGGCCACCTGGGGGGTGCTCCAGCCTGGGGACACAGCCTGGGGGTCCCTTGGTGCTCCATCATCATCCTCATCACCATCATCATCATCATCACAGCAGAGCTTCCCCCACTCCCAAATCCATCCCTCTTCCTCCTCATCCCAAACTCTGTCTCCTCCTCATCCTCCAGGGCCACCTGGGGGGTGCTCCAGCCTGGGAAATGTCCTGGGGTTCCTTCAGTGTTCCAGGGCATCATCATCATCCTCATCATCCTCATCATCATCATCATCCTCATCCTCATCATCATCCTCATCATCATCCTCATCATCATCCTCATCATCACAGCAAAGCTTCCCCAAATCCCAAACCCATTCCTCTTCCTCCTCCTCATCCTCCAGGGCCACCTGGGGGTGCTCCAGCCTGGGGTTCCCTTGGTGCTCCATCATCATCATCATCATCCTCATCCTCATCATCATCACAGCAGAGCTTCCCCAAACCCATCCCTCTTCCTCCTCATCCCAAACTCTTCCTCCTCCTCCTCTCCATCCCCAAATTCCCTGCCTCCTTCTCTTCATCCCTCAAATCTCTCATCCCTTCTTCTCCTCTTCATCCCTAAATTCCCTCCTTCTTTCTCCGCATCCCCAACTCTTCTTCCTCCTCTTCATTCCCAAATTCCCTCCCTCCTCCTCCTCATCCCCAATTCCCATTTTTGGAAATTCCCATTCTCCCATGTTTGGGAATCCTGTTTCTCCCGTTTCTGGGAATCCTGATTCTCCCATTTTTGAGAATTCTCCCATTTTTGGGAATCCTGCTGCTCCCATTTTTGGGAATTCTGCTTCACCCATTTCTGGAAATTCTGCCTTTCCCATTTTTGGGAATCCTGCTGCTCCCATTTTTTTTAGGGAATCCTGCTTCTCCCATTTTTTTTTTGGGAATTCCCCTTCTCCCATTTTTGGGAATCCTGCTGCTCCCATTTTTGGGAATTCTGCCTCTCCCATTTTGGGAATTCTCCCATTTTTGGGAATCTTGCTGCTCCCATTTCTGGGAATTCTCTTCTCCCATGTTTGGGAATTCTGCTTCTCCCCTTTTTGTGAATCCTGATTCTCCCATTTTCGGGAATTCTGTTTTTTGGGAATCCTGCTTTTCCCATTTTTGGGAATCCTGCTTCTCCCATTTTTGGGAATCCTGCTGCTCCCATGTTTGGGAATCCTGTCTCTCCCTTTTTTTTGGGGGGGGAATCCTGCTGCTCCCATTTTTGGGAATTGTCCCATTTTTGTGAATCCTGCTGCTCCCATTTTTGGGAATTCTGCTTTTTGGGAATCCTGATTCTCTCATTTTTGAGAATTCTCCCATTTTTTTGGGAACCCTGCTGCTCCCATTTTTTTTTTTGGGGGGGAATCCTGCTGCTCCCATTTTATTTTTTTGGGGAATCCTGCTTCTCCCATTTTGGGAATTCTCCCATTTTTAGGAATCCTGCTGCTCCCATTTTTTTTTTTTTTTGGGGAATCCTGCTGTTCCCATTTTTTTTTTTTTTTTTGGAATTCCCCTTCTCCCATTTTTGGGAATCCTGCTTCTCTCATTTTTGTGATTCCTGCTGCCCCTATTTTTGTGAATCCTGTTTCTCCCATTTTTGGGAATCCTGCTTCTCCCATTTTATTTTTTTGGGACTCCTGCTCCACCCAATTTTGGGAATTCTCCCATTTTTGGGAATCCTGCTGCTCCCATTTTTGGGAATTCTGCTTCTCCCCTTTTTTCTAATCCTCATTCTCCCATTTTTGAGAATTCTCCCATTTTTGGGAATTCTGCTTCCCCCATTTCTGGGAATTCTGCTTTTCACATTTTTGGGAATTCTGCTGCTCCCCTTTTTGTGAATCCTCATTCTCCCATTTTTGGGAATTCTGCTTTTTCCATTTTTGGGAATCCTGCTGTTCCCATTTTTTTTTTTTTGGGGAATTCCCCTTCTCCCATTTTTGGGAATCCAGCTGCTCCCATTTTTGTGAATCCTGTTTCTCCCATTTTTGGGAATTCCCATTCTCCCATTTTTGGGAATCCTGCTGTTCCCATTTTTTTTTTGAATCCTGCTGCTCCCATTTATGGGAATTCTGATTCTCCCATTTTTGGGAATTCTGCTTTTTGGGAATCCTGTTTTTCCCAATTTTTGGGAATTCTGCTTCTCCCATTTTTGGGAATTCTGCTTCACCCATTTCTGGAAATTCTGCCTTTCCCATTTTTGGGAATCCTGCTGCTCCCATTTTTTTTTTGGGGGGGGAATCCTGCTGCTCCCATTTTTGTGAATTCTCCTTCTCCCATTTTTGGGAATCCTGCTGCTCCCATTTTTATTTTTTTTTTGGAGGGAATTCTGCTGCTCCCATTTTTTTTTGGGGGGGGAATCCTGCTGTTCCCATTTTTTTTTTTTTTTGGGGGGAATTCCCCTTCTCCCATTTTTGGGAATCCAGCTGCTCCCATTTTTGTGAATCCTGTTTCTCCCATTGTTGGGAATTCCCATTCTCCCATTTTTGGGAATTCCCACTCTCCCATTTTTGGGAATCCTGCTGCTCCCATTTTTTTTTGGGGGGGGGAATCCTGCTTCTCCCATTTTATTTTTTTTTGTGAATCCTGCTTCTCCCATTTTATTTTTTTTTTGTGAATCCTGCCTCTCCCATATTTTATTTTTGTGAATCCTGCTTCTCCCATATTTTTTTTTTGGGAATGCTGCTTCTCCCATATTTATTTTTTTGGAATGCTGCTCACCCTGCCGCTGGATCAGCTCCCTCAGTGGCGCTTTCAGCCGCGCCGGGGGCAGCTCCAGGAACGCGGCCACGAGCTGCAGCCCCTGGGCCCGGGCCAGGAACCAGCCCCGGGTGGCTCTGAGGGACTGGGGGTCACCCAGGGCCTGCAGCAGCAGGGACACGCCCTGCTCCACCTGGGAATGGGGGAAAGGGGGGGAAATGGGGAAAAATGGGAAAAAAAGGCAAAAAAAAGGGTTAAAATGGGATTTAAATGGGGGAAAAAAGGGGAAAAATGGGATTTAGGATCACAGTCCTGCCCATCCCAACCCCAGCAGCAGGGACACGCCCTGATCCACCTGGGAATGGGGAAAAGGGGGGAAATGGGGAAAAATGGGGAAAAAAAAGGGTTAAAATGGGGAAAAATAGGGTTAAAATGGGGGAAAATGGGATTTAGGATCACAGTCCTGCCCATTCCAACCCTGTCAACCCAATCCCAATCTCAGCAGCAGGGACACGCCCTCATCCACCTGGGAATGGGGGAAAATGGGGGGAAAATGGGAAAAATGGGGAAAAAAAGGCAAAAAAAAGGGTTAAAATGCGGAAAATAGGGAAAAAAATGGGGAAAAAAGGGTTAAAATGGGATTTAGGATCACAGTCCTGCCCATCCCAACCCCAGCAGCAGGGACATGCCCTGATCCACCTGGGAATGGGGGAAAAATGGGGAAAAAATGGGAAAAAATGGGTTAAAATGGGAAAAAATGGGGAAAAAATGGCGAAAAAATGGGGAAAAAAGGGTTAAAATGGGGAAAAATGGGGGAAAATGGGGGAAAAAAGGGTTAAAATGGGATTTAGGATCACAGTCCTGCCCAGCCCAACCCTGTCAACCCAATCCCAATCTCAATCCCAGCAGCAGAGACATGCCCTGATCCACCTGGGAATTGGGGAAAAAAAGGGGAAAAAATGGGGGAAAATAGTGAAAAAAAGGGGTAAAATGGGAAAATATGGGGGAAAATGGGGAAAAATGGGAAAAAAATGGAGAAAATAGGATTTAGGATCCTGTCCAGCTCTGTTATCCCAATCCTGTTTGTATTTCCCAATCCCAATCCTTCCACCTGGGAATGGGGGAAAAATGGGGAAAATGGAGAAAAAATGGGGAAAAATGTTAAAAAAATGGGAAAAAGGGATTTAGGATCACAGTCCTGCCCAGCCCAACCCTGTCAGCCCAATCCCAATCTCAATCCCAGCAGGGACACGGCCTGATCCACCTGGGAAACGGGGGGAAATGGGGAAAAATGGGAAAAAATGGTGAAAAAAAGGGGTTAAAATGGGGAAAAATGGGGGGAAATGGGGGAAAAAAGGGGAAAAAAAGGGTTAAAATGGGATTTAGGATCACAGTCCTGCCCATCCCAACCCCAGCAGCAGGGACATGCCCTGATCCACCTGGGAATTGGGGGAAAAATGGGGAAAATAGGAAAATATGGGGGGGAAAATGGGAAAAATGGGATTTAGGATCCTGCCCAGCCCAGCTCTGTTATCCCAATCCTGTTTGTATTTCCCCATCCCAATCCCATCCCAGCAGCAGGGACACAGCCTCATGCACCTGGAAATGGGGAGAAAAAGGGAAAAAATGGGAAAAAAAAGGGTTAAAATGGGGAAAAATGGGGGAAAATGAGGAAAAAAAAATGGGAAAAAAAGGGAAAAATGGGGAAAAAGTGGGAAAAAGGGATTTAGGATCACAGTCCTGCCCATCCCAACCCTGTCAGTCCAGCTCTGTTATCCCAATCCTGTTTGTATTTCCCTAATCCCAATCCTTCCACCTGGGAAATGGGGGAAAATGGGGAAAAAAAAGGTAAAAATGGGAAAAATTGAGGGAAAATGGGAAAAAGGGATTTAGGATCACAGTCCTGCTCAGCTCAGCTCTGTTATCCCAATCCTGTTTGTATTTTCCTAATCCCAATCCCAGCCCAGCAGGGACATGCCCTGATCCACCTGGGAAATGGGGGAAAGGGGGGGAAATGGGGAAAATGGGGAAAAAAGGGTTAAAATGGGGAAAAATGGGGATAAAAAGGGAAAAATGGGATTTAGGATCACAGTCCTGCCCATCCCAACCCCAGCAGCAGGGACACGCCCTGATCCACCTGGGAATGGGGGAAAAGGGGGGGAAATGGGAAAAATGGGGAAAAAAAGGGTTAAAATGGGGAAAAATGGGGATAAAAAGGGTTAAAATGGGATTTAGGATCACAGTCCTGCCCATCCCAACCCTGTCAACCCAATCCCAATCTCAATCCCAGCAGGGACACGCCCTGCTCCACCTGGGAATGGGGGAAAAGGGGGGGAAATGGGGAAAAAAAGGGGGGAAATGGGGAAAAAAAGGCAAAAAAAAGGGTTAAAATGGGGAAAAAATGGGGGAAAATGGGAAAAAATGGGAAAAAATGGGGGAAAAAGGGGTAAAATGGGGTGAAAATGGGGGGAAAATGGGGGGAAAATGGGGGGAAAATGGGGGGAAAATGGGATTTAGGATCACAGTCCTGCCCATCCCAACCCTGTCAGCCCAATCCCAATCTCAATCCCAGCAGCAGGGACACGCCCTGATCCACCTGGGAATGGGGGGAAAATGGGGGAAATGGGAAAAAAAGGGGAAAAAAAGGGTTAAAATGGGGGAAAATGGGGGAAAAAAGGGTTAAAATGGGATTTAGGATCACAGTCCTGCCCAGCCCAGTTCTGTTATCCCAATCCTGTTTGTGTTTTCCCCATCCCAATCCCATCCCAGCAGCAGGAACACAGCCTCATGCACCTGGGAAATGGGGAAAAAAGGGTAAAAATGGGGAAAAAATGGGGAAAAAAAGGGTTAAAATGGGATTTAGGATCACAGTCCTGCCCATCCCAACCCTGTCAGCCCAATCCCAAGGGTAAAAATGGGAAAAAAAGGGTTAAAATGGGGAAAAATGGGGAAAAAATATGGGGGGGAAAATGGGATTTAGGATCCTGTCCTGTCCAGCTCTGTTATCCCAATCCTGTTTGTATTTTCCCATTCCAATCCTTCCACCTGGGAAATGGGGGAAAAGGGGGAAAAAATGGGAAAAAAAGGGTAAAAATAGGTAAAAATGGGTAAAAGTGGGGAAAAAAAGGGTTAAAAAGGGATTTAGGATCACAGTCCTGCCCATCCCAACCCTGTCAACCCAATCCCAATCTCAATCCCAGCAGTAGGGTCATGCCCTCCTCCACCTGGGGAATTGGGGATAAAAGGGGAAAAAATGGGGAAAAAAGGGTAAAAATGGGGAAAAAATGGGGGAAAATGGGGAAAATGGGGGGCAAAAAGGGTTAAAATGGGATTTAGGATCACAGTCCTGCCCATCCCAACCCTGTCAGCCCAATCCCAATCTCAATCCCAGCAGGGACACAGCCTGATCCACCTGGGAAATGGGGAAAAAAGGGGAAAAAAGGGAAAAAATGGGAAAAAATGGGGGGAAAAAGGCAAAAAAAAGGGTTAAAATGGGTTAAAATGGGGAAAAAATGGGGAAAAATGGGGAAAAATGGGATTTAGGATCACAGTCCTGCCCAGCCCAACTCCAGCAGTAGGGACATGCCCTGATCCACCTGGGAATGGGGGAAAAGGGGGGAAAATGGGAAAAATGGGGAAAAAATGGGGAAAAAATGGGGAAAAAATGGGGAAAAAATGGGGAAAAAATGGGGAAAAAATGGGGAAAAAATGGGGAAAAAATGGGGAAAAAATGGGGAAAATTTTCAGGTTCCCCCCATCCCAAACCCTGTTATTTTTTGGGATCTGCCCCTGCTTGCCTGGTTCTGGAGGCAGCACAGGTGGCTCTGCAGCAGCAGCCCCAGGGAAAAAATGGGAAAAAAAAGGGAAAAAATGGGAAAAAAAATAGGAAAAAAATGGAAAAAAAATGGGAAAAAATTGCAAAAAAAAGGGATAAAAATGGGGAAAAATGAGGAAAAAAATGGGAAAAAATGGGAAAAAATTTTAAAAAAATTGAAAAAAAAATTGAAAAAAAATGGGAAAAAAATGGGAAAAAATGGGAAAAAAATTGCAAAAAAATTGCAAAAAAATGGGAGAAAAATAGGGAAAAATTTTCAGGCTCCCCTCCATCCCAAACCCTGTTATTTTTTGGGATCTGCCCCTGCTTGCCTGGTTCTGGAGGCAGCACAGGTGGCTCTGCAGCAGCAGCCCCGGGGAAAAAATGGGAAAAAATATGGGAAAAAATGGGAAAAAAATGGGAAAAAAATGGGAAAAAAATGGGAAAAAAATGGGAAAAAAATGGGAAAAAAATGGGAAAAAAATGGGAAAAAAATGGGAAAAAAATTGAAAAAAATTTTGAAAAAAAATTGGGAAAAAAATGGGAAAAAAATGGGAAAAAAATGGGAAAAAATGGGAAAAATTTTCAGGCTCCCCCCCATCCCAAACCCTGTTATTTTTTGGGATCTGCCCCTGCTTGCCTGGTTCTGGAGGCAGCACAGGTGGCTCTGCAGCAGCAGCCCCAGGGAAAAAATGGGATAAAAAAAGGAAAAAATGGCAAAAAAATGGGAAAAAATTTTTTAAAAATTTGAAAAAAATTTGAAAAAAAAGGGATAAAAATGGGGAAAAATGAGGAAAAAATGGGAAAAAAATGGGAAAAAACTGAAAAAAAAATTGAAAAAAAAATTGAAAAAAATGGGAAAAAAAAGGGAAAAAATGGGAAAAAAATGGGAAAAAAATTGAAAAAAATTTTGAAAAAAAAAAGGAAAAAAAAAGAGATAAAAATGGGGGAAAATGAGGAAAAAAATGGGAAAAAAAATGGGAAAAAAACGAAAAAAATTGAAAAAAATGGGAAAAAAATGGGAAAAAAAATGGGAAAAAAAAAGGGAAAAAAATGGGAAAAAAAAGGGAAAAAAATGGGAAAAAAATGGGAAAAAAATGGGAAAAAATTGGAAAAAAATTGGAAAAAAATTGGAAAAAAATGGGGAATAAAGGGGAAAAATGGGAGAAAAATAGGAAAAAACTTTCAGGCTCCCCCCCATCCCAAACCCTGTTATTTTTTGGGATCTGCCCCTGCTTGCCTGGTTCTGGAGGCAGCACAGGTGGCTCTGCAGCAGCAGCCCCAGAGGGAAAAAACAGAGAAAAAATTGGAAAAAATTGAAAAAAAATTGGAAAAAACCAGGAAAAAATGGGAAAAAAAAGGAAAAAAAATGGAAAAAACTGGGGAAAAAATGGGGAAAAAATGAAGAAGAAAATGGGGAAAAATGGGGAAAAAAATGGGGAAAAAAATGGAATAAAAAACGGAAAAAAAAGGAAAAAAATTGAAAAAAAATGGGAAAAAAATGGGGAAAAAATGGAAAAAAATTGGAAAAAAATTTCAGGCTCCCCTCCATCCCAAACCCTGTTATTTTTTGGGATCTGCCCCTGCTTGCCTGGTTCTGGAGGCAGCACAGGTGGCTCTGCAGCAGCAGCCCCAGGGAAAAAATGGGAAAAAAAAGGAAAAAAAATGAAAAAAAATGGAAAAAATGGGAAAAAATGGGAAAAAAATGGAAAAAAAATGGAAAAAAAAGGGGAAAAAATGGGAAAAAATTGAAAAAAAAAATTGAAAAAAAAATTGAAAAAAAATGGGAAAAAATCGAAAAAAAATTGGGAAAAAAATGGGAAAAATTGAAAAAAAATTGGAAAAAAATGGGGAAAAAATGGAAAAAAATTGGAAAAAAATTTCAGGCTCCCCCCCATCCCAGACCCTGTTATTTTTTGGGATCTGCCCCTGCTTGCCTGGTTCTGGAGACAGCACAGGTGGCTCTGCAGCAGCAGCCCCGGGGAAAAAATGGGAAAAAAAATGGGAAAAAATGGGAAAAAAATGAGAAAAAAATTGAAAAAAAATTTGAAAAAAAATGGGAAAAAAATGGGAAAAAATGGGGAAAAATTGAAAAAAATTGAAAAAAAAATGGGAAAAAAATGGGAAAAAAATGGGAAAAAAATGGGAAAAAAATGGGAAAAAAATGGGAAAAAAATGGGAAAAAAATGGGAAAAAAATGGGAAAAAAATGGGAAAAAAATGGGAAAAATTTCAGGCTCCCCCCCATCCCAAACCCTGTTATTTTTTGGGATCTGCCCCTGCTTGCCTGGTTCTGGAGGCAGCACAGGTGGCTCTGCAGCAGCAGCCCCAGAGGGAAAAAACAGAGAAAAAATGGGAAAACATTGAAAAAAAATTGGAAAAAAACAGGAAAAAAAATGGAAAAAAATGGGGAAAAAATGGGGAAAAAATGAAGAAAAAAATGGAATAAAAAACGGAAAAAAAAGGAAAAAAATTGAAAAAAAATGGGAAAAAAATGGGAAAAAAATGGGAGAAAAATAGGGAAAAATTTTCAGGCTCCCCCCCATCCCAAACCCTGTTATTTTTTGGGATCTGCCCCTGCTTGCCTGGTTCTGGAGGCAGCACAGGTGGCTCTGCAGCAGCAGCCCCGTGTGCCGCAGCAGCCGCGATTCCTCGGCGTCCCCGTCCCGCCCCAGGTTTGATTCCAACTCCTCCAGGAACATCTGGGGAAAAAAAATCCCACAAGGGTTTATAGGGGATTTTAGGGGTTTCAGGAAATCCTAAACCTGCTGGAATTTTTTTTTATTTTTTTTGGATTTTTGTAAAGTTCTAAACTCCATCCTGGGGGGGATTTTTGGGGAATTCTGGAATTTTCCTCATCCTGAGGGTTATTCACAAATTTGTCTGGATTTGGGATTTCCCTGGGTTTGGGATCCCCTGGATTTGGGATCACCTCTGATTTGGGGTGTCCCTGGGTTTGGGCAGGACATTCCCAGGTTTACCTGGATTTAGGATTTCCCTGGATTTAGGATTTCTCCTGATCTGGGATCCCCTGCATTTGGGATCCCCCTGGATTTGGGATTTCCCTGGGTTTGGGATCAACTCTGATTTGGGGTGTCCCTGGGCTTGGGCAGGACATACCCAGGTTTACCTGGATTTAGGATTTCTCTGCATTTGGGATTTCCCCTGATCTGGGATCTGCTGGATTTGGGATCCCCCTGGATTTGGGATCCCCCCAGGATGATTTAGGATCCCCCAGGATGATTTAGGATGTACCTGGATTTAGGATCTCCCCTGATTTAGGATGCCCCAGGATTTAGGATGTGCCTGGGTAGGACATTCCCAGATTTACCAGGATTTGGGATCACCCCTGGATTTAGGATCCCCCAGGATGATTTAGGATCCCCCCAGGATTTAGGATCCCCTGATTTAGCATGTACCTGGATTTAGGATCCCCCTGGATTTAGGATTTACATGGATTTAGGATTCCTCAGGATTTGGGATCCCCCAGGATGATTTAGGATCCTCCAGGATGATTCAGGATTTAACTGGATTTAGGATCTCCTGATTTAGGATGCCCCAGGATTTAGGATGTGCCTGGGCAGGACATTCCCAGGTTTACCAGGATTTAGGATCACCCCTGGATTTAAGATTCCCTCTGATTTAGGATCCCCTGATTTAGCCTGTACCTGGATTTAGGATCCCCCAGGATTTAGGATTTACATGGATTTAGGATCCCTCCAGGATTTAGGATCCCCCAAGGATTTGGGACCCCCTGATTTAGGATCCCTCAGGATTTAGGATCCCCCAGGATGATTTGGGATGTACCTGTGCCTGGGCAGGGCAGCCCAGCTGCAGCAGCAGCCTGCACAGCTGGCTCAGGGCTCTGGCTGCTCCCAGGGGATCCCCCAGGATTTGGGATCCCCAGGATGATTTGGGATCCCCCAGGATGATTTAGGATCCCCCAGGATGATTTAGGATCCCCCAGGATGATTTGGGATCCCCCAGGATGATTTGGGATGTACCAGGATGATGATTTGGGATGTACCTGAGCCTGGGCAGGGCAGCCCAGCTGCAGGAGCAGCCTGCACAGCTGGCTCAGGGCTGATTTAGGATCCCCAGGATGATTTGGGATCCCCCAGGATGATTTAGGATCCCCCAGGATGATGATTTGGGATGTACCTGAGCCTGGGCAGGGCAGCCCAGCTGCAGGAGCAGCCTGCACAGCTGGCTCAGGGCTCTGGCAGCCCCCAGGGGATCCTCCAGGATTTGGGATCCCCAGGATGATTTAGGATCCCCCAGGATGATTTGGGATGTACCAGGATGATTTGGGATGTACCAGGATGATGATTTAGGATGTACCTGGGCCTGGGCAGGGCAGCCCAGCTGCAGCAGCAGCCTGCACAGCTGGCTCAGGGCTCTGGCAGCCCCCAGGGGATCCCCCAGCCTCAGGCACAGCGCTCGCAGCAGCCGCAAACTCTGCAGGGCCTGCAGGGGCTGGGGAGGGAAAATAATCCCAAAGTCAGCGCCAAAAGTGCTCCAGGAACCCTGGGAAAACCTCCCCTCCTCTTCCTCCTCATCCCAAATTTCCTCCCTCCTCCTCATCCCAAATTCCCTCTTTTTCCTCATCCCAAATTCCCTCTTCATCCCAAACTCTCTCCTTTTTCTCATCCCAAATTCTCTCCTTTTCCTCATCACAAATTCCCTCTTTTTCTCATCCCAAATTCCCTCTTCATCCCAAATTCCCTCTTCCTCCTCATCCCAAATTCTCTCCTCTTCCTCATCCCAAATTCCCTCTTATTTCTAAATTCTCTCCTTTTTCTCATCGCAAATTCTCTCTTCCTCATCCCAAATTCCCTCTTCATTCCAAATTCCCTCTTCCTCCTCATCCCAAATTCTCTCCTTTTTCCTCATCACAAATTCTCTCTTATTTCCAAATTCTCTCCTTTTCTCATCCCAAATTCCCTCCCTCTTCCTCATCCCAAATTCCCTCTTCCTCTTCATCCCAAATTCCCTTTTCCTCCTCATCCCAAATTCTCTTTTTCCTTATCCCAAATTCCCTCTCATTTCCAAATTCTCTCCTTTTCTCATCCCAAATTCCCTCTTCATCCCAAATTCTCTCCTTTTCCTCATCCCAAATTCCCTCTTGTTTCCAGATTCTCTCCCTCCTCCTCATCCCAAATTCTCTCCCTCCTCTTCATTCCAAATTCCCTCTTCCTCATCCCAAATTCTCTTTTTCCTCATCCCAAATTCCCTTTTCATCCCAAATTCTCTCCTTTTTCTCATCCTAAATTCCCTCTTATTTCCAAATTCTCTCCTTCTCCCCATCCCAAATTCTCTTTTTCCTCATCCCAAATTCTTTTTCCTCATCCCAAATTCCCTCTTCGTCCTCATCCCAAATTCTCTTTTTCCTCATCCCAAATTCCCTCCCTCTTCCTCATCCCAAATTCCCTCTTATTTCCAAATTCTCTCCTCTTCTTCATCCCAAATTTTGGGATTTGGGGATTCTGGGATTTTGGGGATTCTGGAATTTTGGGGATTGGGGGTTTTGGGGATTCCAGAATTTGGGATTTTGAGATTTGGGGATTCTGGGATTTTGAGATTTGGAGGATTCTGGGATTTGGGGACTTTGGGGATTTGGGATTTTGGGATTTTGGGGATTTGGGGATCTGGGATTTCAGGGATTCTGGGGATTTGGGGCTTAGGGATTTTGGGGATTCGGGATTTTGGGATTTCAGGGATTTGGGATTTTGGGGATTTGGGATTCTGGGGATTTTGTGATTTCAGGGATTTGGGATTTTGGGCATCTGGGATTTTGGAGATTTGGGATTTCGGGGATTTTGAGATTTGGGGACTCTGGGATTTGGGGATTCAGGATTTTTGGGATTTGGGATTTTGGAATTTCAGGGATTTGGGATTTTGGGCATCTGGGATTCTGGGGATTTTGGGATTTCAGGGATCTGGGATTCTGGGGATTGGGGATTTCAGGGATTTGGGGTTTGGGGGATTTGGGATTTTAGGGATTTGGGGTTTTGGGGATCTGGCATTTTGGGGATTTGGGGATTGGGGATTTAGGGATTTCAGGGATTTTAGGATTTCAGGGATTTGAGATTTCAGGGATTTGCGATTCTGGGGATCTGGGATTTTGGGGTTCAGGATTTTTGGGATTTCAAGGATTTGGGATTTTGGGCTGACCTTGTTCTGGAGCTGGTAGAGGGAGCCCAGGAGCTGCAGGGAGCTCAGGGTCTGCTCGGGGCTGCGCACCTCAGGAATTCCAGGATTCTCCAGCAGCTGCTCCCACAGGGAAAAGGCTTCATCCAGGGGCTGGCACAGAGCTGGGGACAATCCCAAAAATCAACAAAGCTGTTCCCAAAGTGGGATCACCCTGGAAAAGTCATTCCCACCCTGCCAGGGGCTCGTGATTCCCAAAAAATCTCATCACTGGTTCTGGAAAGGCTCTTCCTGATCTGCCAGGATCCCAAAAATTCCATTCCCACCCCTCTAGGATCCAAAAAAACCCTTACTGATCTTCCAGGATCCCAAAAAAGCTCTTCCCAATCTACCATATTCCCAAAAATTCCCCTTCCCACCCCTCCAGGACCCCAAAATCCCCATTCCCATCCCTCCAGGACCCCAAAATCCCCATTCCCATCCCTCCAATGACCCCAAAATCCCCTTCCAACCCCCCAAGACCCCCAAAATCCCATTCCCACTCCTCCAGTGACCCCAAAATCCCCTTCCCACCCCTCCAGGACCCCCAGTGACCCCCAAATTCCCTTTCCCACCCCTCCAGGATCCCAAAATCCCCTCCCCATCCCTCCAGGACCCCAAAATCCCCATTACCATCCTCCAGAATCCCCAAATCGCCATTCCCACCCCTGCAGGCCCCCAAATGATCCCCAAAATTCCCCTTCCCACTCCTCCAGGATCCCAAAATTTCCCTCCCCACCCCTCCAGGACCCCCAAAATCCCATTCCCACCCCTCCAGGATCCCCAGTGATCCCAAAATCCCATTCCCACCCCTCCAGTGACCCCAAAAATTCTCCTCCCCATCCTTCCAGGACCCCAAAATCCTCTCCCCGCCCCTCCAGGACCCCAAAATTTCCCTCCCCATCCTTCCAGGACCCCAAATCCCCATTCCCACCCCTCCAGGATCCCCAAAATTCCCCTCCCCATCCTTCCAATACTCCAAAATCCTCATTCCAACCCCCCCAATGACCCCAAATCCCCCTTCCCACCCTTCCAGGACCCCAAAATCCTCATTCCCACCCCTCCAGGACCCCCAGTGATCCCCAAAATTCCCCTTCCCACCCCTCCAGTGACCCCCAAATCCCCATTCCCACCCCTCCAGGACCCCCAAATTCCCCTTCCCATCCCTCCAGGACCCCCAAAATCCTCCTCTCACCTCTCCAGGGCCCCCAAAATCCCATTCCAACCCCTCCCAGGACCCCCAAATCCCCCTCTCCATCCTTCCAGGACCCCAAAACTCCCCTTCCAACCACTTCAAGATCCCAAAATCCCCCTCCCCATCCTTCCAAGACCCCAAAACTCCCCTTCCAACCACTTCAAGATCCCAAAATCCCTCTCCCCATCCTTCCAGGACCCCAAAATCCTCATTCCCACCCCTCCAGGATCCCAAATGATCCCAAAAATCCCATTCCCACCCCTCCAGGACCCCCAAAAATCCCATTCCAACCCCCCCCAATGACCCCAAAATCCTCATTCCCACCCCTCCAGTGACCCCAAATCCCCATTCCAACCCCCCCAATGACCCCAAAATCCCCATTCCCACCCCTCCAGAACCCCCAAATTCCCCCTCCCACCCCTCCAGGACCCCCAAAAATCCCCATTCCAACCCCTCCAGGACCCCCAAATCCCCCTCCCCATCCTTCCAGGACCCCAAAACTCCCCTTCCAACCACTTCAAGATCCCAAAATCCCCCTCCCCATCCTTCCAGGACCCCAAAATCCTCATTCCCACCCCTCCAGGATCCCCAATGGTCCCAAAAATCCCATTCCCACCCCTCCAGGACCCCCAAAAATCCCATTCCAACCCCTCCAGTACCCCAAATCCCCATTCCCATCCCTCCAGGACCCCCCAGTGATCCCCAAAATCTCCTTCCCACTCCCCCAGTGACTCCAAATCCCCATTCCCATCCCTCCAGTGACCCAAAAAATCCCATTCCAACCCCTCCAAGACCCCCAATGATCCCCAAAATCCCATTTCAACCCCCCCAATGACCCCAAAATCTCATTCCCACCCCTCCAGTGACCCCAAACTCCCCTTCCCATCCCTCCAGGACCCCCAGTGGTCCCAAAATTCTCCTTCCCACTTCTCCATGACCCCAAAAATCCCATTCCAACCCCTCCAGTGACCCCAAATCCCCCTTCCCACCCCTGCAGGACCCCAAAATCCCATTCCCACCCCTCCAGGACCCCCAAAATCCTCATTCCCACCCCCCCCCAATGACCCCAAATCCTCATTCCCACCCCCCCAGGACCCCTCCATCCCCTCCCCCGGGGTTCTCTCACCGCAGTCCGAGCCCAGGCTGGCCCGGATCCCCTCCCCGGGCTGGGGCCGCTCCCCCTCGGGCTCGGACCCCGCCCCCGGCCCCGCCTCGGGGGGCTCCGACAGCTCCGGGTGCCGCCCCCGGCGCTCCCGGGCCACGCTCTGGAACGGGGAACGGGGAGAGGGGGTGGGAATGCACAGAATCCCAAAAAAACAAACGGGGGAATGGCTGGATTGACCAAAATCCCAAAAAACAAACGGGGAGAGGGGATGGGAATGGTTGGATTGACCAAAATCCCAAAAAAACAAACGTGGGAAGGAGTGGATTCCCAAAATCCCAAAGGTGGGAATGGCAGGATTGACCAAAATCCCAAAATCCCAAAGGTGGGAATGGCAGGATTGTCCAAAATCCCAAAATTCCCAAAAATCCCAAACAGGGAGAGGGGCTGGGAATGGCTGGATTCACAAAATCCCAAAAAAAAACAAATGGGGAGAGGGGATGGGAATGCACAAAATCCCAAAAAAACGAACGTGGGAATGGCAGGATTGACCAAAATCCCAAAATTCCCAAAAATCCCAAACGGGGAAAGGGGCTGGGAATGCCCAAAATCCCAAAAAAACAAACGGGGAGAGGGGGTGGGAATGCACAAAATCCCAAAAAAACAAACGGGGGAATGGTTGGATTGACCAAAATCCCAAAAAAACAAACGTGGGAAGGGGATGGGAATGCCCAAAATCCCAAAAAAACAAATGGAGAAAGGGGCTGGGAATGGCTGGATTGACCGAAATCCCAAAAAAACAAACGGGGAAAGGGGATGGGAATGCCCAAAATCCCAAAAAAACAAACGGGGAGAGGGGATGGGAATGGCTGGATTGACCAAAATCCCAAAAAAACAAACGGGGAGAGGGATGGGGATGGTTGGATTCACAAAAATCCCAAAAAAACAAACGTGGGAAGGGGTGGATTCCCAAAATCCCAAACGTGGGATTGGCAGGATTGACCAAAATCCCAAAATCCCAAAGGTGAGAATGGCTGGATTGTCCAAAATCCCAAAAAAACAAACGGGGAGAGGGGGTGGGAATGCACAAAATCCCAAAAAAACAAACGGGGAAAGGGGTGGGAATGCCCAAAATCCCAAAAAAACAAACGGGGAGAGGGGATGGGGATGGCTGGATTGACCAAAATCCAAAAATTCCCAAAAATCCCAAACGGGAAAAGGGGATGGGAATGCCCAAAATCCCAAAAAAACAAACGTGGGAAGGGGATGGGAATGCACAAAATCCCAAAAAAACAAACGGGGAGAGGGGCTGGGAATGGCAGGATCATCAAAATCCCAAAAATCCCCAAAATCCCAAAGGTGGGAATGGCTGGATTGTCCAAAATCCCAAAAAAACAAACGTGGGAATGGCTGGATAGCCCAAAAATCCCAAACGTAGGAAGGGGTTTGGGAATGGCAGGATTGCCCAGAATCCCAAAAAAACAAACGTGGGAACGGGTTGGGAACTCCAGGATTCCCCAAAATCCCAAAAATCCTGGGAAAAATCACCCTGGGAAGGGTTTGGAGCAGCCAAGGATCACCAGAATTCCCTAAAATCCAGGGAAAATCACCCTGGGAAGGATTTGGGAGATCCTGGGATCACCAGGATTCCCCAAAATCCCAGGAAAATCACCCTGGGAAGAGTTTGGGACACACAGGGAACTCCAGAATTCCTCAAAATCCCAAAAATCCTGGGAAAAATCACCCTGGGAAGGGTTTGGGAGATCTTGGGATCACCAGGATTCCCTAAAATCCCAGGAAAATCACCCTGGGAAAGGTTTGGGACACTCAGGGAACTCCAGGATTCCCCAAAATCCCAAAAATCCTGGGAAAAAAACACTCTGGGATGGGTTTGGGGCACCAAAGGAACTCCAGGATTCCCCAAAATCCCAGAAAAATCACTCCTGGGAAATATGAGTGTCCCAAAATCCCAGGAAAATCACCCTGGGAAGCGTTTGGGACACTCAGGGAACCCCAGGATTTCCCCAAAATCCCAAAAACCCTGGGAAAAATCACCCTGGGAAGGGTTTGGGAGATCCTGGGATTGCCAGGATTCCCCAAAATCCCAGGAAAATCACCCTGGGAAGGGTTTGGGGCACCAAAAGAACTCCAGGATTCCTCAAAATCCCAAAAATCCTGGGAAAAATCACCCTGGGAAGGGTTTGGGGCACGCAGGGAACTCCAGGATTTCCCCACAATCCCAGGAAAATCACCCTGGGAAGGGTTTGGGGCAGCCAAGGATCACCAGAATTCCCCAAAATCCAGGGAAAATCATCCCAGGGAAGGGTTTGGGACACGCAGGGAACTCCAGAATTCCTCAAAATCCCAAAAATCCTGGGAAAAATCACCCTGGGAAGGGTTTGGGAGATCCTGGGATCACCAGGATTCCCCAAAATCTCAGGAAAATCACCCTGGGAAGGGTTTGGGGCAGCCAAGGATCACCAGGATTCCCAAAATCTCAGGAAAATCATCCCAGGGAAGGATTTGGGAGATCCTGGATCACCAGAATTCCCCAAAATCCAGGGAAAATCACCCTGGGAAGGGTTTGGGACACACAGGGAACTCCAGAATTCCTCAAAATCCCAAAAATCCTGGGAAAAATCACCCTGGGAAGGGTTTGAGGCATGCAGGGAACTCCAGAATTCCTCAAAATCCCAAAAATCCTGGGAAAAATCACCCTGGGAAGGGTTTGGGAGATCCTGGGATCACCAGGATTCCCCAAAATCCCAGGAAAATCACCCTGGGAAGGGTTTGGGACACCCAGGGAACCCCAGGATTTCCCCCAAACCCCCCAAATCCCAGGAAAATCCCTGACCTTTTCCACCAGGGCCTCGAGGGTGCAGATGTGCAGCCAGAGCAGGGCCTGGGCGCGCTCGTCCAGGAGCCGAGCCTGGATTTGGGAATTCTGGGCTTGGGAATTGTGGGACAGCGACTCCAGCAGCACCAGGGACTCCTGGATGGCATCCAGGGCAGAGCTGTGGGGACAGGGAGCCCAAAATCCTGGGGATTGAGCCCAAAATCCTGGAGATTGAGCCCAAAATCCTGGGAACTGAGCCCAAAATCCTGGAGATTGAGCCCAAAATCCTGGGGATTCAGCCCAAAATTCTGGGGATTCAGCCCAAAATCCTGGGGATTCAGCCCAAAATCCTGTGCCCAAAATCCTGGAGATTGAGCCCAAAATCCTGGGGATTGAGCCCAAAATTCTGGGGATTGAGCCCAAAATCCTGAGCCCAAAATCCTGGGGATTCAGCCCAAAATTCTGGGGATTGGAGCCCAAAATCCTGGGAACTGAGCCCAAAATCCTGGGAATACAGCCCAAAATCCTGAGCCCAAAATCCTGGGAAATTGAGCCCAAAATCCTGGGGATGGGATGGAGGGATTTGGGATTGGGGGATTTGGGATTGAGGGATTTGGGATAAGGGGATTTGGGATAAGGGGATTGGGGGATTTGGGATGGGGGAGAATGGGATCAAGGACTTTGGAGAAAGGGGATGGGATGGGATGGAATAGGGGATTTGGGATAGGGAGCCTTAGAAGCAGGGGAATGGGATGAGGGACTGGGATGGAGGGGTGGGATTAGGATGGGATGGGATGGAGGAACGGGATCAGGATTGATGAGGGATGGATCAGGATTGGAATCAGGACTGGGATGGGATGAGGATGGAGGAATGGGATCAGGACTGGGATGGGATGGAGAATTTTCATCAGGATTGGGATGGAGGAATAGGATCAAGAATGGGATCAAGGAATGGGATCAGGACTGGAATCAGCATTGGGATGGGATGGAGGATTCGGATAAGATGCGATCAGGACTGGGGTGGAGGATTGGGATGAGGGATCAGGATTGGGACGGGATGGGGGGATTGGGGTCAGGATTGGAATCAGGATTGGGATGGGATGGAGAATTCAGATAGGATGGGATGGGGTCAGGACTGGAATCAGCATTGAGATGGGATGAAGGATTGGGATAGGATGGGATCAGGACTGGGATCAGGATGGGGAAATGGAATCTGAACTGGAATGGAATGGGATCAGAACTGGGATGGAGAACTGGGATGGGATCAGGATGGGATGGAGGATTGGGATGGGATGGGATCAGCAATGGGATGGGATGAGCAATGGGATGGGATCTGCACTGGGATCAGCACTGGGATGGGATCAGATGGGATGGGATCAGCAATGGGATGGGATCAGCAATGGGATGGGATCAGCAATGGGATGGGATCAGCAATGGGATGGGATCAGCAAAGGGATCAGGGATGGGATGGGATCTGCACTGGGATGGGATCAGGGCTAGGATGGGATCTGCACTGGGATGGGATCAGCACTGGGATCAGAGCTGGGATGGGATCAGCAATGGGATCAGAGCTGGGATGGGATCAGCAATGGGATGGGATCAGCAATGGGATGGGATGGAGGATTGGGATCAGATGGGATCAGCAATGGGATGGGATGGGATCAGATGGGATCAGCAATGGGATGGGATGGGATCAGATGGGATCAGCAATGGGATGGGATGGGATCAGACGGGATGAGCACTCACCAGTCAGTGTGGGGGCTGAAGCTGTGGCTGCAGAGCAGCTGGGCCAGCTCCAGCAGCGCCACCGCCCTGGCCAGGCTCCGGCCGGGCTCCCCCAATCCTGGAGTTTCCCCCAATCCTGGAGTTTCCCCCATTCCTGGGGTCTCCCCCATTCCTGGGCTCTCCCCCATTCCCAGGGTGTCCCCCAGTTCCAGCAGGTCACACAGGACGCTGTAGCGCTCCGAGGCCGTGGGGCCCCGCAGGGATTTGTAGGCCTGCAGCTCTGCCAGCAGCAGGGCCACCAGGGCGTCCCCAGGCAGGGATTGGGACTGGGATTGGGATTCCAGAGCGTCCCGCAGGGTCCTGGGGAGAGGGGTTGGGGTCAGAGAAACGGGGTCTGGATGGGGGTGTGGGATGGGAGGGAGCTCAGATCGCTGTCCTGGGAGGCTCCTGATTCCCCCATCCCAGATTCCATCCCACTGATCCCATCCCACTGATCCCATCCCAATCCCATCCCATCCCACTGATCCCACCCCATTCCCCATATCCCATTGATCCCATCCCAATCCCACCCCATTCCCCCTTTCCCACCCCATCCCAATCTCCCCATCCCAGTTCCAACCCTCTATTCCAATTTCCCCTCACAATCCCCTCATCCCATTCCCCCATCCCAATCCCAGACCCAACCTCCCTTCCCGCTCTCTCATCCCAATCCCAAATTTCCAAATTCCCCAATCCCAGATACCCAACTTCCCCAATTCCCCAATCTCCCAATACCCAAATTCCCCAGTCCCCAAATTCCCCAAACCCAAATCCCCCAATCCCCAATTCCCCCAATCCCCAATACCCAAATTCCCCGTTCACCAATCCCAAATTCCCCAATTCCCAAATACCCCAATTCCCCAATCCCCAAATTCCCTAAACCCAAATCCCCCAATCCCAAATACCCAAATTCCCCAATCCCCAATCTCCCAATTCCCCAAATTCCCAAAATCCCCCAATCCCAAATCCCCCAAATTCCCCAATCCCAAATTCCCCAATACCCCAAATCCCAAATCCCCAAATTCCCCAATCCCAAATCCCCAATCCCCCAATCCCAAATCCCCCAATCTCCAAATCCCCCAATCCCTATTTCCCCAATCCCCAATCCCAAATCCCCCAGTTCCCCAATCCCAAATCCCCAAATCCCCCAATTCCCAATCCCAATCCCTCACCTCAGCCTCAGCTCCTCCTCTCCCTGTTTTGCCGCCTCCACCTTGATCCGGGCCCAGAGCGCCACGGGCTCGGCCACCAGGGAGCCCAGGCTGGGCTGGGAGGGTGGCCCTGCCACCTGGGGACAGTGGGAACGTGTCACCAACCCCTGGGAACGTGTCCCCAACCCCTGGGAACAATGGGAATGTGGTCCTGGCACCTGGGGACATTGGGAATGTGTCCCCAACCCCTGGGAATGTGTCCCCAACCCCTGGGGACATTGGGAATGTGTCCCCAACCCCTGGGAATGTGTCCCCAACCCCTGGGGACATTGGGAATGTGTGTCCCCAACCCCTGGGAATGTGTCCCCAACCCCTGGGGACATTGGGAATGTGTGTCCCCAATCCCTGGGAATGTGTCCCCAACCCCTGGGGACAGTGGGAATGTGTCCCCAACCCCTGGGGACATTGGGAACATGTCCCCAACCCCTGGGAACAATGGGAATGTGGTCCTGGCACCTGGAGACATTGGGAGTGTGTCCCCAACCTCTGGGAATGTGTCCCCAGTCCCTGGGAGTGTGGTACTGGTACCTGGGGACATTGGGAATGTGTCCCCAACCCCTGAGAACATTGGGAATGTGTCCCCAACCCCTGGGAATGTGTCCCCAACCCCTGGGAATGTGTCCCCAATCCCTGGGGACAGTGGGAATGTGTCCCCAGTCCCTGGGAGTGTGTCCCCAACACCTGGGGACAGTGGGAATGTGTCCCCAGTCCCTGGGAATGTGTCCCCAACCCCTGGGGACAGTGGGAATGTGTCCCCAACTCCTGGGGACATTGGGAATGTGTCCCCAACCCCTGGGAACATGTCCCCAACCCCTGGGAACGTGTCCCCAACCCCTGGGGACAGTGGGAATGTGTCCCCAACTCCTGGGGACATTGGGAATGTGTCCCCAACCCCTGGGAACATGTCCCCAACCCCTGGGAACGTGTCCCCAACCCCTGGGGACAGTGGGAATGTGTCCCCAACCCCTGGGGATAGTGGGAGTGTGTCCCCAACGCCTGGGGACATTGGGAACGTGTCCCCAACCCCTGGGAGTGTGGCCCTGGTACCTGGGGACAGTGGGAATGTGTCCCCAACCCCTGGGGACATTGGGAATGTGTCCCCAAACCCTGGGAATGTGTCCCCAACCCCTGGGAGTGTGGCCCTGGCAGCTGGGGACATTGGGAATGTGTCCCCAACCCCTGGGGACAGTGGGAATTTGTCCCCAGTCCCTGGGAGTGTGGCACTGGTAGCTGAGGACATTGAGAATGTGTCCCCACACCTGGCAGGGTGTCCCCTGTCCCCAGCAGTGTGTCCCTGTCCCCAGCAGTGTCCCCACACCTGGCAGTGTATCCCCCAGCCCCCAGCAGTGTCCCCACACCTGGCAGGGTGTCCCCACACCTGGCAGTGTGTCCCCTGTCCCCAGCAGTGTCCCCACACCTGGCAGGGTGTCCCCAGCCCCCAGCAGTGTCCCCACACCTGGCAGGGTGTCCCCACACCTGGCAGTGTGTCCCCTGTCCCCAGCAGTGTCCCCACACCTGGCAGGGTGTCCCCAGCCCCCAGCAGTGTCCCCACACCTGGCAGTGTATCCCCCAGCCCCCAGCAGTGTCCCCATACCTGGCAGGGTGTCCCCAGCCCCCAGCAGTGTCCCCACACCTGGCAGTGTATCCCCCAGCCCCCAGCAGTGTCCCCACACCTGGCAGTGTGTCCCCAGCCCCCAGCAGTGTCCCCTGTCCCCAGCAGTGTCCCCAGCAGTGTCCCCACACCTGGCAGTGTGTCCCCAGCCCCCAGCAGTGTCCCCACACCTGGCAGTGTGTCCCCAGCCCCCAGCAGTGTCCCCTGTCCCCAGCAGTGTCCCCACACCTGGCAGGGTGTCCCTGTCCCCAGCCGTGTCCCCAGCAGTGTCCCCACACCTGGCAGGGTGTCCCCAGCCCCCAGCAGTGTCCCCAGCAGTGTCCCCACACCTGGCAGTGTGTTCCCTGTCCCCAGCAGTGTCCCCAGCCCCCAGCAGTGTCCCCACACCTGGCAGGGTGTCCCTGTCCCCAGCAGTGTGTCCCCTGTCCCCAGCAGTGTCCCCAGCAGTGTCCCCACACCTGGCAGGGTGTCCCTGTCCCCAGCAGTGTCCCCTGTCCCCAGCAGTGTCCCCAGCAGTGTCCCCACACCTGGCAGTGTGTCCCCAGCCCCCAGCAGTGTCCCCACACCTGGCAGTGTATCCCCCAGCCCCCAGCAGTGTCCCCACACCTGGCAGTGTGTCCCCAGCAGTGTCCCCTGTCCCCAGCAGGGTGTCCCCAGGGCCAGCAGCCACTGTGCCACGGCGTCCATGGCGCGGCCGTGCCGGCCCCGGCAGCGCCAGCTCTCCACCTGCAGCCGGAAACACCTGTGGAGCTGGGGGGGTGGGCAAACCAGTGTCACCAGTATGGCCAGGGACCAATCCCAGTGTCACCAGTATGGCCAGGGACCAAACCAGTGTCACCAGTATGGCCAGGGACCAATCCCAGTACAGCCAGGGACCAAACCAGTGTCACCAGTACGGCCAGGGGGCAAACCAGTGTCACCAGTATGGCCAGGGACCAAACCAGTGTCACCAGTATGGCCAGGGACCAATCCCAGTATGGCCAGTATGGCCAGGGACCAAACCAGTGTCACCAGTATGGCCAGGGACCAAACCAGTGTCACCAGTATGGCCAGGGGGCAAACCAGTGTCACCAGTATGGCCAGGGACCAATCCCAGTATGGCCAGTATGGCCAGGGGGCAATCCCAGTATGGCCAGGGGTCAAACCAGTGTCACCAGTATGGCCAGGGGTCAAACCAGTGTGACCAGTATGGCCAGGGGGCAATCCCAGTATGGCCAGGGGTCAAACCAGTGTGACCAGTATGGCCAGGGGGCAATCCCAGTATGGCCAGGGGTCAAACCAGTGTGACCAGTATGGCCAGGGGGCAATCCCAGTATGGCCAGGGGTCAAACCAGTGTGACCAGTATGGCACGGGTCAATCCCAGTGAGCCCAGTATGGCCAGGGACCCATCCCAGCGTGCCCAGGATGGCCAGGGATCCCAGTGTGCCCTGTACCCCCAGTACCCCATCCCAGTGTCCCCAGGACCCCCAGCATCCCCAGTATCCCACCCCAGTGTCCCCAGTACCCCATCCCAGTGTCCCCAGCACCCCCAGTACCCCATCCCAGTGCCCCCAGCACCCCCAGTACCCCCAGTATCCCCAGTGTCCCCAGTACCCCACCCCAGTGTCCCCAGCACCCCCAGTATCCCATCCCAGTGTCCCCCAGTACCCCACCCCAGTACCCCCAGCACCCCATCCCAGTGTCCCCAGTACCCCCAGCATCCCCTCCCAGTGCCCCCAGTACTCCCAGCACCCCCATCCCAGTGTCCCCAGTACCCCCAGTATCCCACCCCAGTATCCCCAGCGTCCCCAGTACCCCCTCCCAGTGCCCCCAGTACCCCCAGCATCCCCAGTACCCCCATCCCAGTGTCCCCAGTGTCCCCAGTACCCCCAGTACCCCCATCCCAGTATCCCCATTGTCCCCAGTACCCCCCCCAGTGTCCCCACCACCCCACCCCAGTGCCCCCAGTACCCCACCCCAGTGCCCCCAGTACACCCAGTACCCCACCCCAGTACCCCCAGCACCCCCAGTTCCCCCAGTACCCTCTCGGGGGTCACTCCAGGCCGGCCGTAGCCGTGTCCGGCCAGCACCGCCCGGCACAGGGGCTCGCACACGGCTCCGGCCGCTTCCGGAAGGTTCCGGCTCTGGAAGGCCTGGCCCAGGCGGAAGGCAGCTGCAGCTGTGACCAGAGTGACCCAAGGGACAGGGAGTGACCAAGGGACAGGGAGTGACCAAAGGGACAGGGAGTGACCAAAGGGACAGGGAGTGACCAAGGCGACAGGGAGTGACCAAAGGGACAGGGAGTGACCAAGGGGACAGGGAGTGACCCCCAGGACACGGAGTGACCAAAGGGACAGGGAGTGACCAAAGGGACAGGGAGGGGACACTGCAGTGACCGCTCCTCATCCAGGACAGGGAGTGACCCTCTGGACACCGGGGTGGAGACAGGGAGTGACCCCCTGGACACAGAGTGACCCCCAGGACACCAGGGTGGGGACAGGGAGTGACCCCCTGGACACAGAGTGACCCCCAGGACACCAGGGTGGGGACAGGGAGTGACCCTCAGGACACAGAGTGACCAGGACACCGGGGTGGGGACAGGGAGCCCTGGGGTGGCACTGACCACTGAGGATGGGGACAGGGGGTGGCACTGACCACTGGGGACAGGGAGCCCTGGGGGGGCACTGACCATTGGGGACACTGACCACTGGGGTGGCACTGACCACTGGGGACACAGAGCCCCCATGGTGGCACTGACCACTGGGGATGGGGACAAGGGGTGGCACTGGGGTCACTGGGGATGGGGACAGGGGTGGCACTGACCACTGGGGACACAGAGGTGGCACTGACCACTGGGGATGGGGACAGGGGGTGGCACTGACCACCGGGGACACAGGGGATGGGGACAGGGGGTGGGGACAGGGGTGGCACTGACCACTGGGGATGGGGACAGGGGGTGGCACTGACCACTGGGGACACAGGGGGTGGGGACAGGGGGTGGGGACAGGGGTGGCACTGACCACTGGGGATGGGGACAGGGGGTGGCACTGACCACTGGGGACACAGGGGGTGGCACTGACCACTGTGGTCACTGGAGATGGGGACAGGGGGTGGCACTGGGGACACAGGGAGTGGCACTGACCGGTGACATCGAGGAATTTGCCCCCCTCAGCCTCGGGCAGCCCCTCCAGCCCCTCCAGCATCCAGGTGACGCTCCGGACACAGCTCGTGGTCACCTGCGCCAGCTCCGGCCACTCCGAGGGCTGTGGGGACACCAGAGCCTCAGGGGACACCCCAGGACCCTCCTGCCCCAAATTCCAACCCCACATCCAACGGGAGAAGCTTCCAGAACCCCCTCAGGGCACCTCAACCCCAAAATTCCAGCCCCAGATCCCACGGGAGAGGCTCCCAGAGTGACTCCAACCCCAAATTCCAACCCCAAATCCCATGGGAAAGGCTCCCAGAGTGGCACCAACCCCAAAATTCCAGCCCCAAATCCCACAGGAGAGGCTCCAACCCCAAATTCCAGCCCCAAATCCCACAGGAGAGGCTCCAACCCCAAATTCCAACTCCAAATCCCACAGGAGAGACTCCAACCCCAAATTCCAACCCCACATCCAACGGGAGAAGCTTCCAGAACCCCCTCAGGGTACCTCAACCCCAAAATTCCAACCCCAAATCCCACAGGAGAGGCTCCCAGAGTAGTTCCAACCCCAAAATTCCAGCCTGAAATCCCACAGGAGTGGTTCCAACCCCAAATCCCACAGGGGAGGCTCCAACCCCCTGAGGGACCCGGATCCGTCCCCTGGGGTACCTGGCAATGTTGGAATATCTCGTGGATGGCGTTGGAGAAGAGCTGCAGGCTGTGGAACAGCAGCTGCTTCACCATCAGCTGCTCCTTGGTGGAGTCAGGGGGGACCTGGGGGTGGGAAAAGTGGGATTTGGGAATGCTGGGGTGGAGAAAATGGGATTTGGGAATGCTGGAGCTGGGATTGGGGTCAGGGAATGGGAAAAATGGGATTTGGGAATGCTGGGGTGGAGCTGGGAATGGGGAAAATGGGATTTGGGAATTCAGAAGATCCAGGAGCTGCTTGGGATGGATGTGGAAAGGGGAAAAGTGGGATTTGGGATCCAGGAAGGAAAAAAAGTGGGATTTGGGGTCCAGGAAGGGCAAGAAAGAAGGAAAGTGGGATGTAGGAGGCCAGGAGCTCCAGGAGCTGCTGCTGGGATGGAGAAATGCAGAATTTGGGGTCCAGGAAAGGAGAAGAGTGGGATTTGGGGTCCAGAAAAAAAGAAAAGCGGGATTTGGGGTCCAGGAAGGGCAGGAAAGAAGAAAAGCAGGATTTGGAGTCCAGGTGCTGCTGCTGGGATGGAGAAAAGTGGGATTTGGGGTCCAGGAAAGACAAAAATGGGGCTTTGGGGTCCAGGAAAGAAGAAAAGTGGGATTTAATGTGCAGGAGCTGCTGCTGGGATGGAGAAAAAATGGGATTTGGGGTCCAAGAGCTGCTGCTGGCATGGAGAAGAGTGAGATTTGGGACTCCCCAAACTCCAGGGGGGCTGCTGCTGGGATGGAGAAAAGCGGGATTTGGGGTCCAGGAAAGAAGAAAAGTGGGATTTGGGGTCAAGAAAGAAGAAAAGTGGGATTTGGGGTCCAGGGAAGAAGAAAAGTGGGATTTAATGTGCAGGAGCTGCTGCTGGAATGAAGAAGAGTAGGATTTGGGGTCCAGGAAAGAAGTGGGATTTGGGGTCCATGAGATGCTGCTGGGATGGAGAAGAGTGGGATTTGGGGTCCAGGAAAGGGAAAAAAATGGGATTTGGGATCCAGGAAGAAAGAAAAGTAGAATTTGGGGTCTAAGAAAGAAGAAAAGTGGGATTTGGGGTGCAGGAGCTGCTGCAGGGATGGAGAAGATGGGATCTGGGACTCCCCAAACTCCAAGAACTGCTGCTAGGATGGAGAAAAGTGGGATTTGGGGTCCAAGAAAGAAGAAAAATGGGATTTGGGGTCCATGAGATGCTGCTGGGATGGAGAAGAGTGGGATTTGGGGTCCAGGAAAGGGAAAAAAATGGGATTTGGGATCCAGGAAGAAAGAAAAGTAGAATTTGGGGTCTAAGAAAGAAGAAAAGTGGAATTTGGGATCCAGGAAAGAAGAAAAGTGGGATTTGGGATCCAGGAAGGTAAAAAAGTGGGATTTGGGGTCCATGAGATGCTGCTGGGATGGAGAAGATGGGATTTGGGGTCCAGGAAAGGGGAAAACTGGGATTTAATGTGCAGGAGCTGCTGCTGGGATGGAGCAGATGGGATCTGGGACTCCCCAAACTCCTCCTGCTCCTCACCTGTGCCAGCAGCCGCCGCAGCGCCCGCCCGTGGCCCTGGCAGAACCCACAAACACCAGGGAGCTCCTGGAAGCCGAGGGGCAGCTCCTGGCTCCTCCTGAGCACCTCCCCGAGCTGGGCCAGCACGAACTGGGAACATTCCAGCAGCACCCGCAGGATCCTTCCGGAACATTCCGCCCGCAGCGCCGCTCCCGCCCGGCACAGCGCCGGCCCCACGCCCTGAACTCCGGCCCCACCTTTGGCCACCGCCCTGCTCAGCTGGATCCCGGCCTCCAGCACCTCCAGAGGAGCTCCCAGAGAATTCCCAGCTCCTGAAAACCTTCTGGAATCTTCTAGGGCGTCCAGAGCGTCGCGGTGGCGCCGCGCTTTGCAAAGGTGGCGGCAGCGCTCCAGGGTGAGCTCCAGGTGGCACAGGGAGTGCTGCAGGTGGGGAGCTTCACCCTGCAGCGTGTCCAGCAGCAATTCCCTGAGCTGCCTGGCCAGGAAAAGCGGGCATGGAGCTCTCTGAGCCTCGTAGAGAGCGGCAGCGGCCGCGGCGTGCTGGGCGGTGTGCGAGGTGAAAAAAGGAGGTTGGAAAGATTCGCGGGATTCTCCATCCTGGCATTCCAGCAGCAGCAGGAACTGCAGGGCGCGCATCCTGGCGGTCAGCACCGCCCTGCCCTCCTCCCGAGGCCGCTCAGGCCCGGCCAGAGAGGGTGCAGCCCTCCAGAGGACGCTGAAGGCGCCGCGGGTGACGGCGGCCCAGTCGCCGCGGCGGGGGCAGCGCCGCAGCCGCGCCCGCAGCAGCTCGGCCGCGCTCCAGGCGTGCGGGCCCAGCCAGCCCGCGGCGTTGCGCAGCACGTGGAACAGGATTTTCTCCAGGTACAGGTGAGGGGGGTCGGGGACCAGGCTCAGGTAGGTGTGGGTGGCCTCCTGGGCCAGGGTGAGGAGCTGGCAGCCCTGGGCTAGCAGCCCGCCGGGCAGGGCCAGCTGCTCCACGCAGGTGCGCAGGGCGCGGTCGCAGTGCTGGACGCGGCGGGAGGGCGGCGAGGAGCGGCTCCGGAGGCTCTCCTGGGGAAACAGGGGGCTGGGGTCAGAGCTGAGACCCTCAAGAGGGACTTGGGGTCAGAGCTGAGACCTTTGAGGAGCATTTCTGGGGAAAAGAGGGATTTGGGGTCAGAGCTGAGACACTTCGGGGGATTTTCCTGGGAACAGAGAGATTTGGGATGAGAGTTGAGACCTTTGAGAGGGATTTGGGGTGACAGCTGAGACCCTTTGAGAGGTATTTCCTGGGAAAATAGGGATTTGGGGTGAGAGCTGAGATCCTTGAGGGGCATTTCCTGGGAAAAGGGGGATTAGGGTCAGAGCTGAGACACTTGAGGGGCATTTCCTGGGGAAAAGAGGGGTTTGGGGTCAGAGGTGAGACCCTTGAGAGGCAATTGGGGTCAGGGCAGAGTCCCTTGAGGGGCATTTCCTGGGGAAACAGGGGTTTGGGGTCAGAGCTGAGACCTTGAGAGGGGTTTGGGGTCAGAGCTGAGATCCTTGGGGGGAAATTGGGGTCAGGGCATAGGCCCTTGAGGTGCATTTCCTGGGAAAAGAGGGATTTGGGGTCAGAACTGAGACCCTTGAGGGGCATTTCCTGGGGAAACAGGGGTTTGGGGTCAGAGCTGAGACCCTTGAGAGGCGTTTTCTGGGGAAAGAGGGATTTGGGTTTAGAAATGAGACCTTTGAGAGGGATTTGGGGTCAGGGTAGAGCTCCTGGAGGGGCTTTTCCTGGGGAAAGAGGGATTTGGGGTCAGAGCTGAGATCCTTGAGAGGCATTTTCTGGGAAAAGAGGGATCAGAGCCCAGCCCAGAACCCCCAAAAAGAGGGATCACAGCCCAGAACCCCCCACAGGAGGGGTCCCAGCCCAGCCTCTCCCTGCCTCACCCGAATCTTCTCCAGGCGCTCCTCGATGCCGGCCCAGCCGTCCGTGCTTCCCTCCTTTCCATCCTTCTCGTCCTTCCCGGCCATCCCGGGGGCTTCTCCTGAGGGGCTTCCAGGTGATGCGGGGCTGGGGAGGAGCAAGGCGAGGTGTGGGACCCCCAGAACCCCCCAAATCCCCAAACCCTGCAGATTCCCAAACCCCAGCCCCGCTTCTTTGCCCTCTTAGCACCCCCAGCCCCAATTCCTGACACCCCAGCCCCACTGGGGGGTCTCCACCCCCTTTCCTTCCCCCCATCTAAGTCCCCATCCCCACTCCCCAGTCCTCTTTAGGGGTCAAATCACCCCCTGTCCCCCCGACCCCATTTCCTGACCCCCAGCCCCATTTCCAGCCTCGCCCCCATTCCCTGCCCCTCAGAGAGGCCTAGTCCCCCCCCACCCCCTCAGCCCTCCTGCGGCCTTCACCCCGCTCCCCTCACCCTCCCCCTGCCTCTCCCCGGCTCCCTGAGGGGGTCTCAGCCCCCCAAATTCCCTCCCGGGACCCCCAAATCCCCTCGGGCCGCGCCCCCCCCCCTCACGCTGTGCTGCTGCTCCACCACCCTCCGCCAGAGGGCGGGGCCCGCCGCGCGCCCGTTCAAACCTCGGCCGCAGCCAATCAGCGTGCGGCACCGCCTACAGCGTCCAATCAGCGTGCGGAACAGCTACGGTGTCCAATCAGCGTGCGGATCCGCCCCGTGACGTCAAATCAGCGCGCGGCACCGCCCCGCGCGGGGCTTCACGGGAGTTGTAGTCCGCGCGCTCGGTGGCGCTCGGTGTTTGTGCGCCTGCGCGGGGCGGGGCGGGGTTAATTATGGTAATTATGGGCGGGGTCAGAGGGGAGGGGGCGTGGTCGGGATTTTGGCGGGGCGGGGGGAGGGACCCACGTGTCGCTGTCCGTGTGTCACCGTCCGTGTGTCCCTGTCCGTGTGTCAGTGTCCGTGTGTCACCGTCCGTGCGTCCCTGTCCGTGTGCCACTGTCCGTGTGCCACTGTCCCCGTGTCCCCTGAGTGCACGAGGAGCAGGGCAGTGTCGCACAGCCACTGTCCCCGTGTCCCCCTGTCCTCGTGTGTGTCCCCGTGTCCTCCTGTCCTTCTGTCCCCATGTCCTCCCGTGTCCCCCTGAACTCGTGTCCCCGTGCAGTGTCCCTCTGTCACCGTGTCCCCGTGTCCCTCTGTCCCCCCGTGTCCCCATGCAGTGTCCCTCTGTCCCCATGTCCCCCCGTGTCCTCATGTCCCCATGTAGCGTCCCCTCGTCCCCCTGTCCCTTGCCCCCTGTATCCCTGTGTCCCCATGTCTCTCTGTCCCCTCTGTCCCCTCTGTTCCCCCTGTCCCCCTGTCCCGGTGTCCCCCTGATCCTCTGTCCCCGTGTCCCCACGTCCCCATGCAGTGTCCCCCTGTCCCCCTGTCCCTGTGTCCCCCTGTCCCGCTGTCCGGTGTCCCCCTGTCCCTCCCCCTGCAGTACCCGCGGCTGCCACCAGGGGGAGCCGGAGGCCGCGGGAGGCGCTTTTGGGGCTCCCTGAAAACAAATCCCGGACAAAAATTAAGGAATAAAAATCACTTATTGTTTATTTATTTATTTATTTATTTATTTATTTATTTGTTTGTTTGTTTGTTTATAACCCTGAAAATCCCCGGGAACGCCCCCAGCGCCGGGCACTCCGGGATCCGCGTTAATTAATCCACATTCATTAATCCACTTTTATTAATCCACTTTTATTAATCCACATTCATTAATTCACATTCATTACTCCACATTCATTAATCCACATTAATCAATCCACATTCATTAATCCACATTATTAATCCACATTAACTAATCCACATTCATTAGTATGAATTTATTAATCCACATTCATTAATTCACATTGATTAATCCACATTTATTAATCCACTTTAATTAATCCACATTCATTAATCCATATTGATTAATCAACATTCATTAATCCACATTAATCAATCCACATTTATTAATCCACATTGATTAATCCACTTTAATTCATCCACATTTATTAATTCACATTGATTAATCCATGTTAACTAATCCACATTCATTAATTCACATTAATCAATCCACATTTATTAATCCACATAAACTCATCCACATTCATTAATACGAATTCATTAATCCACATTAACTAATCCAGATTAATTAATTCACATTCATTACTCCACATTCATTAATCCACATTAACTCACCCACATTCATTAATACAAATTAATTAATCCACATTCATTAATCCACATTAACCAATCCACATTCATTTTCTGATTAAAAAAATAATATAATATAATAATAATACCAGGAGAGAGGTTTTTCTGATAAAAAGAATATAAAACAACAGCAGGAGAGATTTTTCTGATTAAAAAAATAAATAATAATACCAAGAGAGAGGATCTTCTGATTAAAAAAAAATTAAAATGATTATATCAAGAGAGAGGATTTTCTGATTTAAAAAATATAAAATAATTATACCAAGGGAAAGAATTTTCTGATTAAAATAATAATAATAATAATTATACCAGGAGAGAGATTTTTCTCACCAAAAAAAAAAAAAAAACCAGGAGAGAGGTTTTTCTGATTAAATTACCCCTGCCCAGCTCCAGAGATCAATTTTAATTTCATTTTCTGCTTTTTTATTACTTCCAGATTTTTTTTAAATTTTATTTTATTTTAATTTTTTTTGAGGAGTGGGAGCAAATCCCGACTCACAAATCTCCAGAATTCCCCCGAAGAAAAAGGAAAAATTTTTTCCCAGGTTTTTGTGGGAGGTTTTTGGGCAGGAAAATTCGGGATTTCCCCTCCCCCCCTCTGGAATTGAATTTTTGTGCCGCAGATGGAGCTGGGAAAAGAAAATGGATGGGGGGAGGCACCCGGGAAAAGTGATTTATTCTGATTTATTGGTTGATTTATGGGCTGATTTATTGTCTGATTTATTATATATTCATTCATCTGGTTGATTTATTCATCTGATTTATTATCTGATTTATTATCTGATTTTTAATCTGATTTATCCATCTGATTTATTATCTGATTTAATATCTGATTTATTCTGATTTGTTATTTGATTTATCAATCTTATTTATTATATATTGATTTGTCTGGTTGGTTTATTCATCTGATTTATTCTGATTTATCCATCTGATTTATTATCTGATTTATTAATCTGATTTATTCTGATTTGTTACTTGATTAATTAATCTGATTTATTATCTATTTATTCGTCTGGTTGATTTATTCATCTGATTTATTCTGATTTATCCATCTGATTTATTATCTGATTTATTTATCTGATTTATTCTGATTTATTAATCTGATTTATTATTTGATTTATTAATCGGATTTATTATCTGATTTAATATCTGATTTATTCTGATTTGGGATTTAATTTATCAATCTTATTTATTATATATTGATTTGTCTGGTTGGTTTATTCATCTGATTTATTCTGATTTATTATCTGATTTATTATCTGATTTAATATCTGATTTATTCTGATTTGTTATTTGATTTATTCATCTGATTTATTAGATATTGATTCGTCTGGTTGATTTATTCATCTGATTTATTATTTTATTTTTTCATCTGATTTATTCATCTGATTTATTATCTGATGTAATATCTGATTTATTCTGATTTGTAATTTGATTAATTAATCTGATTTATTATCTATTGAGTTGTCGGGTTGATTTATTAATCTGATTTATTAATTTTTTTTCATCTGATTTATTCATCTGATTTATTATCTGATTTATTCTGATTTATTAATCTGGTTTATTCTACTGATTTATCCATCTGATTTATTATCTGATTTACTATCTGATTTATTCTGATTTGTAATTTGATTAATTAATCTGATTTATTATCTGTTGATTTGTCTGGTTGATTTATTCATCTGATTTATTCTGATTTTTCCATCTGATTTATTATCTGATTTAATATCTGATTTATTCTGATTTATTATATGATTTATTCTGATTTTTCCATCTGATTTATTATCTGATTTATTAATCTGATTTATTCATCTGATTTATTCTGATTTATCTGATTTATTATCTGATTGATTTATCCATCTGATTGATTAATCTGATTTATTATCTGATTTCTTCAACTGATTTATTCAACTGATTGATTAATCTGATTTATTAATCTGATTTATTCTGATTTATCCATCTGATTTATTATCTGATTTATTATCTGATTTATTCTGATTTATCCATCTGATTTATTAATCTGATTTATTATCTGATTTATTCTGATTTATCCATCTGATTTATTATCTGATTTATTAATCTGATTTATTCAACTGATTGATTAATCTGATTGATTATCTGATTGAATAATCTGATTTAATATCTGATTTATTAATTCAAGGGAATTTCTGTTTTCTCTCAGAATTCAAAATTTCTGTTTTCCCCAGGATTCAGGAATTTTGTGTTTAACTCCAGCAGTTTCCAAACGCTGCCATCCCCTTGGAAAATGGGAAAAAATCCAAAATTCTTTTTTTGTGTGGAAGAGTTCCCTTGGAAAATGGGGTGAAAAATCCAAAATCTTCCTTGTGAGTGGGATTCCCCCTTAGAAAATGGGGGGGAAATTCAAAATTCTCTTTGTGAGTGGGATTCCTCCATGGAAAATGAGGTGAAAAATCCAAAATTCTGCTTGTGGAGCTTGGTGGGGTGAAAATGAGTTTAAAAAATCCAAAATTCTCTTTGTGACTGGGATTCCCCCATGGAAAATGGGGTGAAAAATCCAAAATTCTCTTTTTGTATAGGGAATCCTCTTGGGAAAAAAAATCCAAAATTCTCTTTGTGAGTGGGTGGGATTCCCCCCTGGAAAATGGGGATAAAAAATCCCAAATTCTCTTTTTGTATGGAGGAGTTCCCTTGGAAAATGGGGAAAAATCCCAAATTCTCTTTGAGAGTGGGATTCCCCTGGAAAATGAGGTGAAAAATCCAAAATTCTCTCTGTGAGTGGGGAATCCTCTTTGGAAATGGGGATAAAAAATCCAAAATTTTCTCTGTGAGTGGGGAATCCTCTTTGGAAAATGAGGTGAAAAATCCCAAATTCTCATTTTGTATGGAGGAGTTCCCTTGGAAATGGGGGAAAAAAAAATCCAAAATCCTCTTTTTGTGTGGGGAATCCTCTTTGGAAATGGGGGGAAAAATCAAAATTCTGCTTGTGGAGCTTGGTGGGGTGAAAATGAGTTTAAAAAATCCAAAATCCTCTTTGTGACTGGGATTTCCCCTTGGAAAATGGGGTGAAAAATCCGAAATTCTCTTTCTGAGTGGGATTCCCCCATGGAAAATGGGCATAAAAAATCCCAAATCGTCTTTGTGAGTGGGATTCCCCCCTGGAAAATGAGGTGAAAAATCCAAAATTCTCTCTGTGAGTGGGGAATCCTCTTTGGAAATGGGGTGAAAAATCCAAAATTCTCTTTTTATATGGAGGAGTTCCCTTGGAAAATGGGGTGAAAATCCAAAATTCTCTTTTTGTGCGGGGGTTCTCCTTGGAAAATGGGGTGAAAAATCCCAAATTCTTTTTTTGTATGGAGGAGTTCCCTTGGGAAATGGGGATAAAAAATCCAAAATTCTCTTTGTGAGTGGGTGGGATTCCCCCCTGGAAAATGGGGATAAAAAATCCCAAATTCCCTTTGTGACTGGGATTTCCCCCTGGAAAATGAGGTGAAAAATCCAAAATTCTCTTTGTGAGTGGGGAATCCTCTTTGGAAATGGGGTGAAAAATCCAAAATTCTCTTTTTATATGGAGGAGTTCCCTTGGAAAATGAGGTGAAAAATCCAAAATTCTCTTTTTGTATGGAGGAGTTCCCTTGGAAATGGGGAAAAAAAAAATCCAAAATCCTCTTTTTGTGTGGGGAATCCTCTTTGGAAATGGGGGGAAAAATCAAAATTCTGCTTGTGGAATTTGGTGGGGTTAAAATGGGGGTAAAAAATACAAAATCCTCTTTGTGACTGGGATTTCCCCTTGGAAAATGAGGTGAAAAATCCGAAATTCTCTTTGTGAGTGGGATTCCCAAGTGGAAATGGGGGTGAAAAATCCGAAATCCTCATTTTGTATGGAGGAGTTCCCATGAAAATGGGGATAAAAAAATCCGAAATCCTCTTTTCGTGTGGGGAATCCTCTTGGGGAAAAAAAAATCCAAAATTCTCTTTGTGAGTGGGTGGGATTCCGCCTTGGAAAATGGGGATAAAAAATCCCAAATTCTCTTTGTGACTGGGATTTCCCCCTGGAAAATGAGGTGAAAAATCCAAAATTCTCTTTTTATATGGAGGAGTTCCCTTGGAAAATGAGGTGAAAAATCCCAAATTCTTTTTTTGTATGGAGGAATTCCCTTGGGAAATGGGGATAAAAAATCCAAAATTTTCTCTGTGAGTGGGGAATCCTCTTTGGAAATGGGGATAAAAAATCCAAAATTCTCTTTTTATATGGAGGAGTTCCCTTGGAAATGGGGGAAAAAAAAATCCAAAATCCTCTTTTTGTGTGGGGAATCCTCTTTGGAAATGGGGGGAAAAATCAAAATTCTGCTTGTGGAGCTTGGTGGGGTGAAAATGAGTTTAAAAAATCCAAAATTCTCTTTGTGAGTGGGATCCCCCTTAGAAAATGAGGTGAAAAATCCGAAATTCTCTTTCTGAGTGGGATTCCCCCCTTGAAAATGAGGTGAAAAATCAAAAATTCTCTTTGTGACTGGGATTCCCCCTTGGAAAATGAGGTGAAAAATCCAAAATTCTCTCTGTGAGTGGGGAATCCTCTTTGGAAAATGAGGTGAAAAATCCCAAATCCTCATTTTGTATGGAGGAGTTCCCTGGGAAATGGGGAAAAAAAAATCCAAAATCCTCTTTTTGTGTGGGGAATCCTCTTTGGAAATGGGGGGAAAAATCAAAATTCTGCTTGTGGAATTTGGTGGGGTTAAAATGGGGGTAAAAAATCCAAAATTCTCTTTGTGTGTGGGGACTCCCCTTGGAAAATGGGGATTAAAAATCCCAAATTCCCTTTGTGGCTGGGATTCCCCCTTGGAAAATGAGGTGAAAAATCCAAAATTCTCTCTGTGAGTGGGGAATCCTCTTTGGAAATGGGGTGAAAAATCCAAAATTCTCTTTTTATATGGAGGAGTTCCCTTGGAAAATGAGGTGAAAAATCCAAAATCCTCATTTTGTATGGAGGAGTTCCCTTGGAAATAGGGAAAAAAAAAAATCCAAAATCCTCTTTTTGTGTGGGGAATCCTCTTGGGAAAAAAAAATCCAAAATTCTCTTTGTGAGTGGGATTCCCCTATAGAAAATGAGGTGAAAAATCCAAAATCCTCATTTTGTATGGAGGAGTTCCCTTAGAAAATGAGGTGAAAAATCCAAATTGGCGGCTCTGCCCCTCGCGTTAACCCCTGCGCTGCCGGCCGAGCACAAAGGGCTCTTGTTCCTCGTTCCTTGTTTCTGGTTCCCGTAACCCGAGCCGGGACTGGAACATTCCTCGGCCCCACAAAGGCGGAATTGGGAGCCTGGAATGCGGGAATGGGGCTGGGGGAGCCCGGGGGGAGCCCGGGGGGAGCCCGGGGGGAGCGGGGTTGGGATCGGAACCAGCCGGGAAAATCCGGGGGGACCCCCGGGACACGGGGGGGGAGGGGGAAACAGATGGGGAGGGGGCGATGGGGGAGAACTGGGAGCACTGGGAATGGACTGGGAGTGATGGGAATGGAACTGGGAGTGATGGGAATGGAGCTGGGAGTGATGGGGGAGAACTGGGAGCACTGGGAATGAACTGGGGGCACTGGGAATGAACTGGGAGTGATGGGAATGGTACTGAGGGCACTGGGAGTGGGACGGGGGGTGATGGGAATGGAACTGGGAGTGATGGGAATGGAACTGGGAGCGATGGGAATGGAACTGGGAGTGATGGGGGAGAACTGGGAGCACTGGGAATGCAACTGGGGGCACTGGGAGTGGGACTGGGAGTGATGGGAATGGAACTGGGGGCACTGGGAGTGGGACTGGGAGTGATGGGGGAGAACTGGGAGTGATGGGAATGGAACTGGGAGCGATGGGAATGGAACTGGGAGTGATGGGGGAGAACTGGGAGCACTGGGAGTGCAACTGGGGGCACTGGGAGTGGGACTGGGAGTGATGGGAATGGAATAGGGAGTGATGGGAGAGAACTGGGAGCACTGGTAATGGAACTGGGGGCACTGGGAGTGGAACTGGGAGTGATGGGGGAGAACTGGGAGTGATGGGAATGGAACTGGGAGTGATGGGAATGGAACTGGGAGTGATGGGGGTGAACTGGGAGTGATGGGAGTGGAACTGGGAGTGATGGGAATGGAACTGGGAGTGATGGGGGAGAACTGGGAGTGATGGGAATGGAACTGGGAGTGATGGGAATGGAACTGGGAGTGATGGGGGTGAACTGGGAGTGATGGGAGTGGAACTGGGAGTGATGGGAATGGAACTGGGAGTGATGGGGGAGAACTGGGAGTGATGGGGAAGAACTGGGAGTGATGGGAATGGAACTGGGAGTGATGGGGGAGAACTGGGAGTGATGGGAGTGGAACTGGGAGCACTGGGAATGGAACTGGGAGTGATGGGGGAGAACTGGGAGTGATGGGAATGAACTGGGGGCTCTGGGAGTGGGGCTGGGAGTGATGGGAATGGAACTGGGAGTGATGGGAGTGGAACTGGGAGTGATGGGAGTGGAACTGGGAGTGATGGGAATGGAACTGGGAGTGATGGGAGTGGAACTGGGAGCACTGGGAATGGAACTGGGAGTGATGGGAATCGAACTGGGAGTGATGGGAATGGAACTGGGAGTGATGGGAATGGAACTGGGAGTGACGGGGGAGAACTGGGAGTGATGGGAATGGAACTGGGAGTGATGGGGGAGAACTGGGAGTGATGGGAGTGGAACTGGGAGCACTGGGAGTGGAACTGGGAGCTATGGGGGAGAACTGGGAACGATGGGAGTGGAACTGGGAGTAATGGGGTAGAACTGGGAGCACTGGGAATGGAACTGGGGGCACTGGGAGTGGGACTGGGAGTGATGGGAATGGAATAGGGAGTGATGGGGGAGAACTGGGAACACTGGGAATGGAACTGGGAGCACTGGGAGTGGGACTGGGGGCACTGGGAATGGAACTGGGAGCAATGGGGGAGAACTGGGAGTGATGGGAACAGAACTGGGAGCACTGGGAGTGGGACTGGGAGTGATGGGAATGGAACTGGGAGCAATGGGGGAGAACTGGGAGTGATGGGAGTGGAGCTGGGAGTGATGGGAATGGAACTGGGAGCGATGGGAGTGGAACTGGGAGCCATGGGGGAGAACTGGGAGTGATGGGAATGGAACTGGGAGCGATGGGAGTGGAACTGGGAGTGATGGGGGAGAACTGGGAGCGATGGGGGAGAACTGGAAGCACTGGGAGAGAACTGGGAGCGATGGGAATGGAACTGGGAGCGATGGGAATGGAACTGGGAGTGATGGGAATGGAACTGGGAGCGATGGGAATGGAACTGGGGGCACTGGGAGTGGAACTGGGAGTGATGGGAGTGGAACTGGGAGTGATAGGAGTGGAACTGGGAGCACTGGGAGTGGATTTAGGATCTTTGAGGTTGGATTTAGGAGCGCTGGGAGTGGAACTGGGAGCACTGGGAATGGAACTGGGAGTGATGGGAGTGGAACTGGGGGCACTGGGAGTGGGACTGGGAGTGATGGGGGAGAACTGGGAGCACTGGGAATGGTACTGGGAGTGATGGGAGTGGAACTGGGAGCGACGGGGGAGAACTGGGAGTGATTAGAATGGAACTGGGAGCAATGGGAGTGGAACTGGGAAATGTCCCAGCAGGGCGGGGGTAACTGGGAATTCTCCAACTGGGAAATGTCCCTGATTTCAGTTTTGGGGGGCACTCCCAGCTCTGAATTCATTTTTGGGGGCTCCTGGGGGGCACTCCCAGCTCTGGTTTCAGTTTGGGGGCTGCTGGGGGGCGCTCCCAGCTCGGATTTCAGTTTGGGGGCCAGTCCCAGCTCGGATTTCAGTTTTGGGGGGCACTCCCAGCTCTGAATTCATTTTTGGGGGCTCCTGGGGGGCGCTCCCAGCTCGGATTTCAGTTTGGGGGGCACTCCCAGCTCGGATTTCCCCTCTGCACCCCCTGGCCGAGCGCTGAACCGGCGTTCCCAGGCTGCAGAGCCTTGTGTTAATTAACCGTTAATTAACCTTGCAAACACTGCCCCGATATCTCACCCGACCCTGCGGCTCCTGCGGCCCTCGGTGTGCAAAAACACCCCGAAAATACCCCAAGAGCGACCCCCACCTCAGATCCCCCCCCCAAAACTGAACCCCACCTCAGATCCCCCTCCAAAAATCCCCAAAACTGATGCCCACCCTCAGATCCCCCCAAAACCGAGCCCCACCCTCAGATCCACCCCCAAAATAACCCAGAACTGAGCCCCACCTTCAGATCCTCCCCCAAAGCCTCCCAGGCTGATTCCCAGCTCCACCCCAGCGTTCCCAAATCCCCTATCCCCATTCCCAAATCCCGTTCCCATTCCCATTTCCCCATTCCCATCCCAGCCCTTGGCCCACCCTCCCCTGCTCAGGGTGGGCACAGCATCATCATCTTCATCGTCATCCTCATCATCGTCATCATCATCATCATCATCGTCATCTTCACCATCCTCATCGTCCTCATCATCATCATCATTGTTATCATCGTCATTATCTTCATTATCATTGTTGTCATCATTGTGCTTTTCCTCATCGCCATCTTCATCATCTTCATTGTCCTCCTCCTCATCATCATCATCGTTACCATCATCTTCATCACCATCCCCATCATCATCATCTTCATCATCCTCCTCATCATCATCATCTTCATCGTCCTCCTCATTGTCGTCATCATTGTTATCATCGTCATTATCTTCATTATCATCATCATCATTGTGATCATCATCGCCATCATCATCATCATCTTCATCATCTTCATTGTCCTCCTTATTGCAATCATCATCGTCGTCATCATCATTGTCATTGCTGTCATCATCGTTATCATCATCTTCATCATCATCATCATCACCATCATCATCATCATCATCGTTGTCATCTTCATCACCATTATCGTCCTCATTATCATCATCTTTGTCATCGTCATCGTTATCATCATCGTTGTCTTCATCAGCATTGTCATCCTCATCATCATAATTGTCATCTTCATTGTCATCATCATCATCATCATCATCTTCATCATCATCACCACGGTCATCTTCATCATCCTCCTCATCATCTTCATCTTCATCTTCATCTTCATCCTCATCATCACAACCCCTGTGCTCATTCCCTCCTCAATCCCACAGCCACACATTTATTTAAATCATTTATTTAAATCATTTATTTAAATCATTTATTCTAAATCCTTTATTTAGATAATTTATTTAAATCATTATTTGAATCATTTATTTCAATCATTTATTTAAATAATTTATTTAAGACATACATTTTATTTATTTATTTATTTATTTATTTATCCTGACCCTGCCCAGCTCTGTCCCAGCTTTACCAGGACCGCGCCCATCTCTGCCCATCCTTGTCCATCCCTGTCCATCCCTGTGCATCTCTGTCCATCCTTGTCCATCCCTGTCCATCTCTGTCCATCCCTGTCCATCCCTGTCCATCCCTATCCATCCCTGTCCATCCCTGTCCATCTCTGTCCATCCCTGTCCAATCATCCCTGTCCATCCCTGTCCAATCATCCCTGTCCATCCCTGTCCATCCTTGTCCATCCCTGTCCATCTCTGTCCATCCCTGTCCATCCCTGTCCATCCCTGTCCATCTCTGTCCATCCTTGTCCATCCCTGTCCATCCCTGTCCATCTCTGTCCATCCCTGTCCAATCATCCCTGTCCATCCCTGTCCAATCATCCCTGTCCATCCCTGTCCATCCCTGTCCATCTCTGTCCATCCCTGTCCATCCCTGTCCATCCCTGCCCAGCTCTGTCCAGAGCGTAGCCCACTCCTCTCCATTCCCTCTCCATCCCTGCTCCTCTCCATCCATTCCCGCACCTCTCCTCTCCATTCCCGCCCCTCTCCTCTCCATTCCCGCACCTCTCCATTCCCTCTCCATTCCCTCTCCATTCCCGCTCCTCTCCCTCCATTCCCGCTCCTCTCCATTCCCTCTCCTCTCCATTCCCTCTCCATTCCCGCACCTTTCTCTCCATCCCTTCCCGCTCCTCTCCATTCCCTCTCCTCTCCATCTCCGCTCCTCTCCATCCCTTCTCCTCTCCATTCCCACACCTCTCCCTCCATTCCCTCTCCTCTCCATTCCCTCTCTCTCCATTCCCGCATCTCTCCATGCCCTCTCCTCTCCATTCCCTCTCCTCTCCTCTCCTCTCCTCTCCTCTCCTCTCCTCTCCTCTCCTCTCCTCTCCTCTCCTCTCCTCTCCTCTCCTCTCCTCTCCTCTCCTCTCCTCTCCTCTCCTCTCCTCTCCTCTCCTCTCCTCTCCTCTCCTCTCCTCTCCTCTCCTCTCCTCTCCTCTCCTCTCCTCTCCTCTCCTCTCCTCTCCTCTCCTCTCCTCTCCTCTCCTCTCCTCTCCTCTCCTCTCCTCTCCTCTCCTCTCCATTCCCTCTCCTCTCTATTCCTGCTCCTCTCCATTCCCTCTCCATCCTCACTCCTCTCCATCCCCACTCCTCTCCATTCCCTCTCCTCTCCATTCCCTCTCCATCCTCACTCCTCTCCATCCCCACTCCTCTCCATTCCCTCTCCTCTCCATTCCCTCTCCATTCCCTCTCCTCTCCATTCCCGCTCCTCTCCATCCATTCCCGCTCCTCTCCATCCATTCCCGCTCCTCTCCATCCATTCCTGTTCCTCTCCATTCCCTCTCCTCTCCATTCCCTCTCCATTCCCTCTCCTCTCCGTTCCTTCTCCTCTCCATCCCCGCACCTCTCCATCCTTTCCCTCTCCTCTCCATTCCCTCTCCATCCCCACTCCATTCCCGCTCCTCTCCATTCCCGCACCTCTCCATTCCCTCTCCTCTCCATTCCTGCTCCATTCCCTCTCCTCTCCATTCCCACTCCATTCCCTCTCCACTCCATTCCCTCTCTGTCCATTCCCTCTCTCTCCATTCCCACTCCTCTCCATCCCCGCTCCTCTCCATTCCCTCTCCATTCCCTCTCCATTCCCTCTCTCTCCATTCCCTCATCTCTCCATTCCCTCTCCATTCCCTCTCCTCTCCATCCCCGCTCCTCTCCATCCCCGCTCCATTCCCTCTCCTCTCCATTCCCTCTCCCTCCATCCCCGCACCTCTCCCTGCCCCGCTCCGTGTTCCCTCCGCTCCTCTCCGCTCCGCTCCGCCCCGCCGCACTCGGGGGCGGGCGGTGGGCGGTGGGCGGTGGGCGGTGGGCGGTGGGAGGCGGGGGGGCAGCCCCAGCCCAGGCCCCGGCCGCGGCCCCGGCCCCGGCCCCGGCCCCAGCCCCAGCCCCAGCCCGGCCCCAGCCCCCGCCGCCCGGGGCCGCCGCGCCCGCCCCGCATTGTCCGGGCGGCAGCGCAGGATGCGGCGCCCGGCTCGGCCTCCCGGGCTGCGCTGAGGGCCCCGCCGGCATGAGGAGGTGAGTGCGGGTCGGGCAGGGCCGGGGAGCATCGCCCGAGCCCCCCCGGGATGCGGAGCCCGTGCGGAGAAAGCGGCCGGAGCTGGGGAGGGGTCGCGGGAGGGGAGCGGGGCAGCGCCGGGCCTTGGGTGATCCCTGCCCTGCGACCCCCGGAGCTCCGTGACAAGAGCCGGGCTGTGCTGCGAGGGGAGCTGGGCTGAGCCTAACCCTGAGCCTAACCCTGAGCCTAACCCTGCCTGAAGGGCAGAGAGGGCTCACGGCGCGATTGTCCGTCCGTCCGTCCATGCATCCATCACTCCATCCATCCATGCATCCATCCCTCCCCCCATCCCTCCTTCCCCATCTCTCCCTCTATCCCTCCATCCCTTCATCCCTCCTCCCATCCCTCCCTCTCTCCCTTCCTCCCTCCCCTCATCCCTCCCTTCATCCCTCCCCCATCCCTCCTTCCCTCTATCCCATCCCTCCCTCTCTCCCTCCCTCCCTCCCGCCCTCCATTTATCTCCCATCCCTCCCTCCCTCCTCCCATCCCTCCCTCCTTCCCTCCTTCTCTCCGTCCCTCCTTCCCTCCCTCCATCCTCTCATCCTTCCCTTCATCCCTGCCTTCCTCTCCCTCCCTCCCCCCATCCCTACTTCCCTCCATCCCTCCCTCCCATCCCTCCCTCCTTCCCTCCTTCTCTCCATCCCTCCTTCCCTCCCTCCATCCTCTCATCCTTCCCTCCATCCCTCCCTCCCTCTATACTCTCATCCTTCCCTTCATCCCTGCCTTCCTCTCCCTCCCTCCCCCATCCCTACTTCCCTCCATCCCTCCTCCCATCCCTCCTCCCATCCCATCTCCCCATCCCTTCCTCCCTCCCTCTCTCCCATCCCTCCCTCCTTCCCTCCATCCCTCCTCCCATCTCTTCCATCTCTCCCATCCCTCCATCCCTCCTCCCTCCTTCTTTCCCTCCCTCCTATCTCTCCCATCTCTCCCATCTCTCCCATCTCTCCCATCCCTCCCATCCCTCCATCCCTCCCATCCCTCCCTCCCTCCTCCTCCTCCTCCCTCTCCCCAGAACAATGCCGCCGCTCCCGCAGCCGCTGTCGCACGTCAAGCGCACGCCGGAGCGCTCGCCTTCAAAACACTCACAGCGTTCAGGACCTGGGGCCGATTTTTACACAAAAATTTTACCCAAAATCTCCTTTATTATTATTATTATTATTTTGGGAAAGCGGAGTTTTTCCCTCAGTGGAAAAAGAAACCCGGGAAAGGTTTAAAATCACTTTATCCCGCGGATTCCGCTATAAATTCTCCCGGAGGCGCCATGTGCTGCTCCACATCACCCCCGCTTTTACAAACCACAAAACCCACATTAAAACCGCGCGGCTTTGTGACAGATCCCAGGAATTTCACACAGAATCGGCTCTTTGGTGCTGGATTTCCCGGTGGGAATTGAGATTTTTTTCCCTCTGTTTGCTCTGAATTAAACATTTCAGCGGGGGCCGAGGCCCGGCCGTTGTTTATCACGTCAAACATTTGTTTTAGCTCTCTCCGACAGAAGTGTGTTGACATTTTCTCTGGGGGGACTGCGGGGATAATGAATGGCACGTCCTTTATTGTGTTCCTGCAAAAAAACATCCCGGATTCATCCCGGGCTCGGCGTTTGTATCCCCGGTTTTCCCTGGATTATTGATTGGGAAAATATCGCTGCTGAAATTATGAGAGATGCAGAATTGTTTGTTTTTTGTGCTGGCGGCTGCTGGAGGGGTTTTTGTGGAGGTGGGATTTGGGGCCACAAAATTCCTGGGGTGGGGAATGGGGGAGAGAGAAAAAAAAATTCCTGGAGTGGGGAAATGGGGGAGAGGCCACAAAAAATTCCTGGAGTGGGGAAATGGGGGAACGACTCTGGGAACAACTTTGGCTGTGCCCAAATTCCAGGAGCAGGGAAGGGATTTGTGATTTCCAGATGGAAATTCCTGGATCAGGGAATGGTTTTGTGATTTCCAGATGGAAATTCCTGGAGCTGGGAAGGAATCTGTGCTCCTCATCTCAGAATTCCTGGAGCAGGGAAGGGATCTGTGACTTCCAGATGGAAATTCCTGGAGCAGGAAAGGGTTTTGTGCTCACCCAACTCAGAATTCCTGGAGCAGGGAAGGAATTTTGTGATTTCCAGATGGAAACTCCTGGAGCAGGGAATGGTTTTGTGTTCCCAAGCTCGAAATTCCTGGAGCAGGGAATGGGTTTGTGATTTCCAGATGGAAATTCCTGGAGCAGGGAATGGATTTGTGCTCACACAGCTCGGAATTCCTGGAGCTGGGAAGGTTTTGTGACTTCCAGATGGAAATTCCTGAATCAGGGAATGGGTTTGTGCTCACCCTGCTCGGAATTCCTGGAACAGGGAATGAGTTTGTGATTTCCAGATGGAAATTCCTGGAGCTGGGAATGGTTTTGTGCTCACACAGCTCAGAATTCCTGGAGCAGGGAATGAGTTTTGTGTTCCCAAGCTCGAAATTCCTGGAGCAGGGAATGTGTTTGTGCTTCCCAGTTTGAAATTCCTGGAGCAGGGAAGGGATTTGTGCTCCTCATCTCAGAATTTCTGGAGCAGGGAAGGGATCTGTGATTTCCAGATGGAAATTCCTGGAGCAGAGACAGATTTTGTGCTCACCCAGCTTGGAATTCCTGGAACAGGGAAGGAATTTTGTGATTTCCAGATGGAAATTCCTGGAGCAGGGATGGATTTTGTGCTCACCCAGCTCAAAATTTCTGGATCAGGGAATGGGTTTGTGCTTCCCAATTTGAAATTCCTGTAGCTGGGAAGGGATTTGTGCTCCTCATCTCAGAATTCCTGGAACTTGGAAGGATTTTGTGCTCACCCAGACGGAAATTCCCAGATCAATGAAGGTTTTTGCAATTTCCAACTCAGAATTCCCAGATCAATTAAGATTTTTGTGATTTCCAGCCCAGAATTTCCAAATCAATTAAGATTTTTACGATTTCTAGCTCAGAATTCCCAGATCAATGAAGGATTTTTTAATTCCCAACTCAGAATTCCAGGATCAATTAAGGATTTTCCCCTCCCCAGCTCAGAATTCCTAGATCAATGAAGGTTTTTAAAATTTCCAGCTCAGAATTCTGGGATCAATGAAGAATTTTTAATTTCCAGCTCAGAATTCCAGGATCAATGAAAGTTTTTTAATTTCCAACCCAGAATTCCAGGCTCAATGAAGGATTTTCTCCTCCCCAGCTCAGAATTCCCAGATCAATGAAGGATTTTTTAATTTCCAGCTCAGAATTCCCAGATCAATGAAAGTTTTTTTAATTTCCAGTCCAGAATTCCCAGATCAATGAAAGTTTTTTAATTTCCAGCTCAGAATTCTGGGATCAATGAAGGATTTTTTAATTTCCAGCTCAGAATTCCCAGATCAATGAAAGTTTTTAATTTCCAGCCCAGAATTCCCAGATCAATTAATGATTTTGTGATTTCCAGCTCAGAATTGCAGGCTCAATGAAAGTTTTTTAATTTCCAGCTCAGATTTCCTGGATCATTGAAGGATTTTTTAATTTCCAGCTCAGAATTCCAGGATCAATGAAAATTTTTTAATTTCCAGTCCAGAATTCCAGGATCAATGAAGGATTTTTAATTTCCAGCCCAGAATTCCCAGATCAATGAAAGTTTTTTAATTTCCAGCACAGAATTCTGGGATCAATGAAGGATTTTTTAATTTCCAGCTCAGAATTCCCAGATCAATTAAAGTTTTTAATTTCCAGCCCAGAATTCCCAGATCAATGAAGGATTTTGTGATTTCAAGCTCAGGATTCCCAGATCAGGAAAGGATTTTTTAATTTCCAGCTCAGAATTCCAGGATCAATGAAGGTTTTCTCCCTCCTCAGACCATAATTCCTAGATCAATGAAAGTTTTTTAATTTCCAGCCCAGAATTCCCAGATCAATGAAGGATTTTCCCCTCCCCAGCTCAGAATTCCCAGATCAATGAAAGTTTTTTAATTTCCAGCCCATAATTCCCAGATCAATGAAGGATTTTTTTAATTTCCAGCGCAGAATTCTGGGATCAATGAAGGTTTTTTAATTTCCAGCTCAGATTTCCAGGATCAATGAAAGTTTTTTAATTTCCAGCTCAGAATTCCAGGCTCAATGAAGGATTTTCCCCTCCCCAGCTCAGAATTCCCAGATCAATGAAAGTTTTTAAATTTCCAGCTCAGAATTCCAGGATCAATGAAAGTTTTTTAATTCCCAGCTCAGGATTCCAGGATCAGGAAAGGATTTTTTAATTTCCAGCTCAGAATTCCCAGATCAATGAAAGTTTTTTAATTTCCAGCTCAGAATTCCGGGATCAGGGGAGGATTTTTTAATTTCCAGTCCAGAATTCCCAGATCAATGAAGGTTTTTTAATTTCCAACTCAGATTTCCTGGATCATTGAAGGATTTTTTAATTTCCAGCTCAGAATTCCCAGATCAATGAAGGATTTTTTTAATTTCCAACCCAGAATTCCAGGCTCAATGAAGGATTTTCCCCCTCCCCAGCCCGGAATTCCCAGATCAATGAAGGTTTTTTAAATTTCCAGCTCAGAATTCCAGGATCAATGAAAGATTTTTTAATTTCCAGCCCAGAATTCCCAGATCAATGAAGGATTTTTTAATTTCCAACTCAGAATTCCGGGATCAGTGAAGGATTTTTAATTTCCGGTTCAGAATTCCAGAATCAATGAAGGATTTTTTAATTTCCAGCTCAGAATTCCAGACTCAATGAAGGATTTTCCCCTCCCCAGCCCGGAATTCCCGCAGTTCCTGCCCTCCCTTTGTTCTCCCGCATTCCTGCCCTGTGCCGTTATCATTTGGGCTGAGCAGAGCTCGTGTCCCGTGTGGATCCCCTTTCCAATCCCTCCTCTGCATTTTCTCCTCCCCCCTCCTTTTCCCAGCCCTTTTTTTGGGCCGGGAAATCTCCAGAGAAATTTGATTTTCCCTGTGGAATCTGGGATCCAGCTCAAGAACTCAGCTTCCACCTGCTGCACCCCTTTTTAAAATTTAATAGTTGTTAAATTTAAATTTTATAGCTGGGATTTGATGATGATTTTTGGTGCTTTTGTGTGATTTTTTTGTGTTTTTGTGTCATTTTTTGTGATTTTTTTTTGTTGTGATTTTGTGTAAGTTTTGGTGGTTTTGTGTGATTTTTGGGTGAATTTTTAATTTTTTTTTAATTTTTTTGTGATTTTTTGGGCATTTTTTTGTGATTTTTGGGGGTTTTTGGTGCGATTTTTTGTAAAATTTTTTTTGGTGCTTTTTTGTGATTTTTTTGGGGGCTTTTTGTGTAATTTCTTGGTGATTTTGTGTCATTTCCCGGAATCAGCAGAGTTGATTTTCCTCTGCTGTGTTTGCTGTGCAGCAAATTGGATTTTTGTGTGATGAGGTTTCAGTGCAGAAAAGTTGATTTTTCTGTGCCAAGTTGATTTTTCTTGATGAGTTTTCAGTGCAGCAAAGTTGATTTTTTCTGTGCAAAGTTGATTTTTCTGTGCTGTGTTTGCTGTGCAGCAAAGTTGATTTTTCTGTGATGATTTTTCTGTGCAAAGTTGATTTTTCTGTGATGATTTTTGTGTGCAGCAAAGTTGATTTTTCTGTGATGATTTTTCTGTGCTGAGTTGATTTTCCTGTGCCCAGCTGGTTTTCCTGGGGTGTCCTGGACCTGAATTTTGGGATGTCCTCCCCTGGCAGAATTTTGGGGTCTCCCTGGGTTGAGATTTGGAGATTTCCTGCCTGGATGAGATGCTGAGAATTCCTCCCTGGATGGAAATTTGGGATGGAATTCCAAATTCCATTTCCAAAGGATGGGGATGGAAGGGCAGGATTGGCTCAGCAGAAATTAGGGAAATGATGGAAATTGTGGAAATTGTGGAAATAACAGAGCAGGATTTGCTCAGATCCCTCCAAGGAGGATCCAAGGCAAAAAACACAATGGGACTGGGACATTAATTAATATTAATTCCTGGACAGGGTTGAGAGCTTCCCCAGTATCAACATTAATTAATATTAATTCATGGATGGGACTGGGAGGCTCATCAGTATCAGCATTAATTAATATTCATTTCTGAATTGGGCTGGAATGTTCCCCAATATCAACATTAATTAATATTCATTCCTAGATGGGGTTGGGATGCTCATCAGTATCAGCATTAATTAATATTCATTCCTGGATTGGGCTGGAAGGTTCCCCAATATCGTCATTAATTAATATTAATTTCTGGATGGGGTTGGAATGCACCCCAGTACCAGCATTAATTAAAATTAGTTATTAATATTAATGAGGTGAGGACAGGCTGGAATGTCCCCCAGGGTGGGTTGTGACAGTCCTGGTGTCACGGGTGGAGTGTGACACCTTCAGTGTCACAGTCGGGTTGTGACACCCCTGTGGGTTGTGACTGTCTCAGTGTCAAGGGTGGAGTGTGACACCTTCAGTGTCACAGTCAGGTTGTGACACTCACTGTGGGTTGTGACAGTCCCAGTGTCATGGGTCAGGTTGTGACACTCACTGTGGGTTGTGACACCTCCAGTGGAGTGTGACACTCTCAGTGCCAGTCAGGTTGTGACAGTTCTGGTGTCAGGGTCAGGTTGTGACACTCACTGTGGGTTGTGACACCCCCAGTGGATTGTGACAGTCCCGGTGTCACGGGTGAAGTGTGACACTCTCAGTGTCAGTCAGGTTGTGACAGTTCCGGTGTCACGGGTGGGTTGTGATATCCCCAGTGGTTTGTGACACCCTGGGTTGTGACAGTGCCGGTGTCATGGTCAGGTTGTGACACCCCTGTGGGTTGTGACAGTCCTGGTGTCACAGCCGGGTTGTGACACCCCCAGTGGATTGTGACAGTGCCAGTGTCAAGGGTCAGGTTGTGACACTCACTGTGGGTTGTGACATCCCCAGTGGCTTGTGACACCCCTGGTGTCATGGTCGGTTGTGACACCTCTGGTGGGTTGTGACACTCCTGGTGTCACAGTCTGATTGTGACACCCCTGTGGGTTGTAACCGTCCCTGTGTCGCAGGTGGGGTGTGACACCCTCAGTGCCACAGTCAGGTTGTGACACCCCCTGTGGGTTGTGACACCCCCAGTGTCATGGGTGGCTTGTGACACTCTCAGTGTCAGTCAGGTTGTGACTGTTCTGGTGTCATGGTCAGGTTGTGACACTCACTGTGGGTTTTGACATTCCCAATGGCTTGTGACACCCCTGGTGTCACAGCCGGGTTGTGACACCCCCAGTGGATTGTGACAGTCCCGGTGTCACAGTCGGGTTGTGATACCCCTGTGGCTTGTGACACTCTCAGTGTCAGTCAGGTTGTGACAGTCTCGGTGTCACAGTCAGGTTGTGACACCCCTGTGGGTTGTGACTGTCTCAGTGTCAAGGGTGGAGTGTGACACTCTCAGTGTCAGTCAGGTTGTGACAGTCTTGGTGTCACAGTCAGGTTGTGACACTCTCAGTGTCACAGGTGGAGTGTGACACTCGTCAGTCAGGTTGTGACACTCACTGTGGGTTGTGACACTCCTGGTGTCACAGTCTGATTGTGACACCCCTGTGGGTTGTGACTGTCCCGGTGTCACGGGTGGAGTGTGACACCCTCAGTGTCACAGTCAGGTTGTGACACTCACTGCGGGTTGTGACTGTCTCGGTGTCAAGAGCGGAGTGTGACACTCGGTGTCACAGTCAGGTTGTGACAGTCCCGGTGTCAGGGTCAGGTTGTGACACCCCTGTGAGTTGTGACACCCCTGGTATCACAGTCAGGTTGTGACACCCCCGGTGTCACGCATGGCGTGTGACACTCCCAATGTCACAGCCAGGTTGTGACAGTTCCGGTGTCATGGTCAGGTTGTGACACTCACTGTGAGTTGTGACACTCTCAGTGTCACAGTCAGGTTGTGACAGTCCCGGTGTCACAGTTGGGTTGTGACACCCCTGTGGGTTGTGACTGTCTCGGTGTCAAGGGTGGAGTGTGACACTCTCAGTGTCAGTCAGGTTGTGACAGTTCCGGTGTCACGGTCAGGTTGTGACATCCCCAGTGGACTGTGACACCCCTGGTGTCACAGCCGGGTTGTGACACCTCTGGTAAGTTGTGACAGTCCCGGTGTCAAGGGTCAGGTTGTGACACTCACTGTGGGTTGTAACCGTCCCTGTGTCGCAGGTGGGGTGTGACACCCTCAGTGTCACAGTCAGGTTGTGACACCCCCAGTGGGTTGTGACACCCCCAGTGTCATGGATGGCTTGTGACACTCTCAGTCAGTCAGGCTGTGACTGTTCTGGTGTCATGGTCAGGTTGTGACACTCACTGTGGGTTGTGACATCCCCAGTGGCTTGTGACACCCCTGGTGTCATGGTCGGTTCTGACACTTCTGGTGGGTTGTGACAGTCCCGGTGTCATGGGTCAGGTTGTGACACTCCTGTGAGTTGTGACACCCCCAATGTCACAGGTGGAGGGTGACACTTGGTGTCACAGTCAGGTTGTGACAGTCCCGGTGTCACAGTCAGGTTGTGACAGTCCCGGTGTCACAGTCAGGTTGTGACACCTCTGATGGGTTGTGACACCCCCAGTTGTCACAGGTGGAGTGTGACACTCCTGGTGTCACGGTCGGGTTGTGACACTCCTGTGGGCTGTGACACCTCCGGTGTCACGATTGAGTTGTGACAGCCGTGGTGTCCCGGGTGGGTTGTGACAGCTCAGCACTTGAGGGGACACGAGCAGCTGAATGATGGGACAGCGGCCTGGTGACCATGGAGACGTGGATGGCCATGGCTAGGAATGACCACAGAGCCATGGATGACCACAGATGACCACAGAGCCCTAGATGACCATGGAGTTCTGGATGACCATGGAACTGTGGATGACCACAGAGCTGTGAATGACCACAGAGCCCTGGATGACCACAGAGCCCTGGATGACCACAGAACTCTGCATGACCATGGATGACCACAAAGCTCTGGATGACCATGGAACTCTGCATGACCATGGACATGTGAATGACCATAGAGGTCTGGATGACCACAGAGCTGTGAATGACCACTGAGCCCTGGATGACCACAGAGCTCTGCATGACCATGGAACTGTGGATGACCGTGGAACCCTGGGTGACCACAGAGCTGTGCCCTGGCAGCTCAGCCTGGCACCCAAGGACTGGATGCTCCTCAGGAATGCTCCAAGGATTCACCTTGGCTGCCGAAGGGATGAGACCCCCCTGGACCCTCCCTGAGCCAGCCTTCCATCCCCATCCCCATCCTCATCCCATCCCCATCCCCATCCCTGTATCCTCCATCCCATCCCTGTATCCCATCCCATCCCATCCCATCCCATCCCATCCCATCCCATCCCCATCCCATCCCATCTCTGATCCCATCCCATTGCTGATCCCATCCCAGCTCTGATCCCATCTCATCACTGATCCCATCCCAGCGCTGATCCCATCCCAGTCCAATCCTGATCCTGTTCTCCCATCCCCATCTTGATCCCAGTCCTGATCCCATCCCATCCCATCCCATCCCGTTTTTCCCATCCCATTTCCATCCCCATCCCTCTTTTCCCATCCCATCCCATCCCATCCCATCCCATCCCATCCCATCCCATCCCATCCCATCCCATCCCATCCCATCCCATCCCATCCCATTATCCCATCCCATCCCCATCCCCATCCCGTTTTTCCCATCCCTCTTTTCCCATCCCCATCCCCACGCCGAGCCGTTGGACACCCTCAGCGCTACGCCCGCTCCAAACCCCCCGAACAAAAGCCCAGTTCAGACTCGCTGCTGAATAGATTAACAAGATTTCCATAATTAGGGCGGGCGGGAACAATGGGATTCTCCCTGCCCAGCCCCCCTGCCCGCCTTTGTCTTGTGCTGGGGATAATGGGCAGCAGCGAGGGTGGGAACCGGCCCGGCCATTTGGTCACTGGACAGTAATTTTCTCACACTGCCAAGGGGAGCATTGAAACATCTGTCCCGCTCCGCCACTCATTCACGTCCCATTTCAACCCTGACAGCTCCTCCCTGCCCTCCCCCTGCCGCGGCTTTGCCGGTTTTTCCATGGATTTGGGGTTTTTCTTCTCCCGAGCGCGTCGTGGTTTTAAGGGTTTGGAGGGGTTTGTGCGTTCCCTGCGCTTTGAAGCAGCTTGGGAATTTGGGGCTGGAGGAGCTGGACTGTCCTGGTGACACACCCCGTGGCGTTTGCCACCCTCTTTCAGTATTTTGGAACAGCAATTCCATCTCCAGACCCACCCCTAAATTCCATTTTTAACTGGTGTTGGAGCAGGGGGGTTTATTGCTGTCGTGGGCAGCTGCTCCCTGCCCTCAAAAGCCACCGGGATTTGCTGGGTCACTGCTGCTGTGGCCAGGAGTGGTCACAGGGCCCCCAAATCTCCCAGTCCAGCCTGGCATTTCTGGGGGACAGAAGTGCTGCACCCACAGAGCAAGAATGGAAACTGGTGGCGTTTTAATTCCTTCAAAAATTAAAATTAGGAAGGAAAACGCCTTATCAGCCAAATACTGATTTTTCCCTTTAGAATTTCTGGGTGTTTTTACAGCCAGAGCAGCTCCAGGAGCATTCCCTGTGTGTTTATCCATCAGGAAAACTTTGACAGTGACTGTAAATCCAGGAGGAGCGAGCCCAGCCCACACAGAGCCGCTGCCTGAATCCTCATGTGGGAGTTTGATAACCCGGAGTGGGATAAGTTAATTAAAGCATTGACTAATCTTATTGTGCTGAAAGGCAGCGAGGAGTGGGGCACGAGGTCCCCAAGGCTCTGGGGATGAGGGGGGACACTGGGGTGGGGACAGGGGACAATGCCACCACCCTGGGGGCTGGAGCAGAGACAGCAGCAGGAGGTGCCCGTGCTCAGGGGGGGTTTGGGGGGAAGAATTCCTTCACGGGAAGCGTTGTTGGGCTGGGCTGGGCTGGACAATCGTGGGGTGTGAGGGGACAAAAGGGACGTGGTGGAGTCACCGTGGCTGGAGGGACAGCTGGACGTGGCACTCGGTGCTGTGGGGGGGGTGATAAGGGGAAAAGTTTGGGCTCTGTGAGCTCGAAGGTTCTTCCTGACCTCACCAACCCTGTGTCAGAGTGGGGTGTTCACAGAATATCCAGAGTAGGGTGTTCACGGAATATTCAGTGACCTGTTCACAGAATATCAGAGTTGGGTGTTCACAGAATATCCAGAATTAGCTGTTCACATAATATCCAGAGTTGAGTGTTCGTAGAATATCCAGTGTGGGGTGTTCACAGAATATTCAGTGAGGTGTTCACAGAATATCCAGAGTTAGCTGTTCACAGAATATCCGAGTTGGGTGTTCACAAACATCCAGAATTGAGTGTTCACAGAATATCAGAGTTGAGTGTTCATAGAATATCAGAGTTAGGTGTTCACAAATATCCAGAACTGGGTATTCACAGAATATCAGAACTGGGTGTTCACAGAATATCAAAGTTGGATGTTTACAGAATATCAGAGTTGAGTGTTCACAGAATATCCAGTGAGCTGTTCACAGAATATCAGAATTGGATGTTCACAGAATATCTAGAGTGGGGTGTTCACAGAATATCAGAGTTCAGTGTTCACAGAATATTGTGAGTTGTTCACAGAATATCCAGAGTTGGGTGTTCACAGAATATCAGAGTGAGGTGTTCACAGAATATCAGGGTTGGATGTTCACAGAATATCCAGTGAGGTGTTCACAGAATATGAGAGTTGGGTGTTCACAGATTATCCAGAATTGGGTGTTCACAGAATATGAGAGTTGGGTGTTCACAGATTATCCAGAATTGGGTGTTCACAGAATATCAGAGTCGGGTGTTCACAGAATGTCGGAGTTGGGTGTTTACAGAATATCAGAGCTGAGTGTTCACAGAATATCAGTTAGGTCTTCACAGAATATCCTGAGTGAGGTGTTCACAGAAATCAGAGTTAGGTGTTCACAGTCTGGGGTGTGTTGTAACAGGACAGGGCAGTTTTTGGGCACAGGACTGGGCAGTTTTTGGGCACAGGGCAGTTTTTGAGCACAGGACAGGGCAATTTTTGGACACAGAACAGGGCAGTTTTGGGCACAGGACAGGGCAGTTTTTGGACACACAGAACTCCGTTTCCCACTCTCACCGTCCTGTCCTCCCCCCACAGCTCTGTCGAAGATGCACTGGTCACCAGAGCATGCCCAGTCCCTGAACCAGTGGCCGGAGCAGCACCTGGACGTTTCCTCCACCACCTCATCCCCAGCCCACAAATCCGAGCTGTACCCCAGCACCCGCCAGCGCTTCAACTACGCCTGGGCCAACGATGACATCTCGGCTCTCACAGCCTCCAACCTCCTCAAGAGGTACGCGGAGAAATACTCGGGGGTGCTGGACGCGCCCTACGAGCGCCCCACGCTCGGCGCCTACGGGGACGGAGCTTTCGGCCCCGTGAACGGCCAGAAAGGGGACGGCGAGCCCTGGCCGGGGGCTCACGGCTCTGACTTCCCTCTAGCCCCCATCCACGATGGGCTAGCCGGCAGCAAGGGCGTGGTGCCACCCTCCGTGCCCGCCGCTTCTCCGGTGGTGTCGGCGAATCTCAGCGAGCCCGGCTACCCCGGCAATTCCTGCGGGGCGGCTGCTGCGGGTTCCGGAGCTCTCGGTGCGTCTCAGGAGTACCCCTCAGGTTATGGTGGCACCTATTTGCCCTCTGGTTACTGCGCCCAGCCCGCTGCAGCGCTGCCGCCGCCTCCGCACCCTCCTGCGCTGCACAGCTCGGGGCTCCTGCAGCCCCCGCACCCCTCGCCTGCTTTGGTGCCAGGTTACGGCTCCTCGGGCCCGATGTACAACTATGCCAGCGGCAGCTACGCGCCCCAACCGGGCTATGGGAGCATCCACCCGCCCCACCCCACCCCGGCATCCTATTTGCCCTCGGGCATCGCCGCTCCCACCCCCATCCCGGCCCCGCCGCCCTCCGCCCGCCCGCCCGGCGTCCCCGCCTATGGCTACCAAAGTGCCGGGCTGGGCTCCCTGGCAGTGCCCCCGCTGGGCACGGAGGCGGCGGGCACGCTGAAGAGGAAGGCGTTTGACATCGGCGGTGATGATGATGGCGAGGGCAGGTACAGGAAATACAGCTACGAGCAGCCAAAGTCTCCGTACGCCCTGTCGGACAACGGCGAGTGCCGGGGCAACGGCTTCGGCAGCAGCGGCGAGTCCCCCCAGGTGGCCTTCAAAGCCGGCAAGCGGCCAGCGGGGACCGGCGAGGAGCACACGGGCAAGTTCGGCGGGCAGCAGATGAAGGGCATGGTGTCGCCATCCTACGGCACCAGGGACGCTGCGCTGAGGCCGGCAGAGCCCTTCGAGAAGTTCAGCCCGCCCTTGGCCAACGGCGAGCGCGCCGCCGAGCCCGGAGCCACCTTCCCGCTGAGGTTGCCCTCCAAAGCTTTGGGATTCCTGGACGAGCAGCCCAAGAGCGTGGACCCGCTGGTGCTGGAGCTGGTGAACACCAAGGTGGTGGAGCGGGGGCCGCCGGTGCAGTGGTCGGACATTGCCGGGCAGCTGTCGGTCAAGGCGGCCATCGAGGAGGAGCTGCTGTGGCCCATCCTGCGGCCGGGCTCCTACGGCGGCACGAGCCACCCGCTGCGGACCCTGCTGCTCTTCGGGCCGCGCGGCACCGGCAAGACGCTGCTGAGCCGCTGCATCTCCACCCAGCTGGGCTCCACGCTGCTGCGCCTCAGCGGCGCCGCGCTGCTCTCCACCTGGAAGGCCGAAGCCGAGAAGATCCTCCAAGCCGTGTTCTTGGTGGCCAACTGCCGCCAACCCTCCGTGGTGCTCATCACCGAAGCCGAATCCTTGCTGGCGGCGCGCTCCGCCGAGGACGGCGGCGACCGCCAACTCAACAACCTCAAATCCCAACTCCTCTCCTACCTGGACGACGTGGCCGCCTCGTCGGAGCACAACGTGGTGGTCATCGGCACCACGGCGCGGCCGGGTAGCATCGACGAGGCGTCGCACCGGCGTTTCGGCACGCGGCTCTACGTGGCCTTGCCCGACGGCGCCGCGCGGCGCCACGTGCTGCGCCAGGCGCTGGCCCAGCAGAGCTGCTGCCTGGGCGAGCGCGAGTTGGCCGCGCTGGCCCAGCGCACCGAGAGTTTCTCGGTGGCCGAGCTGCTGCGGCTGTGCCAGCACGCCGGGGCGGCGCGCCGGGCGATGCCGGGAGCGCCCAACGCGTATCAGGAGATGGAGAAGGCGCTGGGGAAAGTCGGCCCCGCCGCGTCCCAGAAGGAGCTGGACTTGTTCCTGGAGTGGGATAAGATGTACGGGACCAGGCACTGAGGGGCAGGGGGTGAGCCCGAGGGGGTGGGGAGGGGTTTGGGGTGGGGGTCGGGGGGATCTGAGTGGGCTTGGGGGTCCAGAGAGGCCCCGGATCCCTCCATGGATTTGGGATCTTCAGGGGCTGCAGGTGTGAGTGGGGTCAGAACACCCCCTGGATTTGGGGTCAGATCCCACTGTGGATTTGGGGTCAGATCCCCCCATGGATTTGGGATCAGATCCCTCCATGGATTTCGGATCGAATCCCTCTGTGGATTTGGGGTTAGATCCCTCCATGGATTTGGGTTTGGATCCCTCCATGGATTTGGGTTTGGATCCCTCCATGGATTTGGGGTCAGATCCCTCCATGGATTTGGGATTGGATTCCTCCATGGATTTGGGGTTGGATCCCTCCATGGATTTGGGGTCAGATCCCTCCATGGATTTGGGGTCAGATCCCTCCATGGATTTGGGATTGGATTCCTCTATGGATTTGGGGTTGGATCCCCCCATGGATTTGGGGTCAGATCCCCCCATGGATTTGGGGCCAGATCCATCCATGGATTTGGGGTCAGATCCCACCATGGATTTGGGGTCAGATCCCTCCATGGATTTAGGGTCAGATCCATCCATGGATTTGGGTTCAGATCCATCCATGGATTTGGGGTCAGATCCCCCCATGGATTTGGGGTCAGATCCATCCATGGATTTGGGGTCAGATCCCTCCATGGATTTGGGGTCAGATCCCTCCATGGATTTGGGGTCAGGTCCCCTCCATGGATTTGGGGTTGGATCCCTCCATGGATTTGGGTTTGGATCCCCCCCTGGATTTGGGGTCAGATCCCTCCATGGATTTGGGGTCAGATCCATCCATGGATTTGGGGTCACATCCCTCCATGGATTTGGGATTGGATCCCTCCATGGATTTGGGGTCAGATCCATCCATGGATTTGGGGTCACATCCCTCCATGGATTTGGGATTGGATCCCTCCATGGATTTGGGGTCAGATCCATCCCTGGATTTGGGGTCAGATCTCTCTGTGGATTTGGGATTGGATCCCCCCATGGATTTGGGGTCAGATCCCCCCATGGATTTGGGGTCAGTCCCCTCCTCCCAGCCCCACTCCCCTCCCCTTTCCCGTTTCCCACTCTGGGTTTTCCCCTCTGTGCTTTTTGGGGAGCCTGGCCCACGACTCAGGATTTTCCTATTTATTATTTCCCGACCCTGGAGGTGCCCTGGCAGATTTTGGGCATCGGGATCCGCTCCAGGCTCGGATCCAGGAGCTCCCCCACCCACCCAAAAGCTTTATTGTTGTTTTTTTTTTATTTTAATTTTTTAAAAATTCCTTTTATTATTCCCAACAGAAATACCTCGGGTGTCTTTGGAGCCCCTTCTCACCTTGATCAGGGAATTTCACCCCAAAACAAGAAGGTTGCACCCCAAACCTGGGGGTTACACCCCAAAATCTGGGTTTTATACCCCAAAATTTGGGTTTTACATCCCAAAATTTGGGTTTTACACCCCAAAACCACGAGGTTTTGGAGTAAAATGCTGTAGATTGTTGAATATCCTAGACTTGGGTTTTTATTTTTGTAAGGTCTGTAGTATTTTTTTTTGTTGTTTGTTTGTTTTCTTTTTAACTACTCAGGAAAAGAATTACCTCAGATAAAAAAAAAACCTAAAGAATGTTTTTTTAAAAACACTTTTTACCTTCTCAGAAAAAGGAAAAAGGAGATTTTTTGGAAGAGTTTTCCCCACCTGGGACAAAGCTGCCTCCTGATTTTGCTTCCAGAGGGGGTGAAGAAAGGAAGAAATAACAGGAAATAAAAAAAAAAATAAACTTGAAGCTGTTTCAAAGATGAAATTTGAATGTATTTCAGGTGCTTTCCACATGTATTATGCCATAATTTTATTTGAGATTTTGGAGGGTTTGTTTTGGCCATGGTTTATTGTAGAGATTTGTGGAGTAATGTGTCTTCAATGGAAATTTAGTGCTGTAGGTTGGGAGCTGGCGCTGGCACCACTTTTTGGAGCAGATTGGGCAAAAAATTTCCCCTCAAAAAAATAAAAATAAAAATAAAAATTTTAAAAAATAAAAATAAAAGCCCAGCAGGGCTGAGCCCCCTTTGCACAGAGCCCACCCACTGCCCCCTCTTTGCTTCATTTTCCCATTAAAAATAATAATAATTTTAATTTTTATTATTTTTAGTCCTCCCTTAGAGGAGCCCCCCCAAACCTCAGGGTCTCAGATCCCTCCCAGGGGTGTCTGCCGGATTTTCCCCAATTTTTTCCTCCATTTTTTGCCCATTTTTTCCCCAATTTTGCTCCAATTCTTCCACAATTTCCCCCCAATTTTTTCCAAATTTCCTCCCAAATTTTCCTCATTTTCCCCCAAATTTCCCCCAATTTTCCCAATGTTTTCCCAATTTTCCCAAATTTTTCCCAAATTTTTCTCCAAATTTTCACTATTTTTCCCCCAATTTATCCCAATTTCCCCCCAAATTTTCCCCCATTTTTCCCAATTTTCCCCCAATTTTCCCCAGTTTTCTCCCAATTTTCCCCCAATTTTTCCCAAAATTTTTCCAAAATTTCCCCAATTTTTCCCAAATTTTTCCCCCAATTTCCCCCAATTTTTCCCCTAATTTTTTCCAAATTTTCCCCCCAATTTTTTCCAAATTTTCCCCAATTTCCCCCCAATTTTTCCCTTTTTTTTTTCCATTTCTGATCCCAGGCCATTCCCCCTTTGCCTCCCACCTCCAAAAAGTCGTGCTGGCTTCCTGAAGACGAATTAATTATTAATTATTAATTATTATTATCCTATTTGTACCCGCTCTGTAACCATTTCTACCTCATTTTTTTGCAAGGTATTTGTACATGCAAATATTTAATTCGTGTCTTGTTGATGTCTGGGACAGACAAAGCTCTAGGGCTGGGACGGTCTACCTCAAGAAATGCTGTATTTTAAAAAGAAAAAGGAAAAAAAAAAATTATTACACAGTATTAAAGAGATTACCTGAAATCTGCTCTCGTTGGAGGAAGTCTGCTCATTTTAATGTATTTTTTTATTAATTTTATATTTTTAATTTTTTTAAATATTTTTATTTTTGTTTTTATTTTTATTTTTTATTTATAATATTTATTTATATTATTTAATTATTTATATTTATTTATATTTATTTATATTTATTTTTAATTTTTTTTATTTCTATATATGTATTGATAGATGTTCATTTCTTTTATATTTACTTATTTATATGTATTTATATTTATTTGTTTATACTTAATCATTTATCTTTATTTATTTATATTTATTGATTTGTATTTATTTATTTACCTTTATATTTATCTTTATTTATCTTTATTTATTTTTATTTATTTATATTTATTCATACTTATTTATTTTATATTTGTAGATTTTTATTTATTTCTTTATCTTTATCTTTATAATCTTTATATTTACCTTTATCTTTATTATCTTTATCCTTATCTTTATCTTTATTTATATTTTTAAAATCTATTTATATTTATTTATTTATATTTGTTTACATTTATTTATATGTATTTATATTTATTTGTTTATATTTAGTCATTTTTGTTTATTTATTTTTATTTTCTATTTCTTTCTTTATATGTTTATTTATTTATTTATTTATTTATTTTTATACCTTTAAATATATTTCAATATATTTAATTTTTTTTGATTGTGGGGTGGGATTAGGAGTGAAAAAGAAGGCAGGTTGAAAATTTAAAAGGAAAAGGCAGAAAAAAAGGAGAAAATTTATTAAGAATATAAAGAAAAGAAGAAATTGAGGGTGAAGATTTTAACTCGGCTTTGTCGCCACCGCGGGGTCTTTGTCGCCACCCGGCGGCCGCGGGGGATGGGAATTCCAAAATGAGGGAATGGAAATGGGAAATTCCAAATGAGAGAATGGAAATGGGAAATTCCAAATGAGGGAATGGAAAATGGGAATTCCCAAATGAGGGAATGGGAAATCCTAAATGAGGGAATGGGAATTCCCGAATGGGGGAAGGGGAAATGGGAATTCCCAAATAAAGGAGTGTAAAACGGCAATTCCCAAATGAGGGAATGTAAAACGGCAATTCCCAAATGAGGGAATGGAAAACGGGAATTCCCAAATGAGGGAATGGGGAATGGGAATTCCCAAATGGGAGAAGGGGATTTGGGAAATCCCAAATGAGGGAATGGGAAATCCCGAATGGGAAATGGGAATTCCCAAATGGGGGAATGGGGAACGGGAAATCCCAAATTAAGGAATGGCAAACCGGAATTCCCAAATTAAGGAATGTAAAAGGACAATTCCCAGCTGAGGGAATGGGAAATGAGAATTCCCAAATGAGAGAATGGGGAATGAGAACTCCCAAATGAGGGAATGGAAAATGGGAATTCCCAAATGGGGGAATGGAAAATGGGAAATTCCAAATGAGGGAATGGAAATGGGAATTCCCAAATAAAGGAATGTAAAATGGCAATTCCCAACTGGGGGAATGGGGAATGGGAATTCCCAAATGAGAGAATGGGGAATGAGAATTCCCAAATGAGGGAATGGGAAATCCCGAATGAGGGAATGGGAAATCCCAAATGGGGGAAGGGGAAATGGGAATTCCCAAATGGTGGAAGGGGGAATGAAAATTCCCAAATGAGAGAATGGAAATGGGAATTCTCAAATGAGGGAATGGGAAATCCCGAATGGGAAATGAGAATTCCCAAATTAGGGAATGGGAAATGGGAATTCCCTAATGGGGGATTTGGGAAATTAATTAAGAAATATAAAACGTCAACCCCCACCTGAGGCCGCTCCCGGAACGCGACACATCCCCGAGCCCCCGGCACAGGGAGCTCGCCCGGGACTCGCTGCTCTGTGAGGTCAGGGCGGATCCACAGCCCGGGCCAGCCCAGAACCGAAACCCCGAGCCCTGCTTGCCCCGAACCCCGAGCTCCGAGCCCCGCTGGCCCCGAACCCCGCTGGCCACCAGCCCCGAGCTCCGTTGGCCACGAACCCCGAGACACGAGCTCCCGTCGGCCCTGAGCTCCGTTGGCCCCGCTGGCCACCAACCCCGAGCTTTACTGGTCACCAGCCCCGCTGGCCCCGAGCCCCGTTGGCCACCAGCACCGAGCCCCGCTGGCCCTGCTGGTCCCGAGCTCCGCTGGCCACGAGCCCCGCTGGCCACCAGCTCCGAGCTCCGTTGGCCCCGCTGGCCACCAGCCCCGAGCTCTACTGGCCACCAGCCCCGCTCGCCACCAGCCCCGCTGACCCCGAGCTCCACTGGCCACGAGCCCCGCTGGCCACCAGCTCCGTTGGCCCCGCTGACCACGAACCCCGAGCTCCGCTGGCCCCGAGCTCCGTTGGCCCCGCTGGCCACCAACCCCGAGCTTTACTGGCTACCAGCCCCGCTGGCCACGAGCCCCGCTGGCCCCGAGCTCCGTTGGCCCCGCTGGCCACCAACCCCGAGCTCTACTGGCCACCAGCCCCGCTGGCCCCGAACTCTGCTGGCCCTGAGCTCCGCTGGCCACGAGCTCCGAGCTCCGCTGGCCCCGAGCTCCGTTGGTCCCGCTGGCCACCAGCCCCGAGCTATACTGGCCACCAGCCCCGCTGGCCACCAGCCCCTCTGGCCCCGAGCCCCACTGGCCCCGCTGGCCCCACTGACCACCAGCCCCGCTGGCCACCAGCCCCGCTGTCCCCGAGCCCCGCTCGCCACCAACCCCGCTGGCCACCAGCCATGCTGGCCCCGCTGACCCTCTCGCTGCTCCTGCTGGCCCTGCGTGGCCACTGCGACGACACCGTGGCTGCCACCGTGGGCCGGCACACCATGGCCCGCATGGCCGAGCTGCTGGCCAGCCCCGAGTGCCACCAGCTCCGCGCTGAGCTGGACAGCCCCGACGAGGAGCTGGAGATCCCGGAGGAGCCCGGAGCTGAGCCCGCAGCTGAGCCCGAACTCGCCCCCGCTCGCCGCCGCCGCTCGCCCCGCGGCCACCGGGGATGCTCGGAATCGCTGCGCCAGTGGCTGGAGACAGCGGGCGAGGTGACAACCTGGGACCGCCTGGTCCGCGCCCTGCACCACATCGGGCGCTCGGACATCGCCAGGGAACTCGGCAAAAATCTGAACCAGGACCGGAGCCTGGAGCTGCGGGAGAACGTGGAGGGTTACAGCCGGAGCGTGCGGCACCTGAGCGCGGCTCAGCTGCGGCCACCGCGGGCCAGGAGGGCTCCGGAGCCCGGCGAGCTCCTCCTGGAGCGGCACCGACCCCCCCTCTACAGCCGGGAGCTGCTGGGTTGGGTCCGGCCCGTGGTTCTGGGCGTGCTGGGAGCCTTCATCACCTCCGTCATCCTCACGGGCACGCTGATGTACTGGTGCCACTGGAGGAGGCTGCTGGGTGATTGAGGTGGCTCCCAGTTTGGAGGGGAAAGGAAAACCAGTAAAGCCCCGTGGAGGGGTTGGAAAGCTGAGATGGGCTCTGTGTGTTCTGCTGGGCGAGGAGGGGATGGTGCTTGGCTAGTCCAGGTGGCCACCACTAGCCCTGGCCACCGTGTGGGAATGTCCCTGTCAGAGCTGGGCTCAGAGCGGCCAAAAAAATCCCAAATTCCAGCGGGGGAAGGAGCAGAGCGCTGGAATTCTCTGGCTGGGGCAGTGCTGGGGTTAATTATGGGGAGAGGTTAATTAATGACAGTCATGACCTGAGCGAGGGCTGTGACAGAGGCGTCCTGGGGACATCCTGGGGACATCCCGGGGACATTCTGGGGACATCCTGGGGGCATCCTGGAGACATTCTGGGGACATTCTGGGTAACTTTCCCGAAGCCAGAGGCTTGGTGGAGCTCTGGGTTTCTCTTTTACTCTTTTTTCTCTTTTTTTCTGGTTTTTTTTTTTTCCTCTTTTTTCTCTCTTTTTCTCTTTTTTTTTCTCTCTTTTCTCTTTTTTCTCTTTTATTTTTTTTGGCCCAGGGACTCCCAGCGAGGCTCGGATGGGGTTTGTGACACTGCCGGAGCTGGGCAGAAAATTGCAGAGGGAAAACTCTGAACGCTGAAGGTGTAAAAATCCTAAATCCAGGAATCCAGGGGCAGCTGGACCCGGCTGGGATCCATCCCTGGGGTCTCCCTGCTGCTGAAATCCTGGAATCAAAGCTGGGGGAAGAGATTTGAAAATCCTGAAATCAAACCTGGGAAATCCTGAAATCAAAGCTGAGAAATCCTGAAATTAAAGCTGGGAAATCCTGAAATCAAACCTGGGAAATCCTGAAATTAAACCTGGGGGAAGAGCTTTGGAAATCCTGAAATCAAACCTGGGGGATCCTGAAATCAAAGCTGGGAAATCCTAAAATCAAAGTTGGGAAATCCTGAAATCAAATCTGGGAAATCCTGAAATCAAACCCAGGGGAAGAACTTTGAAAATCCTGAAATCAAACCTGGGAAATCCTGAAATCAAACCTGAGAAATCCTGAAATTAAACCTGGGGGATCCTAAAATCAAAGCTGGGAAATCCTGAAATCAAACCTGGGAAATCCTGAAATCAAAGTTGGGGGAAGAGCTTTTAAAATCCTGAAATCAAACCCGGGGGATCCTGAAATCAAAGCTGGGGGAAAAGCTTTGGAAATCCTGAAATCAAACCTGGGGGAAAAGCTTTGGAAATCCTGAAATCAAACCTGGGGGAAGAGCTTTGAAAATCCTGAAATCAAACCTGGGAAATCCTGAAATTAAACCTGGGAAATCCTGGGCTCAAACCTGGGAAATCCTGAAACCAAACCCGGGGGAAGAGCTTTGGAAATCCTGAAATAAAACCCGGGGGATCCTGAAATCAAAGCTGGGAAATCCTGAAATTAAACCTGGGGGAAGAGCTTTGGAAATCCTGAAATCAAAGCTGGGAAATCCTGAAATCAAACCTGAGAAATCCTGAAACCAAACCCGGGGGAAGAGCTTTGGAAATCCTGAAATCAAGCCCGGCGAAGAGCTCTGGGTGCCACCACAGCCACCCCGTGTGGCTGAAACCAGAATTAAACCTGAATTTTGAGTTAAGGAACGGTTTGCATCAACCCAACCTACAAGAGTTTAAAATGGGGGGTGTGGAGCTCTAGACAAACTTTTAAAATGCTGTTTATTGATACAGCAATTTATTTATTATTTTAAAATGCTGTTTATTGTACCCAAATGATGCAGCAATTTATTTATTATTTTAAAATGCTGTTTATTGATACAACAATTCATTTATTATTTTAAAATGCTGTTTATTGATACAGCAATTCATTTATTATTTTAAAATGCTGTTTATTGATACAGCAATTCATTTATTATTTTAAAATGCTGTTTATTGATACAGCAATTTATTTATTATTTTAAAACACTGCTTATTGATACAGCAATTCATTTATTATTTTAAAATGCTGTTTATTGATACAGCAATTCATTTATTATTTTAAAATGCTGTTTATTGATACAGCAATTTATTCATTATTTTAAAATGCTGTTTATTGATACAGCAATTTATTTATTATTTTAAAATGCTGTTTATTGATACAGTAATTCATTTATTATTTTAAAATGCTGTTTATTGATACAGCAATTTATTTATTATTTTAAAATGCTGTTTATTAATACAGCAATTTATTTATTATTTTAAAATGCTGTTTATTGATACAGCAATTCATTTATTATTTTAAAATGCTGTTTATTGATACAGTAATTTATTTATTATTTTAAAATGCTGTTTATTGTACCCAAATGATGCAGTAATTTATTTATTATTTTAAAATGCTGTTTATTGACACAGCAATGTATTTATTATTTTAAAATGCTGTTTATTGATACAGTAATTCATTTATTATTTTAAAATGCCGTTTATTGATACAGTAATTTATTTATTATTTTAAAATGTTGTTTATTGCACCCAAACGATGCAGCAATTTATTTATCATTTTAAAATGCTGATTATTTTATCTAAACGATGCAGAAATTCACAGATTGTGGGTGACAAGAGCCCAGCTCTGGGTTCCTCTGAAGCCTTTTCTAGTTCTGGTTACAATTTATTATTTACTTTTCATTGTGGATCGTTTTAATACGTAACAACCAATCAATTTAGAGTTTAAATCAGCAGCTCCAAGAAGGAGCAGGAGGTGTTGGATGGATTCATTCTGGTGCCCCACGATGCTCCAGGGTGCAGCAATTTGGGTTTGCAGGAACAGGGCAGCCAGAAAATTCTGGGATCAACTTTGAGTTGTGCCTGGGGGGTTTCAAAACCCTGAATTCCTCCCCAGCCCCCCCAAAATAATTCCAGGATTCTCCCTCAGGGCAGATTCTCCTCACATTTCAGACTCCCAGGATCTGAGGGGAGGATTTTGGGGACAGAAGCGCAGGGCAGGCAGGAGGGGTTGTTAAAACAAGAGGGACAAAAATTCTTTATTGCAAATCCCGAAGTAAAAAGTTGTGCGGGACAAAGGAATTCCAAAAGTTCAGCCCGTCCCTGACTCGCCTTCCTGCCCCCAGCTCCATCCCAGTTCAACCAGTTAAACCAGTGAGTGTGAAACGGGGAGAACTGGAAATGCTCCATCCCATTTAAACCAGTTCAACCAGTGAGTGTGACACTGGGAGAACTGGGAATGCTCCATCCCAGTACAACCAGTGAGTGTGACACTGGGGAGAACTGGGAATTCTCCATCCCAGTTCAACCAGTACAACCAGTGAGTGTGACACTGGGGAGAACTGGGAATTCTCCATCCCAGTTAAACCAGTGAGTGCGACACTGGGGAGAACTGGGAATGCTCCATCCCAGTTAAACCAGTGCAACCAGTGAGTGTGACACTGGGGAGAACTGGGAATGCTCCATCCCAGTTAAACCAGTTAAACCAGTGAGTGTGACACTGGGGAGAGCTGGAAATTCTTCATCCCAGTTCAACCAGTGAGTGTGACACTGGGAGAACTGGGAATGCTCCATCCCAGTTAAACCAGTTCAACCAGTGAGTGTGACATGGGGAGAACTGGGAATGCTCTATCCCTGTGCCCAGTTCAACCAGTACAACCAGTGAGTGTGAAACGGGGAGAACTGGGAATTCTTCATCCCAGTTAAACCAGTACAACCAGTGAGTGTGACACTGGGGAGAACTGGGAATGCTCCATCCCAGTTAAACCAGTAAGTGTGACACTGGGAGAACTGGGAATGCTCCATCCCAGTACAACCAGTGAGTGTGAAACAGGGAGAACTGGGAATGCTCCATCCCAGTTAAACCAGTACAACCAGTGAATGTGACACTGGGGAGAACTGGGAATTCTCCATTTCTGTGCCCAGTTCAACCAGTACAACCAGTGAGTGTGATGCTGGGGAGAACTGGGAATGCTCCATCCCAGTTAAACCAGTAAGTGTGACACTGGGGAGAACTGGGAATGTTCCATCCCTGTGCCCAGTTCAACCAGTGAGTGTGACATGGAGAGAACTGGGAATCCTCCATCCCAGTTCAACCAGTAGAACCAGTGAGTGCGACACTGGGAGAACTGGGAATTCTCCAGCCCTGCACCCAGTTAAACCAGTTCAACCAGTGAGTGTGACACTGGGAGAACTGGGAATTCTCCAGCCCTGCACCCAGTTAAACCAGTACAACCAGTGAGTGTGACACTGGGGAGAACTGGGAATGCTCCATCTCTGTGCCCAGTTCAACCAGTACAACCAGTGAGTGTGACACTGGGGAGAACTGGGAATGCTCCATCTCTGTGCCCAGTTCAACCAGTACAACCAGTGAGTGTGACACTGGGGAGAACTGGGAATTCTCCATCCCAGTTCAACCAGCGCAACCAGTGAGTGTGACACTGGGAGAACTGGGAATGCTCCATCTCTGTGCCCAGTTCAACCAGTTCAACCAGTGAGTGTGACACTGGGGAGAACTGGGAATGCTCCATCTCTGTGCCCAGTTCAACCAGTACAACCAGTGAGTGTGACACTGGGGAGAACTGGGAATTCTCCATCCCAGTTCAACCAGTACAACCAGTGAGTGTGACACTGGGGAGAACTGGGAATTCTCCATCCCAGTTCAACCAGTACAATCAGTGAGTGTGACATGGGGAGAACTGGGAATTCTCCATCCCAGTTAAACCAGTTCAACCAGTGAGTGTGATACTGGGGAGAACTGGGAATGCTCCATGCCAGTTAAACCAGTAAGTGTGACACTGGGGAGAACTGGGAATGCTCCATCCCAGTTCAACCAGTGCAACCAGTGAGTGTGGCACTGGGAGAACTGGGAATTCTCCATTTCTGTGCCCAATTAAACCAGTACAACCAGTGAGTGTGACATGGGGAGAAGTGGGAATTCTCCATCCCAGTTCAACCAGTTCAACCAGTGAATGTGACACGGGGAGAACTGGGAATGCTCCATCCCAGTTAAACCAGTACAACCAATGAGTGTGACACTGGGAAAACTGGGAATGCTCCATTTCTGTGCCCAGTTAAACCAGTGAGTGTGACACAGGGGAGAACTGGGAATTCTCCATCCCAGTTCAACCAGTTAAACCAGTGAGTGTGACACGGGGAGAACTGGGAATGCTCCATCCCAGTTAAACCAGTAAGTGTGACACTGGGAGAACTGGTAATGTTCCATCCCTGTGCCCAGTTAAACCAGTGAGTGTTACACTGGGGACAACTGGGAATTCTCCAGCCCTGCACCCAATTCAACCAGTACAACCAGTGAGTGTGACACTGGGGAGAACTGGGAATGCTGCATGCCAGTTAAACCAGTGAGTGTGACACTGGGAGAACTGGGAATGCTCCATGCCAGTTAAACCAGTAAGTGTGACACTGGGAGAACTGGGAATGCTCCATCCTTGTGCCCAGTTCAACCAGTTCAACCAGTGAGTGTGACACTGGGAGAACTGGGGATCCTCCATCCCTGCGCCTGGTTCAACCAGTTCAACCAGTGAGTGTGACACTGGGAGAACTGGGAATTCTCCATCCCAGTTAAACCAGGATGAAGGGCTATAGGATGAGGAATTACAGGGGTAAAGGGTTATGGGATTGGTGAGGGGTTACAGGTGAGGGGTTTAGGATGAGGAGTTAAAGGTGAAGTGTTATAGGATGAGGAATTACAGGTTATAGGATGAGAGGTTTAGGATGAAGGGTTATAGGATTGGGGTTATAGGATGGGGGGTTACAGGATGAGGAATTAAAGGTGAGGGGTTACAGGGATGAGGGGTTATAGGATGAGAGGTTTAGGATGAAGGGCTATAGGATTGGGGTTTTAGGATGAGAAATTAAAGGTGAGGGGTTAAAGGTGAAGGGTTACAAGTGAGAGGTTTAGGATGAAGTGTTATAGGATGAGGAATTATAGGTTATAGTATGAGTGTTATAGGATGAAGGGTTATAGGATTGGGGTTATAGGATGAGAGGTTTAGGATGAAGGGTTACAGGATGAGGAATTAAAGGTGAGGGGTTACAAGATTAGGGGTTATAGGATGAGGGGTTTAGGATGAGGGGTTTAGGATGAGGAATTAAGGTGAGGGGTTACAGGATGAGGGGTTAAAGGTGAAGGGTTACAAGTGAGAGGTTTAGGATGAAGAGTTATAGGATGAGGTGTGAAAGGATTAGGGGTTAAAGGTGAGGGGTTACAGGATGAAGGATTACAGGATGAAGTGTTACAGGTGAGGGGTTGCAGGATGAGGGGTTATAGGATCGGGGGTTTATAGGATGAGAGGTTTAGGATGAAGGGTTATAGGATGGGGGTTATAGGATAAAGGGCTATAGGATGAGGAATTACAGGATTAAAGGTGAAGGGTTATGGGATTAGGGGTTACAGGTGAGGGGTTACAGGATGAGGGGTTATAGGATGAGGGGTTAAAGGTGAAAAGTTATAGGATGAAGTGTTACAGGTGAGGGGTTGCAGGATTAGGGGTTATAGGATGAGAAGTTATAGGATGAGGGGGTTATAGGATGAGGAATTACAGGTGAGGAATTACAGGTGAGGAGTTACAGGATGAGGGGTTATGGAATTAGGGGTTACAGGATCAGGGGTTATGGGATCAGGGGTTAAAAGTGAGGAGTTACAGGATGAGGAATTAAAGGTGAGGGGTTATAGGATGAGAGGTTATAGGAAAGTTCAGGAAAGGAAAATTCAGGATAGGATGGGGGTTACAGGATGAGGAATTATAGGATCAGGGGTGACAGGATCAGGGGTTACAGGATCAGGGGTTATGGGATCAGGTTTTATGGGATCAGGTTTTATGGGCTATGGGGTTACAGGATCAGGGGTTACAGGATCAGGGTTTATGGGATCAGGTTTTATGGGATATGCGGTTACAGGATCAGGGGTGACAGGATCACGGTTTATAGGATCAGGTTTTATGGGATATGGGGTTGAAGGTGAGGGCTGCAGGGTGAGCAGTCTCAGGCTGAGCCATCCCACATCATCATCCTCCCCTGCCAGAGCAGATCCTGCACCTGCCTGGGCCCCACATTTTGGGATTTTCCCCATTTTGGGGGTCCTCACCTGCCTGGGCCCCACATTTTGGGGCTCTCCACATTTTGGGGTTTTCCCCATTTTGGGGATCCTCACCTGCCTGGGCCCCACATTTTGGGGTTTTCCACATTTTGGGGATCCTCACCTGCCTGGGCCCAACATTTTGGGATTTTCCCCATTTTGGGGGTCCTCACCTGCCTGGGCCCCACATTTTGGGATTTTCCCCATTTTGGGGGTCCCGACCCCACAGACCCAGCTGGGGCTGAGCCCCCCAAACCCCAAAACCCCAAAACCCCAAAACCCCAAATCCCTTCCTGCACCTCACCCTGCTCCCCAACCCCCTGGAGGAGGCACAGAGGGGGAGCAGGAGTGAGGAAAGAACTGGGACACCAAGACAACCTTCCCTTGTACAGTGAAAAGGGTAAATTTTATTTTATTTCATTTCCTTTTGGCTTATAGTAATCGGTAATCATGTTGGGTAAGAGCCACCATGCAATTTCTAATACACTAATCTTCACTATTGAGCTTTTACAGCTTGAACAGGTTGTTTGGTGTTGTTTTTTTTTAATTTTATTTTTATTTTTGCAGCAGAAAAATCACTCAGGTGTGGCCTCTATGGAACACCATGGGGTTACCTGAATTTTATTTTATTTTTTAATTTTTTTTTCAATGTTGGTTTCTGTATTTTAAGAGTGAATAAAGCAGCTTGGACTGGCATTTCATTAATGCACTTTGGGAGTCACAAATTCACCCAGAAGGGAAATTTTAGGGGTGGGGGAGGGAAGGGAATTCCTTGGTGTGGTTGTGAATTTTGGCTGCACCTTCCTAACCCCACTCCCCTCAACCTGGATCCCAAAACCCCAAATCCAAAATGGGAATTCCCTGCTGGGATTTGGAGATTTGGGCTGGGGACACACCAAGGTCCCTGAGAAATTTTTTTGCCCAAAATTTCCTCCAACTTTGGCTTCACCCAGTGAAGACCCTGAGGGGAGAAAAATCTGCCCTGGGGAGGAAACAAAAAATAAAAAAATCAAACCCCAAACACCCCCTGAATTTTTTTTTTTTTAAATCAGAAAAACCAACTCCAACCAACACCCAACTCCTCCCTCCCCTTCACTCAGCAACCAGACTGCTAAAACCTTTTAAAAAAAAAATAAAAATAATATATACCCAGAGTTTGAAGGGACTTTTTTTTTTTATTTTAAAGTCATGGAGCAGCTTCATGAGTTGCCAGCACAAAACGCCAACGCACCAAGACTCAGCCCAGCCTAAGAACAATTTAAAATTCAGCCAAATCTTGCATAGAAGTGGTCGACTTATTGCACATTGGAACCCAAAAATAGACACTTCTGCTGCTGCAAATATCACTTGCAAGAAAGCTTTTGTTAAAAGCTATTTTAGTTTGGAATTTATTTTGTTGTTGTTGTTGTATTTTTATTTTTTTTTTTTTTTGTCTTTGGGGGATATTTCCTGGCTATCTAAAATCTAAGGACAACAGAAAAATCTTAAAAAAATAAAAATAACCATGGACAATGGCATAAGCCAGAAGCCATTCTATAATTTTTTTTTGTAGTTCTTTGTATTTACAAAAAGGCATGCCAATAAAATAAAATGATATATTACAGTATTTATAATATTCTCTTAAAAAGTTCAACCACACTTTTTTTCAGCTATTTTTTTTTCCTTTTTCGTGTTATTTTTTTTTGTGCTGTTTACAACATAGCCTGTACATATGTATGTAATTTATTTTATTTTTTTTTTGTTTATTTGTGATTTTATTTTTGATTATTTTACATCCCATCCTAGGAGCAATGGGGGCAAGGCAGGACAGGGAGGTCCCTGGTGTGGAGCAGAGCTGTGGCCACCCCCAGGGTGCCAAGGTGGCCCAGCTGGCTGCTGGATGGCTTCCTGCTTGGGTTTGGTGTTTTTTGGGGCGTTCCTGTCCTCCTCTGGGTTTGTGGCACTCTGCAAACTCAGATTCATCCCTCATCGAGCTCTGCTCTCTTGGGTTTTTTGGGGTTTTTTTGGGGGTTTTTTTGGGTTTTTTTGGGTTTTTTTGGGTTTTTTTTGGGTGTTGGTTTTTGTTTTTAATGTCACCCCTGCAGTGACCTTTGGCTGCCCCTCGCTGGTGCCACCGCCCTGGGTGTGGAAAGATGTCCCAGCCTGGGAGGGGCTGGCCTGAGACGTGGCTGGGGACACCCGGGGGGGCTGGGGACATCCGGGGGGGCTGGGGACACCCAGAGTGAGCTGGGGACACCCAGGGGGGGCTGGGGACACCCGAGGACAGAGCTGGGGACACCCCAGAATGGGGCTGGGGACACCCGGGGGGGCTGGGGACACCCAGGGTGGGGGACAGAGCTGGGGACACCAGGGTGGGGCTGGGGACACCCAGGACAGAACTGGGGACACCCAGGATGGAACCCAGGAGTTGGGGACACCCCACGACAGAGTTGGGAACACCCAGGGTAGGGGATGGAGCTGGGGACACCCAAGACAGAACTGGGGACAATCAGAATGGGGCTGGGGACACCCAGGGTGGGCTGGGGACACCCAGCACAAAATTGGGGACACTCCAGGACAGAACTGGGGACATCCCAGGACAGAGCTGGGGACACCCAGGACAGAGTTGGGGACACCCAGGGTGGGGGAATTGAGCTGGGGACACCAAGGATGGGCTGGGGACACGCAGCACAGAAGTGGGGACACCCAGGGTGGAGGAATTGAGCTGGGGACACCCAGGACAGAGCTGGGGACACCCAGGACAGAACTGAGGACACCCCAGGATGAAACCCTGGGGCTGGGGACACCGAGCACAGAATTGGGGACACTCCAGGATGGAGTTGGGGACACCCCAGCACAGAACTGGGGACACCCAGGGTGAGCTGGAGGCACCCAGGAGAGAGTTGGGGACACCCAAATTGGGGCTGGGGACACCCAGGATGGGGGATAGAGCTGGGGACACCCACAGTGAGCTGGGGACACCCAGGGCAGGGCTGGAGACACCTAGCACAGAATTGGGGACACCCCAGGACAGAGCTTGAGACACCCCAGAGTGGAATCCTGGGGTTGGGGACACCCAGGACAGAACTGGGGACACCCAGGACAGAGCTGGGGACATCCAGGGTGGAATCCTGGTGTTTGGGACACCCAGGACAGAGTTGAGGACACCCAGGATGGAATCCAGGATTTGGGGACACCCCAGGACAGAACTGGGGACACCGAGGATGGGCTGGGGACACCCTGGGACGGAACTGGGGACACCCAGGACAGAGTTGGGGACATCCAGGGTGGAGGAATTGAGCTGGGGACACCGAGGATGGGCTGGGGACACCCAGGACGGAGTTTGGGGCACTCCAGGACAGAACTGGGGACACTCAGGGGTGGGGGATGGAGCTGGGGACACCCAGGGTGGAATCCTGGAATACTGGCATTGGGGACACCCCAGGACAGAATTGGGGACACTCAGGACAGAATTGGGGACACTCCAGGACAGAATTGGGGACACCCAGCACAGAATTGGGGACACTCCAGGACAGAATTGGGGACACTCAGGACAGAATTGGGGACACTCCAGGACAGAATTGGGGACACCCAGCACAGAATTGGGGACACTCCAGGACAGAATTGGGGACACTCCAGGACAGAGTTGGGGACACTCAGGACAGAACTGGACACCAGGACCTCGTGCTGCTCCTTCTCCAGCCCCATCCAGCCCTGCTGGCCCCAGCCCTGGGCCACCACAGGAGCAGGGTTGGCAAATTCAGGGTGGGGAAGGTGAAGGCACCTGGGCTGCACCCCCAAAATCCCCAAAAATCCCCAAATCCCCAAATCCCCAAATCCTCCTGCACCCCCTCCCAACCCCCCATCATCACCCCCAAATTCCAACCAGCAGAGGAGCTGCTTTTTTTTGTTGTAATTATTATTATTCTTATTATTTTTATTTCATGTCTTTTATTTTTTTAACCATTCATCTGTACCCAAAGAAGTGCCCACACTGCAGGATGGAGGCTGAACAATAATTAATATTAATGCTAAATATTGCAGGATACAACTGACCTTGCTGGGCTGGTTGAAGCCCTAGGGTTTGGATTTACAGTGACATGGATAACAAAGCCATTCCCAGATTTATCCTCTCCCCTTTGGCGAGGTCCAGAGCAGCATTTTTGAATTTTTTTTTTTTTTTTTGTTCAGTGTGCAAAAAAAAAACCAAAAAACAAACCATGGCTGTATGGAAAAGAAAGTCAAAGTTGTTAAACAGACACACACATTTAATTCACCTGCTTGTTGGGGTTGTTTTTTGTGGTTTTTTGAGATTTTTTGGGATTTTTTTTTCCCTTCTTATGGCAGATTCTCTACGAACTGGGACTGGTGGTGGGCAGGAGCATCACTGAAGTTTCTCTCCAAATACAGTGTGAATACTCAGTGGGATTTATGGCTTGACACACCTGAGTGCCAGGTGAGTGGTGTCCCCTGGGGGTGGTTCCTCATGCATGGTCCCTGGTCATGCCATCATGCACAATTCGCTTCTATTGAACGAGCACTTTGGGGTTTTTTTTGGGTTTTTTTTGGTTTTTTTTGGTTTTTGGGGGGGATCAGCTGAAGGTTCCCGACTGCCCCATCTCCCAAACCAAGTCAAGCCCATGAAGAAAAGTAGAAATCATAATTTCAAATCATAAATCTCAAATAAACCATGACAACTCAATGGGCTTAATGGGTGCTCTGTTTCATTTTTCTTTTTTTTTTTGTTCTACTTGTTTTAACTCTTTTTCAATTTTTTTTTTTTTGCTCTTTTTTTTCCCCCTCTTTTTTTTTTTTTTTTCTGCTTAACTAAATGCAAATCTAGTTTTGCATGAACAAACCCGTTCCCATCGTGACTTCTGGGTTTTCTTCCGAGAAGAATCAACAAAAATGGGGAAAAATAAAATCCATTTGGGGCTGCTTTGGAAAATACATGAATCCCAGCAGCGGGTTTTGTTCCTCTGTGTGTGTGTGTGTGTGTTTATTTTGCTTGTTTGTCCTAAGTTGCATTGACTGATGTGGAACATGCAGTATCCACCTGCCCAAACGATAGAAAATCCATTTTTTTTTTCCTTTTTTTGTTGTTGTTGTCGTGTTTAAATGTTTGTTTGCAGGGTCCTTTAAACAGGTGGTAGGTCACTGCTTTAGATGCAACGCTGTCACACGGTAAGCAGACTATGTTTGGTATAAGATCTTCAGGTAAGTGTCTCCACAGCTGTTCTGTATTGATATATCTCAGGAAAAGTTTGTAAACAATCTTTTTTTTTTTTTTTTATATCCCGTTATAATTTTTTATTTTTTTTTTCCGCTTGCAAATATTTTTTAAATTCTACTATTTGTTTTTTTTTTTTAATTATTATTGTGTGTGTGTGACTGTGATTCTGTGTGTGTGTGTGTGTCTCAACACTTGTGTTCCTGTTTTTGTCTCTTGGCTTTTTTCTCTCCTCCCCTCCTCCGCCCGCTGTTGTTTCTCCTTCTCAGGTTTGGTGACGCTGTCGTAGGAGGGCAGCGACGCCGTGGAGGGCGTCCCCTCCTTTTTCTCCCTGTTTGCTCCCCCGTTCTCCAGTTTGGTGCCGGCAGCCCTGCGGCCGACGAAGCCGCGGCGCGCCAGCCGAGCCCTGTACGCCCTCTGGATCAGCACCGCCGACACCTCCTCCTGCTTGCGCCGCAGCGTGGTGGTGATGGGCTCGTAAGACACTTTGGAAGGGTTGGAAGCCACGAACCTCTCCTCCATCTGCTGCCTGAGGATATCCAGCTCCCCGCTGTCGCCCAGCACGCGCTTGGTGAAGGCGAACAGGATGTCCAAGCAGTGGATCCTGTCCCCGCTCACCATGGGCAGGTCCATGGCGATCAGTTCGATGGTGTTGGGTTTGGGGACGCGCAAGGGGTGCTCCAGCGCGTCGGCGAAATCCGCCAGCTTGCTGTACTCGATGAACTGCGTGGCGTCGGGGTCGAACTTCTCCCAGATCTCGTAGAACGTCTCGAAGTCGTCCTCGCTCAGCGGGTCGGCGCTCTCCTCCGTGGCCACGCTGAAGTTCTCCAGGATGATGGCGATGTACATGTTGACCACGATGAGGAAGGAGATGATGATGTAGCTGACGAAGAAGAAGATGCCCACCGAAGGGTTGCCGCAGTCGCCCTTGAAGCCGCTGCCAGGGTGCTCCTTGTCCAGGTCGCAGTCCGGCGGGCGGTTCAGGATGGGCAGCAGGAGCCCGTCCCACCCCGCCGACGTGGTGATCTGGAACAGGCAGATCATGCTGTTGCCGAAGGTCTCGAAGTTGAACATGTCGTCGATGCCGGCCTCGTGCTTGACGTAGGCGAAGTTGGACATGCCGAAGATGGAGAAGATGAACATGACCAGGAAGAGCAGGAGGCCGATGTTGAACAAGGCAGGCAGGGACATCATTAAGGCAAAGAGCAGCGTGCGGATCCCCTTGGCGCCCTTGATCAAGCGCAGGATGCGGCCGATGCGAGCCAGGCGGATCACTCGGAACAGCGTGGGCGACACGAAGTACTTCTCGATGATCTCGGCCAGGAACATCCCTAAAGGAGAGAGGGAATCAGTGGGACAGGGTGGGGACACCAAATATTCAATGATCTTGGTCAGGAACATCCCTAAAGGAAAGAGGCAACCAGTGGGACAAGGTGGGGGACATAAAATATTTCTGGATGATCTTGGTCAAGAACATCCCTAAAGGAAAGAGGCAGCCAGTGGGACAGGGACACAAAAACTTCTGGATGATCTTGACCAAGAACATCCCCAAAGGAGAGAGGCAACCAGTGGGACAGGGTGGGGGACACAAAAAACTTCTCAATAATCTCAGCCAGGAACATCCCTAAAGGAAACAGGAAACAAGTGGGATGGGGTGATGGACACAAAAAACTCAATGATCTTGGTCAGGAACATCTCTAAAGGAGAGAGGGAATCAGTGGGACAGGGTGGGGACACCAAATATTCAAGGATCTCAGCCAGCAACATCCCTAAAGGAAAGAAGGAACCAGTGGGATGGGGTGGGGGACACAAAAAACTGAATCATCTTGGTCAGGAACATCTCTAAAGGAAAGAGGCAGCCAGTGGGACAGGGACACAAAAACTTCTGGATGATCTTGGTCAGGAACATCCCCAAAGGAGAGAGGCAGTGGGACAGGGTGAGAGACACAAAAAACTTCTCAATGATCTCAGCCAGGAACTTCTGTAAAGGAAAGAGGTAACCCAGTGGGATGGGGTGGGGGACACAAAAAACTCAATCATCTTGGCCAGGAACATCCCTAAAGGAAAGAGGAAACAAGTGGGACAGAGTGAGGGACACAAAACACTTCTGGATGATCTTGACCAAGAACATCCCCAAAGGAGAGAGGCAACCAGTGAGACAGCCTGGGGGACACAAAATACTCAATGATCTTGGTCAGGAATATCCCTAAAGGAAAAAGGAAACCAGTGGGACGGGGTGATGGACACAAAAAAACTCAATGATCTTGGTGAGGAACATCCCTAAAAGAGAGAGGGAACCAGTGGGACAGGGTGGGGGACACAAAATCTTCTCAAGGATCTCAGCCAGGAACATCCCCAAAGGAAAGAGGGAACCAGTGGGACAGGGTGGGGGACACAAAACACTTCTGGATGATCTTGGCCAAGAACATCCCCAAAGGAGAGAGGCAACCAGTGAGACAGCATGGGGGACACAAAAAACTCAATGATCTTGGTCAGGAATATCCCTAAAGGAAAAAGGAAACCAGTGGGACGGGGTGATGGACACAAAAAAACTCAATGATCTTGGTTAGGAACATCTCTAAAGGAAAGAGGCAGCCAGTGGGACAAGGTGGGGGACACAAAATATTTCTGGATTATCTCAGCCAGGAACATCCCTAAAGGACAGAGGTAACCCAGTGGGACGGGGTGGGGGACACAACAAACTTCTTGATCTTGGTCAGGAACATCCCTAAAAGAGAGAGGGAACCAGTGGGACAGGGACACAAAAACTTCTCAAGGATATCAGCCAGGAACATCCCTAAAGGAAAGAGGAAACCAGTGGGACAGGGTGGTGGACACAAAATATTTCTGGATGATCTTGGCCAGGAAGATCGCCAAAGGAAAGAGGGAACCAGTGGGACACACGGGGGGCACAAAAAACTCAATGATCTTGGCCAGGAATATCCCTAAAGGAGAGAGGAAACCAGTGGGACAGGGTGGGGGACACAAAATATTTCTGGATGATCTTGGCCAGGAACATTCCCAAAGGAAAGAGGTAACCCAGTGGGACAGCATGGGGGACACAAAATATTCAATCATCTTGGTCAAGAACATCTCTAAAGGAAAGAGGCAGCCAGTGGGACAGGGACACAAAAAAACTTCTTGATGATCTTGGCCAGGAACATCCCTAAAGGAAAGAGGGAACCAGTGGGACAGGGGAGGTGCACGGGGCTGTGAACTGCTTGTGTCTGGTATTGCATTTATTTTATTTTTTCCCCTTCTTTCCTATTAAATTGCAACAACCAGGGTGTCACCTTGGATTCTGACTCTGCCAGTGTTTTTCTTTTTCCAACAACTGCATTTATTTTATTTTTTCCTATCAAATTGTAACAATCAGGGTGTCACCTAGGATTTGTCAGTGCTTTTTCTTTTCCACTATTGCATTTTTTTTCCCTTCTTTCCTATTAAATTGTAACAATCAGGGTGTCAGCTTGGATTCTGACTCTGTCAGTGTTTTTAATTTTCCACTATTGCATTTATTTTATTTTTTCCCTTTTTTCCTATTAAATTGTAACAATCAGGGTGTCGATTTGTCAGTGCTTTTTCTTTTCCACAACTACATTTATTTTACTTTTTCCCTTCCTTCCTATTAAATTGCAACAATCAGGGTGTCATCTTGGATTCTGACTCTGTCAGTGCTTTTTCTTTTTCACTATTGCATTTATTTTATTTTTTCCCTTCTTTCCTATTAAATTGTAACAATCAGGGTGTCACCTTGGATTCTGACTCTTGCCAGTGCTTTTTCTTTTCCACTACTGCATTTATTTTATTTTTTCCTTTTTTTCCTCTTAAATTATAACAATCAGGGTACCAGCTTGGATTCTGACTCTTGCCAGTGTTTTTTCTTTTCCACTGTCACATTTATTTTATTTTTTCCCTTCTTTCCTATTAAATTGTAACAATCAGGGTCTGACTCTGCCAGTGCCTTTTCTTTTCCACTATCGCATTTATTTCATTTTTTCCCTTTTTTCCCTATTAAACTGTATTCTGACTTGGACCCTGTCACCGGTTTTTATTCCAATAAAACCCCCAAATCAGTCTGGCATTAAAGCCACACTCACCCACGATGGACAGAATCACAACCACGAAATCGAAGATGTTCCATCCGACGGTGAAGTAATAATGGCGCAGGGCGAACATCTTGAGCACGCACTCGCACGTGAAGAAGATGACGAAGACGAAGTTGATCCAGTAGAGGATGTCCTCCATCTGCTTGCTCTGGGTGTCTGTCTCCACCATCATGGTCACCATGTTGAGGCAGATGAGCATCATGATGACGATGTCGAAGGCTTGCTGCGTGACGAAGTCGAACACGGCACCCTGGATGCGGTTCTGGAGGGACAGGGAGGGGAAAATCGTGGAAGTGTGGAATGGTTTGGGTTGGAAATGGCCTTAAAATTATCTCACTCCACCTCCTGGCCTTCCTCTTTGTTATAGATATTTATATTTATTTATATTTATTTATATTTATATTTATATTTATATTTATATTTATATTTATATTTATATTTATATTATTTATATTTACATTTACATTTATAATTATATTTATATTTATATTTATATTTTTATTTATATTTTTATTTATTTATATTTATTTATTTTTTTTTATCCCATTACTTATATCTCAACGTGCTACCACACTCCTCCTAGCAGCACAACTTCCTCTTTGTTATGTATATGTATATGTATATGTATATGTATATGTATATGTATATGTATATGTATATGTATATGTATATGTATATGTATATGTATATGTATATGTATATGTATATGTATATTGTTATTTATAATGTTATTTATATTTATATTTTTATTTATTTTTTTATTTTTTTTGTTTTTTTTTTTTTTTTTTTATTTTTTTTTTTTTTTTTAATAATTTATAATTTATATTCTATTACTTGTATCCCAACGTACTACTACAATCCTCCTAGCAGCACAACTTCCTCTTTGTTATTTATATTTATTTTTTATAATTTATAATTTATATTCTATTACTTATATCCCAACGTGCTACTACAACCCTCCCAGCAGCACAACTTCCTCTTTGTTATTTATATTTATATTTATTTTTATTTATTTTTTAATCCCATTACTTATATCTCAACATGCCACCACACACCTCCTAACAGCACAACTTCCTCTTTGTTATATTTATATTTATATTTATATTTATATTTACATTTATATTTACATTTATTTTTTTTTATCCCATTACTTGTATCTCAACGAGCTACCATACACCTAGCAGCACAACTTCCTCTTTGATATATTTATATTTATATTTACATTTATATTTACACTTATATATATATTTATATATTAATATATATTTATATATTAATATATATTTATATTTATATTTATATTTATATTTATATTTATATTTATATTTACATTTATATTTATATTTATATTTACATTTATATGCTATTATTCATACCCCAATATGCTACTACACCCCTCCCAGTAGCACAGCTTATTTATATTTATTTTTCTTCTTTTCTCCCTTTTCCTTTTTCTTTTTTTCTTTTCCCTTTCCCTTTTTCTTTTCTTTTCTTTTCTTTTCTTTTCTTTTCTTTTCTTTTCTTTTCTTTTCTTTTCTTTTCTTTTCTTTTCTTTTTCTTTTCTTTTCTTTTCTTTTCTTTTCTTTTCTTTTCTTTCTTTTCTTTTCCTTTTCTTTTCTTTTCTTTTCTTTTCTTTTCTTTTCTTTTCTTTTCTTTTCCCTTTTTCTTTTCCCTTTCTCTTTTCCCCTTTTTCTTTTCTTTTTTTTCCCCCTTTTTCTTTTCCCTTTTTCTTTTCTTTTTTTTTTCTTTCTCTTTTTTCTTTTTTCCTTTTTCTTTTTTTCTTTTTCATTTTTTTTTAGGTTTGACTCTCTGCAGGTGACCCCACCAACTCCCCCAGGGTGCTGTGAGTCAGAACCAGAGACACTTTTGGAGACAAAACCTCTGAAATCTGCCCCTCCAGTACTCACCAGAGGTCTGGGGATGGGTTTCTGGGGCTTCTTGGAGCCCAATTTTTTTCATGGCATTGTAATATTTCTTCTGCTCTTCTGTCATGAAAATATCCTGACCTCCAAAGTAAAGGGACAAAAGGAAAATTGGTTAAAATCAGCTCAGAAATCAGAGGGGAAAGGAGAAACTCAGTCAGGGGAGAGGGTGGTGAAAGGTATTTAATACAGAAATAACTCACACTGATCATTCTTTAAAAATTATTATTTTTTTTTAATTTCCCATTGATCTTTCTTTAAAATTAATTTTTTTTTAAAATTTCACATTGATCTTTCTTTTAAAATTACTTTAGTTTTTTTTTTATTACATACTTATCTTTTTTCAAAAATTACTTATTTTTTATTTCACACTGACCTTTCTTTAAAAATTACTTTTTTAAAAATTTCACATTGATAATTCTTTAAAAATTATTTTCTATTTTTTTTATTTCATACTGATCATTCTTTAAAAATTGCTTTCTATTTTTTTTTATTTCACACTGACCTTTCTTTAAAAATTACTTTTTTAAAAATTTCACATTGATAATTCTTTAAAAATTACTAATTTTTTTTAATTTCCCATTGATCTTTCTTTAAAAATTAATTTTTTTAATTTCATACTGATCTTTCTTTAAAATTACTTTTTAAAAATTTCACACTGATCTTTCTTTAAAAATTAATTTTTTTTTTAAATTTCACATTGATCTTTCTTTTAAAATTACTTTGGTTTTTTTTTATTACATACTTATCTTTCTTTAAAAATTACTTATTTTTTTATTTCACACTGACCTTTCTTTAAAAATTACTTTTTTAAAAATTTCACATTGATCATTCTTTAAAAATTATTATTTTTTTTTAATTTCCCATTGATCTTTCTTTAAAAATTAATTTTTTTTATTTCATACTGATCTTTCTTTAAAATTACTTTTTTTTTTATTTCATAGTGATCATTCTTTAAAAATCACTTTCTATTTTTTTATTTCATACTGATCTTTCTTTAAAAATCACTTTCTATTTTTTTTTATTTCACACTGATCATTCTTTTAAAATTACTTTCTATTTTTTTATTTCACACTGATCTTTCTTTAAAAATTAATTTTTTTTATTTCATACTGATCTTTCTTTAAAAATTACTTTCTATTTTTTTTATTTCATACTGGATCTCTCTTTAAAAATTACTTATTTTTCCTTTCCCACTGATCTTTCTTTAAAATTACTTTTTTTTTCTTTCCCACTGATCTTTCTTTAAAAATTACTTTTTTTCCCCCACTGATTTTTCTTAAAAATTGGTTTTTTGCCCTATAAATGCACTGTCCTATAATTTTAATTCACACTGATATTTATTTAAAAATTACTTTTTTTTTCCTTTCCCACTGATCTTTCTTTAAAAATGACTTTTAAAAATGATGTCTAAGAAAAATCCTGAATATTTATCCAATCTTTATTTAATCAAGGCATAAAAAAACCCCAAAATACAAAAAAAATTTGGAATCTAATGAAACATTTAACCTGTCTGTAATTTAAACCAAACCTGTTGTGCTCAACTAAAAAATTTTGTGCCCCAAAACGATTTTATTTTGCAGATTTTATTTTCTCCAGCAGACCCAGATCACTTATCTTTTTCTTCTGTTGATTGAAGTTGTCGATGATGACACCAATGAACAAGTTCAGGTGAAAAAGGAGCCGAAGATGATGAAAATAACAAAATAACATGTACATGTAAATGTTGTCCTCGTACTTGGGCTGCTCTTCTTGCTGAAGGGGAGAGAGAAGAGCAAGAAATGAAATAAATTTGTGTTTCCTTTTGAAGATGGAGGACCAAAAAAATTTTAAAAATCAGAATATTTTTATGTCATATTTGTTTCAAACCTGCATTCATATATATATATATATTTATATTAATATTTATATTATATTTATATATATTTATATTAAAAATATAAATTTTATGTTTCATATAAAATCAAGAGAATAAAATTAGGGGAAAAAATGTCATGGTATTTGCATGGTTCCAACAAGCAAAATCCAGAAAATTCTGAGGAATGAACTCCAACCCAGACAGAATTCACACTAAAATTCAGATTTCCATACAGACATAAAATTCCTGGGGGAACTTCTGGTTAATTCCTCCCCATAATTATTCTAATTATTAAATCTATAACTTCATTATATTCTTTCCTTCATTTTTTTTCTACTCCAGTTGGGATAAAACAAAAAACTCAACCAGAATAATTTGCTTTTTTGGGGGATTTTCTTCTTTTTCTTTTATTTTTTTTTAAATTCAGCAGAGCACCAGAGCAAATAAAACAATCCCAGCATGAAATGGATGCCACAATCACATTTCTAATCTTGATTTTACCAAAGTTAAAAAGGAGATGGAGATAAAATAAAGAAATTTTGTGTTTTTTCAGGTTACCTTTCTGGAATCTACAGCTGCATACATGATGTCCATCCAGCCCTTGAATGTAGCCTGGCAAAAAAAAAAAAAAACAGAGACAGAATTCACCCAAAATTCAAAAATTACAGAAGGGTGCCAGCCCTGCCAAGGCCCTGTGTGATGAATTTTCAGATTATTGGAATGTTTCTGTTTTCATTTAATGGAAATTACAGAAATCGAGGCCAAGGGAAAAGTGGAGAGAGCTGGGAGAGCCAGAGGATAGGAAAGGGGAGAAATGAAAAATGGGAAATTCATTTCAGAACCAAATGTCACCCTCAGTGTGGAATTTTAAAATTATTTTTAAAAATTTGTATTTCCCACTCCCACAGCTGTAAGAAACCCCCCCAAAAAAATGGAGCATTTTGTTCTTCCCATTCCCAGAACTGTAAGAAACAAAAAAATTTGGATTATTTTGTATTTCCCACTCCCAGAGCCGTAAGAAACCCACCAAAAATTGGAATTTTGCATTTCCCACTCCCAGAACCATAAGAAACCCAAAAAATTTGGTTTATTTTGTACTTCCCGCTCCCAGAACCATAACAAACCCAACAAAAATTGGAATTTTGTATTTCCCACACCCAGAACCATAAGTAACCCACCAAAAATTGGAGAATTTTGTATTTCCCATTTCTAGAGCTAAAAATGGAGAATTTTGCATTTCCCATACCCAGAGCCATAAGAAACCCCAACAAAAATTGGAATTTTGCATTTCCCATACCCAGAACCACAAGAAACCAAAAAAAGGGATCATTTTGTATTTCCCACTCCCAGAACCATAAGAAACCCACCAAAAATTTGGATTATTTTGTATTTCTCACTCCTAGAACTGCAAGAAACCCCAACAAAAATTCGAATTTCGCATTTCCCACTCCCAGAACCATAAGAAACCCACCAAAAATTTTGTTTATTTTGTATTCCCCACTCCCAGAACTGCAAGAAACCCCAACAAAAATCGGAATTTTCTATTTTCCACTCCTAGAGCTGTAAGTAACCCCCCAAAAAAATGGAATTTTGCATTTCCCACTCCCAGAACCGCAACAACCCCAAAAAATTTTGTTTATTTTGCATTCCCCACCCCCAGAACTGCAAGAAACCCCACCAAAAATCAGAATTTTCCATTCCCCACCCCCCAAACCCCACCCCAACCCCAACTCACAACTTGCAGCAGCGCCAGATACCCCGCCCCGACGTTGTCAAAATTAATTTTCACGTTCTTCCAGCGGATCTCCGTGGAGTTGGGCGGCATCAGAGCCTCGCAATCCGTCTTGTTGTTAACAACATCTATCTCAAAGCGATGCTCAGCTGTTTCATTAAAGCAGTAATGATATTTCCCGGCAAACAGGTTAACCCCCATAATGCTGAAAATCAGCCAGAAGATAAGGCAGACCAACAAGACATTCATAATGGAAGGGATAGCGCCAACCAAGGCGTTGACAACCACCTGTGTTGGAAGGGGTGGGAAAAAGTTTCAGTATAAAACACGAGGCAGGAGACAGCAAGCATCAGTACAGCTCTTTTTTTGGTTTTTTTTTTGTTTTTTTTTTTTGTTGAGGGGGGAATAAGGGGAGCGGGGCCGCTGGAATGGTTTTTGGGTTTTTTGGGTTTTTTTTGGCGGTGGGTTTGTTAAATTCGGCGGTGGAGGTGGCTGGTTTTGGAAATGAAAATGAGGTTGGTGGGGTTTGGGTGGTTTGTTCTGTAATGAAATAAAAAATTTTTAATGGTATTTTAGTTGTCCAAATAAGAGTGGCTCAGATTTTGTTCTTCAATAAAACAATAATTCTTTAATGTAATTTTAGTTGTCCAAATAAGAGGGGCTCAGATCTGTTTGTTCTTCAATAAAATAATTCTTTAATGTAATTTTAGTTACCCAAAAGGAGAAGGGCTCAGACATTGTTCTTCAATAAAATAATTCTTTATTGTCATTTTAGCTGCCCAAAATAAGAGGGGTTCAGATTTTGTTCTTCAATAAAACAAATATTTAATGTCATTTTAGTTACCCAAAAGGAGAAGGGCTCAGACTTTGTTCTGCAATAAAACAAAAATTCTTTATTGCCATTTTAGTTGCCCAGAAGGAGAGGGGTTCAGATTTTGCTTTTCTATAAAACAAAAATTCTTTAATGTAATTTTAGTTGTCCAAATAAGAGGGGCTCAGATTTTGTTCTTCTATAAAACAAAAATTCTTTTATGTCATTTTAGTTGCCCAAGGTACGAGGGGTTCAGATCTGTTTTTTCCTCAATAAAATAATTATTTAATGTCATTTTAGTTGTCCAAATAAGAGGGGTTCACATCTCTTTGTTCTGCAATAAAATAATTTTTTAAATGTAATTTTAATTGCCCAAAGGGGGAGGGGATCAGATTTTGTCTGCAATAAAACAAAAATTCTTTTATGTCATTTCAGTTGCCCAAAAGGAGAAGGGCACAGATCTGTTTTTTCTTCAATAAAATAATTATTTAATGTCATTTTAGTTGCCCAATAGGAGAAGGGTTCAGACTTTGTCTTTCAATAAAATAATTCTTTAATGTAATTTTAATTGCCCAAAAGGAGAAGGGCTCAGACTTGATTCCTAAATAAAATAATTCTTTATTGCCATTTTAGTTGTCCAAATAAGAGGGGTTCAGATTTTGTTCTTCAATAAAACAAAAATTCTTTTGTCATTTTAGTTGCCCAAAATAAGAAGGGTTCAAGTCTGTTTTTTCTTCAATAAAATAATTCTTTATTGCCATTTTAGTTGTCCAAATAAGAGGGGATCAGATCTGTTTGTTCTTCAATAAAATAATTTTTTAAATGTAATTTTAATTGCCCAAAAGGAGAAGGGCTCAGACTTTGTTTTTCAATAAAATAATTCTTTATTGTCATTTTAGTTGCCCAAAATAAGAGGGATTCAGATTTTGTTCTTCAATAAAACAAATATTTAATGTCATTTTAGTTGCCCAAAAGGAGAAGGGCTCAGACTTTGTTCTGCAATAAAACAAAAATTCTTTACTGCCATTTTAGTTGCCCAGAAGGAGAGGGGTTCAGATTTTGCTTTTCTATAAAACAAAAATTCTTTAATGTAATTTTAGTTGTCCAAATAAGAGTGGCTCAGATTTTGTTCTTCAATAAAACAAAAATTCTTTTATGTCATTTTAGTTGCCCACAGTAAGAGGGGCTCAGATCTGTTTTTTCCTCAATAAAATAATTCTTTAATGGCATTTTAGTTGCCCAAAAGGAGAAGGACTCAGACTTGGTTCTTCAATAAAATAATTCTTTATTGCCACTTTAGTTGCCCAAAGTAAGAGGGGCTCAGATCTGTTTGTTTCTTCAATAAAATAATTTTTTAAATGTAATTGCCCAAAGGAGAAGGGCTCAGATTTTGCTCTTCAATAAAACAATAATTCTTTAATGTCATTTTAGTTGCCCAAAATAAGAAGGGTTCACGTCTGTTTTTCTTTCAATAAAATAATTCTTTATTGCCATTTTAGTTGTCCAAATAAGAGGGGCTCAGATCTGTTTGTTCTTCAATAAAACAATTTTTAAAATGTAATTTTAATTGCCCAAAAGGAGAGGGGCACAGATCCGTTTTTTCTTCAATAAAATAATTATTTAATGTCATTTTAGTTGCCCAATAGGAGAGGGGTTCAGATTTTGTTCTTCAATAAAATAATTCTTTATTGCCATTTTAGTTGTCTAAATAAGAGGGGCTCAGATCTGTTTATTCTTCAATAAAATAATTTTCTAAATGTAATTGCCCAAAGGAGAGGGCTCAGATTTTGTTCTGAAATAAAACAAAAATTCTTTGTTGCCATTTTAGTTGCACAAAAGGAGAAGGGCTCAGATTTTTTTCTATAAAACAAAAATTCTTTAATGCCATTAGGAGAAGGGCTCAGATTCTGTTGTAACAAATGAGCTCCTGGGTGGAATTTTCTCAGAGCCAGGTGGGAATTTAAGAGTTTTGGAAGGTTTTAGACGGTTTTAGGAGGCTCCAGGAGTTTTTGGGAATTTTTGGCAGTTTTTGGCAGTTTTGGGAGGGTTTTTTGGGTGTTTCTGGGAGTTCTTTTTGGCAGTTTTTGGGAATTTTTGGCAGTTTTTGGGAGGCTCAGGAGTGAGTTTTTGGGAGTTTTTGGGAGTTTTTGGGAGGGTCCAGGAGTTTTTGGCAGTTTTTGGGAGTTTTTGGGAGTTGATTTTAGGAATTTTTTGGCAGTTTTTGGGAGTTGTTTTCAGGAATTTTTTTGCAGTTTTTGGGAGTTGATTTTAGGAATTTTTTGGCAGTTTTTGGGAGTTGTTTTTAGGAATTTTTTGGCAATTTTTGGGAGGTTTTTTTGGCAGTTTTTGGGAGTTGTTTTTAGGAATTCTTTGCAGTTTTTGGGAGGGTTTTTTTTGCAGTTTTTGGCAGTTTTTGGCAGTTTTTGGCAGTTTTTGGGAGGTTTTTTTGGTTGTTTTTGGGAGTTGTTTTTAGGAATTTTTTGCAGTTTTTGGGAGGTTTTTTTGGCAGTTTTTGGGAGTTGTTTTTAGGAATTTTTTGGCAGTTTTTGGGAGGTTTTTTTGGCAATTTTTGGGAGTTGATTTTAGGAATTTTTTGGCAGTTTTGGGGAGTTGATTTTAGGAATTTTTTGGCAGTTTTGGGGAGTTGTTTTTAGGAATTTTTTGGCAGTTTTTGGGAGTTGTTTTTAGGAATTTTTTGCAGTTTTTGGCAGCGGCCCCTCCCCATTCCCCACACTCAAACAGGGCTGTTGTTGTTGTCACTTTGTCACTCAGGGCCAGGTCCTGGCCGGGGTCAGGACCCAGCCCAGCCTCCCTGAGCTCAGACTAAAGCCAGGCCTAAAGCGCAGAGCAGGCACAGGGCTGAGCATGCAGCCTCAGCTCAGAGCCACCACAGCCACCTTCCCTCCTCCTAAACCCCCAAACCAGGCTGGGCTTTGTCCCAAATCAGCTCTGCCTGATTCCCAGTTTGGCCCTGAGCACCCCTGATCAACACACACATTTATGTGTTTTAAAATTTATATTTTTATATATATTTTTATATATTTATGTTTATATTTACATTTCATTTCTATTTATATTGATATTTTATTTAAATTTAATTTTTATTTATATTTACATTTAATTTATATTTATATTTATAATTATTTTTCTTTTTAATTTAATTTATATTTTTATTTTAGTTATATTCATATTTAATTTAATTTATATATTAATACTTATATTACTTATATTTATATTAATATTAATATTTATATTTATATTTATATTTATATTTATATTAATATTTATATTTATATTTATATTCATATTTATATTTATATTCATATTTATATTTATATCCATATTTATATGTATATGTATACGTATATTTATATTTATATTTATATTTATATTTATTTTATATTTTAGTTATATTGATATTTATTTTATTTTTAATTTTAATTTAATCTATATTTATATTTTAGTTATATTGACATTTAATTTATATTTATATATTTATATCTATATTTATACTCATACTTATATTTATATTTACTTTATATTTATATTTATATTTATATTTATATTTATATTTATATTTATATTTATATTTATATTTATATTTATATTTATATTTATATATATTTATATTTATATTTAATTTATATTCATATTTATTTTTATTTTTATTTCTATTTTTATTTCTATTTCTATTTCTATTTATTTCTATTTCTATTTCTATTTCTATTTCTATTTCTATTTCTATTTCTATTTCTATTTCTATTTCTATTTCTATTTCTATTTCTATTATGTGTATTTTAATAGAGGTGGGTCAGCAGGATTTTAAATCTTAAAATTCAAATTTTAAATCTTAAAATTTTAAAATTTGATGATGATCACCACACACAGCCAGGTGTGAGCTTTTAACAGAGGCAGGGCAGCAGGATGGGAAATTTTTGATGGTGATCTCCTAATTTAGATTCCTTTAATTGATGAGTAATAATTTATGCTTCCTTAAATCTGCATAAATATAATTGATTATTTTATTAAACTTCCAGAACTTTCCATAATTAAAGGAGGAACGTGGCACAAACCCATCCTAGCTCCTGAAATATAATTTATAATTTCACTAAATCTGCAGAAATAGAATTTATTATTGTATGAAATTTCCAGAAGGAGGAACGTGGCACAAACCCATCCTAGCTCCTGAAATATAATTTATAATTCCAATAAATCTGCAGAAATCTAATTTATAATTTTTCCAGAAGGAGGAACGTGGCACAAACCCATCCTAGCTCCTGAAATACAATTTTATTATTCCAATAAATCCGCAGAAATCTAATTTATAATTTTTCCAGAAGGAGGAACGTGGCACAAACCCATCCTAACTCCTGAAATATAATTTATAATTTCAATAAACTTGCAGAAATATAATTATAAATTTTTCCAGAAGGAGGAACGTGACATAAACCCATCCTATCTCTTAAAATACAATTTTATTATTCCAATAAATCCACAGAAATGTAATTTATAATTTTTCCAGAAGGAGGAAGGTGGCTTTTGTGGCTCCCCAACCTCATGCAGAGTCCCTGCCCGAGCTCAGAGCAGAAATGCAGATTTTGCTGTGGAGGAGAGAAAAGCAAAAACTTCACTTTCAGTCTCCTTTTCACATCTCTTATGATGGGGAAATTCTTATTCTCCAAAAAAAAAAAAAAGAATAAATAATTTGGTCTGGGGAGCTGACAGCTTTAAAAATCAATTTTCATGAAAAATCCTGAAAAAAAAAATTTCCTGAAAATTTAAATATTAGAATTTGTTGATTTTACAGCAGAAATCTTCTCCTCAGCAAGGCTTAAAACCAGTTTTTAATTATCCAGGTTTAGTTAGGCCTGGTCTTTGTGATCAAACTTCTGGGTGGGACCCAAACCCAGCCCAGAAAAATTCCACCTTTGTGAGAATGGAAAATAAATATCCCTAATTTCATTTTTTTTTTTATTAGATAATTTTGTTTTTTGCATGTTCATGGTGGAATTGTTCTACTCACACCCTAAATTAAAACTGTGACTGTATTCTCTTCAATTATTAATTTAAAATTATTTTATTTCTGGTTATCTAACTGGAATTTAGCACAAATTCTTGTTCTAAGAGCACCTGGAAAATCCATTCTTACTAAATACCCTTAATTTCATTTTTTTTTACAAGACAATTTTGGTTTTTTGCATGTTCTGAGGAGACAATTTTGGTTTTTTTCCATGTTCTTAAGTGACTATTTTGGTTTTTTGCATTTTCTTAGGAGACTATTTTGGTTTTTCCATATTCTTAGGAGACAATTTTGGGTTTTGCATGTTTATTTTTTGGTTTATCCATGTTCTGAGGAGACAATTTTGGTTTTTTGCCTGCTCTTAGGAAACAATTTTGGTTTTTCCATGTTCTGAGGAGACAAATTTGGTTTTTGCCCTGTTTTTAGGAGACAATTTTGGTTTTTTCCATGTTTTTAGGAGACAATTTTGGTTTTTGCACATTCTGAGGAGACAATTTTGGTTTTTGCATGTTTATTTTTTGGTTTTTCCATGTTCTTAGGAGGCAATTTTGGTTTTTGCACATTCTGAGGAGACAATTTTGGTTTTTGCGTGTTTATTTTTTGGTTTTTTCCATATTCTGAGGAGACAATTTTGGTTTTTTTTGCCTGTTCTTAGAAGACAATTTTGGTTTTTTTCCATGTTCTTAAGAGACAATTTTGGTTTTTTCCATGTTCTTAAGAGACAATTTTGGTTTTTGCATTTTCTTAGGAGACAATTTTGGATTTTTCCATGTTCTTAGAAGACAATTTTGGTCTTTTGCCTGTTCTTAGGAGACAATTTTGGTTTTTGCACATTCTGAGGAGACAAATTTGGGTTTTGTATGTTTATTTTTTGGTTTTTCCATTTCTTAGGAGACAATTTTGGTTTTTGCATGTTTATTTTTTGGTTTTTCCATTTCTTAGGAGACAATTTTGGTTTTTGCACATTCTGAGGAGACAATTTTGGTTTTTGCATGTTTATTTTTTGGTTTTTCCATGTTCTTAGAAGACAATTTTGATTTTTTGCCTGCTCTTAGAAGACAACTTTGGTTTTTGCATGTTTATTTTTTGGTTTTTCCATATTCTTAGGAGACAATTTTGGTTTTTGCATGTTTATTTTGGTTTTTTCCATGTTCTGAGGAGACAAATTTGGTTTTTGTATGTTTATTTTTTGGTTTTTGCCTGTTCTTAGGAGACAACTTTGGTTTTTTCCATGTTCTTAGGAGACAATTTTGGATTTTTCCATGTTCTTAGGAGACAATTTTGGTTTTTTCCCTGTTTTTAGGAGACAATTTTGGTTTTTGCATGTTTATTTTGGTTTTTCCATGTTCTGAGGAGACAATTTTGGTTTTTTGCCTGCTATTAGGAGACAATTTTATTTTTTCCATGTTCTTAGGAGACTTTTTCAATCCCAAACTGGGGAAAAAAAACCCCAAAAATTCAGAATACCAATGGCAAAGCAGCACTGCAAGAACTGAAACCCCCAGGGCAGCGCTGCCAGCTCCAGTCTGAGGAATTCTCCTCCAGCTCAACGCTCTGCTCGTGCTTTGTTCTGCTTCCACAGTGACAGGACAGGCACCAAAAAAAGCAAGGAGAAAGGAAAAGGGGACAGAAAAGGAAAAATTTCACCACCAGACAAGGCTGCCAGTCAGCACCAGACTGGGCTGAGAACAACGAGGTGCAACAAGAGGAATGAAACCAAAAATTCACAAATTTCCAAAAATCTGAGCTCGCCCCAGTCCTGCACTGACCCAACTTTTTTTCCCTTTTTTATTTTATTTTATTTTATTTTTTTTTCTTTCAATCCAATTCCACCAACAACCAGAGGTGGTTCCAATTCTGCTTCTTTGCACCTGGTGATTCTCCCTAGATTAAAAAAAAAAAATCAAACAAATAATAAAAAAAAATAAAAATAAAATTAAAAAAAAAAAAAGTTCCAGCTGAGAAGCCCCTCGGATGCTCGAGGTCAAAGCCAGGCCAAATGAGAACAGCCAAGTGTCAACATCGGCTAAAAAACGAGCCAGTAATTCATTAATGAGGCAATAATTAATGTAATGAGGCAGCTTAATTAAACATCTCCCTTTTTTAGAGGGGAGGGTGCAGCGTGGGCAGGGTGAGGCCACATCCAGAGAGAGGTGATCAAGTCAGCAGCTGCATCATGATTCTCTTTGGAATTTTTCTTTTCCACCAGTTTGGATCAAGTTCTAGCATGCTTTTTTTTTTTTTTTTTTTTTTAATATCGTTTTAAAAAAAAAAAAAATGAAGGAAAACAAAAAAAAAAAACCGGTTCCACGGGCATGCAAGAAGGATTCAGCTGCTAATGGCTCTTACCCTCATCCCCTCAAATCGGGACAACGCTCTTAAAGGCCTCAAGGCTCTTAGTGTCCTAAGGGATTTTATGGCACCTAGTTCCGAGTAGCCCAGGGCATTAGCTATAAGGCTGACTAAAGAGACCTACACAGAAAATAGAAAAAAAATAGAGAAAAGAACCAGAGAGAGAGAGAGAAAAAAAAATAATAAAGAGAAAAAACGAAAATAAGGAGAAGAAGAAAAAAAATAAAAAAATAAATTTAAAAAAATAACAAAACAACAACAACAAAAAAGAAATGAAAGGAAAAAAAAAAAAAAAAAAGAAAAAAAAAATGTTCCAGACTGTTAGATTGGATCCCCTAACCCTGATTGCCCAGCCCAGGAGCCAACCTGGGCCGCCCCAAATACCGAAGCCATGACACCAGCTGCCTACTTCACTTGACTGAACCGACCTGGAAGGAAATAATGCAATTGAGAAAAGAAAAAACAAGAGGGGAGAGAGATCAGTGAGAGAAAGAACAGAGAGAGAAAGGCAGAGACACACACTGAGAGGGGCTGTTGGAAGGAAGAGCCCAAACAAAAACCTTACCCTCGCCCTTTACTGCGGGGATCCCGGCGGCGCCCATGAAATTTAAGCCAGAAATGTTAAAGGGACCTAAGAGAAAGAATACAGATAAATCCACACACTGCACTCTGGAAATTCTGATTCCAGCTCCAGGCAAGGATGGGGATGGGTTTTTTTGGGTTTTTTTCCTGCCTGGGTTTTTTTTCTGTGTGTTTTCCGGTAGTGATGCTCAGGGTTGGTGTTGGTTTGGGATTGTTGTGAATTTTGGGGTGAATTGCAGAGTTTTTGATTCACTTCACAAAGTTTTTCTGAGCATAGAGACACCTGGCCCAGTACAGCCCAGTACAGCCCAGTATAACCCAGTATAACCCAGTACTGCACTGCACCTTCCTGCAGCTGCTGAGGTTGGGATCAGAGAAAAATTTAAAAAAAAATCCAGAAAAACTGGAAAAATGAGAGGGGAAAAAATGGGATAAAACAGGATTGGGATGAGGGAAAATGGGGATTCCCAGGAATTGCTTTTCCCAAATCCCAAACCCAGAATTTTCCCCATTTTTCCCCAATCCCAGCTCCAGAATTCTCCATTTTCCTCCCATTATTCCAGGTGTTTTCTCCCTTTTCCCCCCCATCCCAATCCCGTTTTCCTCCCATTTTTCCCAATCCCAGCTCCATTTCCCCCCATCCCCACCTTGTTTTATCCCATTTCCCCCCCATCCCATCCCTGTTTTTCCCCCAGTCCCAGCCCCAGGAGCGTGCAGTGAAGTACTGGGATGTACTGGTTTATACTGGGCAGCCTGCTCAGAGTCAGATTGAGGCTCTAAACCTGAATTATCAGAGGATTTAAACCCACAGACACGACCTGTAAACATTTACAGACACAGCAGCTGCCACCATTCCCAATTTTTGCTGCCATCACACTAAGGACAGATAAGAAAGAGACATAAAATCCTTTTTAAGGACAAAAAAAAAAAGAAAAAAGACATCAAAATACAGCAACAAACAAAAAAACCCCACAGGACCTCATCCTGGGACAGATGTGATTTCAGCTGAATTCTCAGAATTGCACAATTCCTATGTATCACAATTTTATAAAAGTGATATTAGAATAATCATGTAGAATTAATTAAAAGGATGATTCTTATTCCACATTTATTTCAGGGAAAAATCAGATCTGGATTTCAAATCATAAAAGTGTGGGGAAAATTGAGATTTCATTTTATTTGGGCATGTGGTTCATGTGCTTTTTTCCATCTTTATAAGGAAGGTGGCCCTGTCCACATCAGGTTGAGATGATTTTAAGGTTCTTTCCAACTCAAACCATTCCAAAATTCTTCATATTTTCCCCCAAATTAAGTGGCCACAATAGATGGCCACACAGTGCTTTGGTTTTTTTCCATCCCATTTTAAAATTTCACTGATTTGGGGCGTCCTAAAGGTTCCACCAAAGCCTTTGGGAGGCAAAACCACCTCAGCCAGGCTGGAATGTTAAAACCCTAAATCTAAATATAATGAAATATAAAATGTGATATTGTCTTGGGTTACAATATAGGATGTGATAAAAGGGATCTGTTCTGTCAGCATCTGTTCAGGGTGGGGCAGTGATCCTGATCTCTGTGGAGGATATTCTGTTAATGGATGAGGTGTTAAAAACCAGCTGGGGCATTGTTGTTTATCTAATGGGATATCTCCTGTTAATGGGGAATATTTTATTAACCAGGTGGGGCAGTGTTCTTTATCTCCAAAGGAGATATCTCCTGTTAATGGGTATATTTTGTAAACCAGGTAGGGCAGTGTTCTTTATCTAATTAGATATCTCCTGTTAATGGGGAATATTTTATAAATCAGGTGGGGCAGTGTTCTTTATCTCCATGGGATATCTCCTGTTAATGGCCATATTTTATAAACCAGGCAGGGCATTGTTCTTTATCTTTTCACACCCCATCCTTCCTCCTGGCAGTTTTTTTCTGCTCATGACCACTGAGTCCCACTGTGGGACTGATAAAATGACTGCATCCCATTTGAGATGCTCCAGCCAGGGGGAAGAGCCCAACATTTCTTACCAAGATAAAAACAGAGGTTTTGGGACACCAAGCTGCCCTTTTTCCACTGGATTTCAGAGGAAAACCGGATTTCTCCACATCACCACTGGACCTTTGAAGGAAACTGCACCTTGTCCAGGAGCACTGCTCCAACTGAGCCACATCTGTCACTGCAGGAGGATGCAGCCACCATGGGATGGGACTGCTGCCAACACCCTGCCTGACGGGTGTCAGGTTGTACTCTGACTGTGTCAGGGTTTGGGGTTTGCTCTTTGTAGTTCTGTATTTCTATTTTAATTTCTGTAGCAAAAAACTGTTATTCCTAATTCCCATATCTTTGCCTGAAATCCCTTTAATTTCAATTATAATAATTTGGAGGGAGGGGGTTTCCATTCTCCATTTCAAAGAGAAGCTCCTGCCTTTCTCAGCAAACACTTGTCCTCCAAACCAGGACAGATATAAATAAAGATGTAATATAAATAAATAAAACATTGCAAATACAACTCCTGGATCCCTGGAAGTGTCCAAGGAGTTTGGGATGGTGGAACAGGATGAGCTTTAAGGTCCCTTCCAGCCCAAACCATTCCATGAACAAAGAATCCTCATTTTTTTTTAGTACTTCTCCCCCCTCAGGATAACATCTTTACTCCTGAGCAGGACACCAAGAGCATGACAGAAAAAAGCTGTTGGAGCTTTTAGGGACCTTGGAGGAATTTTGGACATTCCAAGAGAAGACACAGCAGGCACCGAGGAATCCCAGATTGACTGAAAAGCAGAATCCTTCATGATTACCCAGTAAAAGTCTTCACAAACACACCCAGGAAGCTTTGGGGATGAGGGGAATTGGACAATGCTATAGCAAAACCTGCAAAATAACATCCAAGAGGGTTGTTAGGATGCAAAGGATCATTCCCTGCTGCCCTGGCTCACTCCAGCCCCTTCCACAACACGCCACAAAATTTGAGTTCAAAAAATGTGATTCAACAGATAAAGGACACAAAGCATTGCTGAGATTTTGTTGAGCATCTCAAAGTCACATTTCAGATTTTTCTGGTATCTCAAAGTCACATTTCAGATTTTTTTATTCAGGGAAAAACATGCAACTCTTCTGTGATACCAAGAGAAAAAAAAACAGGAATTCCTCCTAAATCCTTGGGAATTCCCAAATCCTTCTACACTTGTTCCCTTCCTGCCTGGGAAGTTCCTGATCTTTACTCCACTCCCAGATAATGGGAAGGAAATTAAAACTTGTACCACATCTGCACTTCATTCAAAACAACTGGAATTAAACTTTTTTTTTTTTATCTTCAGGCAGAGAGAGATCCAAGGTTGGTGTCAGAAAATAAAACTTTAAACGTGCAGGTTGTGTCCAAGGAATGATGTTGAGAGGATCAGAGAGGATTTTAAATAAAAAGAAAATTTTAATTTCCAGTTTTCCTACAGGAAACACAGAGTTTGAGTCACTTCTGCCCCTGAATTCCAAGCATAGTTCCTTCCACCTACTCAGGAATATTTCCAGAGTGCTGAACAGCAACTGAATCACACACAGAGTGTTCCAAAGGAGAAGCTTGGAAAAACTGGGAATTATAATTTTTAACTTACTTGCTCTTGGGGCAGTCACTAGACCCATCCAGATGGATGTGATGAAACACTTTAAAAGAATCCAAATTTCCTGGTTCTGAAATTTCCTACTGAGCTCCACAATTTTCTACCACCGTGGACAGCACAAAATTCCATTTGTTTTAAATTCCCTTCTGTGCTTCAGAGCCAAATTTATTGCTGAAACCTCTCTCTGTTGTCTTTTTTTCCTTCTAATTTTACAATTTATTCTCTTTTTTTTTAATTTCTCAGATTTGTCCTCCCTCCCCAGGTGTTTGCAGGGGAATTCCAGGTCCCTCACTCTCTGCTACAATCTTTTTTTGTTTTCTGTGATTTTTTGTTTGATGTTATTCTGCTTTTTCCTTCCCATTTTATTTTTAAACATGATGCTGAACTGTGCACAGAGAGCTTCCCAAGGACTGAGATTTTCACAAATCCAACCTGGGCTGGTGGGGATGGGGAGGTTTTGCTGCCTCATCATTAAAAATTAAAAAAAAAAAAATTACAGAAGATTTAATTCCTTGAAATATCACCAAGGAATGCCACATCTGCACAGTTTTAGTACTGGAAAAACCTCCCAGTGGCTCCTAAAATTCCATTTCCAGCAGAGCAAAAGAAGGTTGGAAAATTCTCCTTGATCCCTGCAGGGCAGAAATCCCCCAGAAATCCCAAAAAAGCTCAAGGATTTTATCCTTGATTTGGGAATCCAAAAAATCCTCTTTGATCCCCTGCAGGGCAGAAACACTAAATTTTTTATCCTTGATTTGGGAATCTCCTTGATCCCTGCAAGGCAGAAATCCCCCAGAAATCCCCAAAAAGCTCAAGGATTTTATCCCTGATTTGGGAATCCAAAAATCCTCTTTGATCCCCTGCAGGGCAGAAATCCCCAAAAGGCTGAAGGGTTTTATCCTTGATTTGGGAATCCAAAAAATCCTCTTTGATCCCTGCAGGGCAGAAATCCCCAAAAGGCTCAAGGGTTTTCATCCTTGATTTGGGAATCTAAAAAATCCTCTTTGATCCCCTGCAGGGCAGAAACACTAAATTTTTTATCCTTGATTTGGGAATCTCCTTGATTCCTGCAGGGCAGAAATCCCACAGAAAATCCCAAAGGGCTCAAGGATTTTATCCCTGATTTGGGAATCCAAAAAATCCTCTTTGATCCCCTGCAGGGTAGAAACCCCAAAGAGCTAAAGGGTTTTATCTTTGATTTGTAAATCCAAAAATCCTCTTTGATCCCTGCAGGGCAGAGACCCCAAAGGGCTCAAGGGTTTTATCCTTGATTTGGGAATCAAAAAATCCTCTTTGATCCCTGCAGAGCAGAAACCCTAAAAGGCTCAAGGGTTTTATCCTTGATTTGTGAATCCAAAAAATCCTCTTTGATCCCCTGCAGGGCAGAAACCCTAAAAGGCTCAAGGGTTTTATCCTTGATTTGGGAATCTCCTTGATCCCTGCAAGGCAGAAATCCCCCAGAAATCCCGAAAAAGCTCAAGGATTTTATCCCTGATTTGGGAATCCAAAAAATCCTCTTTGATCCCTGCAGGGCAGAAACCCTAAAAGGTTCAAGGGTTTTATCCTTGATTTGGGAATCCAAAAAATCCTCTTTGATCCCTGCAGGGCAGAAATCCCCCAAAGGCTAAAGGATTTTATCCTTGATTTGGGAATCTCCTTGATCCCTGCAAGGCAGAAATCCCCCAGAAATTTCCAAAAGGCTAAAGTGTTTTATCCTTGATTTGGGAATCCAAAAATCCTCTTTGATCCCCTGCAGGGCAGAAACCCCAAAGTGCTAAAGGGTTTTATCTTTGATTTGTAAATCCAAAAAATCCTCTTTGATCCCCTGCAGGGTAGAAACCCTAAATTTTTTATCCTTGATTTGGGAATCTCCTTGATCCCTGCAGGGCAGAAATCCCACAGAAAATCCCAAAGGGCTCAAGGATTTTATCCCTGATTTGGGAATCAAAAAATCCTCTTTGATCCCTGCAGAGCAGAAATCTCCAAAGGACTCCAGGATTTTATCCCTGATTTGGGAATCGCCTTGATCCCTGCAAGGAAGAAATCCCCCAGAAATTTCCAAAAGGCTAAAGTGTTTTATCCTTGATTTGGGAATCCAAAAAATCCTCTTTGATCCCTGCAGGGCAGAAATCCCCCAAAGGCTAAAGGGTTTTATCCTTGATTTGTGAATCCAAAAAATCCTCTTTGATCCCTGCAGGGCAGAAACACCAAAAGGCTCAAGGGTTTTATCCTTGATTCGGGAATCTCCTTGATCCCTGCCAGGCAGAAATCCCCAGAAATCTCAAGGATTTTATCCCTGATTTAGGATTGCACAGAAATCTGGGATGGTTCAGTCAGGATGTGAGGAGGAAACACTCCCAGCACCGATTTCCCCAGCAGAAAGAAGGAGCGGAGGATACATACAGCCACGATGAGGAAATCCAGCCAGCACCAGGCGTTGGTGAAGAATTTCACAAATCCATAGGCACACCACTTGAGCAGCATCTCCAGGATGAAAATGTAGGTGAACACCTTGTCTGCATACTCCAGGATGGTCCTGATGGTTTTCCTCTGCTCGATGTAAATGTCCTCAAAAGCCTGGGGAACAACCAGGGTGTCTGGGGTTACAATAGATGGGATAAAATATCTGTTCTGTCAACATCTGTTGATGAGGCAGTGATCCTGATCTCTGTGGGAGATATTTTATTAATGGGGCAGCTGTTAAAAACCAGGTGGGGCAGAGTTGTTTATTTCCATTGGATATCTCCTGTTAATGGGGAATATTTTATAAACCACCTGGGGCAGTGTTCTTTATCTAATTAAATATCTCCTGTTAATGGGGAATATTTTATAAACCAGGTGGGGCAGTGTTCTTTATCTCCATGGGATATCTCCTGTTAATGGCCATGGTTTATAAACCAGGCAGGGCAGTGTTCTTTATCTAATTAAATATCTCCTGTTAATGGGGAATATTTTATGAACCAGGTGGGGCATTTTTCTTTATCTAATGGGATATCTCTTGTTAATGGCCATATTTTATAAACCAGGCAGGGCATTGTTCTTTATCTCCATGGGAGATATCTCCTGTTAATGGCCATATTTTATAAACCAGGTAGAACATTGTTCTTTATCTTTTCACAACCCATCCTTCCTCCATGAGTTTTTTTCTGCTCATGCCCACTGAGTCCCACTGTGGCACTGATAAAATTATTTCATCCCATTTGAGATGCTCCAGCCAGGGGGAAGAGCCCAACATTTCTCACCAAGATAAAAACTGAGATTTTGGAACACCAAGCTGCCCTTTTTCCACTGGATTTTCAGAGGAAAACCGGATTTCTCCACATCACCACTGGACTCCAGAGGGAAACTGCACCTTGTACAGGAGCACTGCTCCAGCTGAGCCACATCTGTCACTGCAGGAGGATGCAGCCACCATGGGATGGGACTGCTGCCAACACCCTGCCTGACGGGTGTCAGGTTGTACTCTGACTGTGTCAGGGTTTGGGGTTTGTTTCTTTGTAGTTCTGTATTTCTATTTTAATTTTCTAGTATAAAATTGTTATTCCTAATCCACATATCTTTGCCTGAAATCCCCTTGATTTCAAAATTACAATAATTTGGAGAGAGGGGGTTTACATTCTCCATTTCAAAGAGAGGTTCCTGCCTTTCTCAGCAGACACCTGTCCTCCAAACCAGGACACAGGGATTCATTCATTTATGGGATTCATTAATTTGTGGGATTTATTCATTTATGGGATTCATTTATGGGATTTGTTAATTCATGGGATTCATGCATTTATGGGATTCATTCATTTATGGGGTTCATTCATTTATGGGATTTGTTAATTTATGGGATTTATTAATTTATGGGATTCATTCATTTCTGGGATTCATTCATTTATGGGATTCACTCATTTATGGGCTTAATTCATTTATGGGATTTGTTAATTCATAGAATTTGTTCATTTATGGGATTCATTAATTTCTGGGATTCATTCATTTCTGGGATTCATTAATTTATGGGATTTATTAATTTATGGGATTCATTCATTTCTGGGATTCATTCATTTCTGGGATTCACTCATTTATGGGCTTAATTCATTTATGGGATTTGTTAATTCATAGAATTTGTTCATTTATGGGATTCATTAATTTCTGGGATTCATTAATTTCTGGTATTCATTCATTTATGGGATTTATTCCATAAATGATTTATTCAAATCAGACTGGGGTGGGTTCAATCTACAGTTAGAGATGAGTTAAATGTATAGATTTATATAAAATATATCAATCAATAAGAGAATTGGTTTTGTTGGGGTTTGTGGTGTTTGGGGGGTTTTCCAGCTTCAGTGATTTTGGGATTTTGGGATTCTGTGAAATCAAATTTACTTTTTTCCAGATCTTTACATTTCCAGTCAGATTTGAAGGCTTTGTTCTTAATTTAAACCAAACTAAAAACATTTTAAAAACCTTTTCCGACCTCAGTGATTCTGGAATTTTGTAATTCTGTGAAATCAAATTGACTTTTTCCGAGATCTTCACATTTCCAGTCAGACTAAGATCAGATTTGAAGGCTTTGTTCTCAATTTAAACCAAACTAAAAACATTTTAGAAGTTTTTTTTGGAGTTGTGATGTTTCCTCTGCTTTCTCCCCAAATTTCCTGCACAGAATTCAATTCCAGCACACACATTTCACTCACCAGAGCTCCACTGCTCAGCAGGATCATGAAGATGATGAAAGTCTCAAACCAATTGTGCTCCACAATTAAGAAACAAGTTTTCCTCAGGGTCCACCAGGACTTTCCCAGCCCCTCCTCAATATTCACCTGACAGCACTTGCAGCGCTGCATGCAGCCTGAAAAAGGAAAAAAAATAGGATTTGGGGTCCAAAAAATCCTTTATTTTATATTTATTATTTTATTATATATTTTTATATAATTTATTTTGTTAGTTTTATATAATTTATTTATTAGTTTGTTACATATTATATTTTAATATATATTTTTATTATATATATTTCATTATGTATCATTATATTTTATTATATATTATATAATATATTTTATTATGTATACATTATTTTAAGAATATGTCTTATTATTGTTTATCATTATTTATATATTTATTATTATTTATATTTTTATCATTATATATAGATTTCCTATTCTTTATTACCTCATTATTTCTTATTTTATTGTTTATTTTATTATTATTTTATTATTTATTATTTTATTATTTATAATTTATCATTTTACTATTTATTATTTAGAAATATCAATTCATTTATTCTTATTGTTATTCAATATCATTGAACAATAATATTTTTACTGAATAATAAAATTATTCAAAAATTTATTGAATAATAAAATTATTTTTTAATTATTATTATTTTATTCAATTCACACTGTCTAGAAGAAGTTTTGATGTCACCAGTATGAACCAAAATTGAATTTTTTGAGGATTTTAAGATGGTTTTGCCACTTCTGTGCCTGAATTAACATCAGTTTGGGAACAGATTTTTTTCTCTTTGGTGCTCTGGAGGAGACAAATGAAAAACTTGCTG